>NC_083239.1:20104512-20407543 GCF_032191835.1 Heteronotia binoei | reverse complement strand
AGGATCTCAAAATGACCCTCTCTCTTCTGGCCTCCTTGGGTCTGCGTGTGAATCTCATCTAACCCCAAGTCTCATCTAACCCCAACAAAGGATCTACAATTCATAGGTGCTCGTCTTTGCACATGCCATCACCTTGTCTTTCTTCCCTTGGATCGGGCTCAAACTATTCTATCGTTGGCCCAGGATGTCATATGAACATAGGAAGCTGACTTATACTGAATCAGACCCTTGGTCCATCAAAGTCAGTATTGTCTTCTCAGACTGGCAGCAGCTCTCCAGGGTCTCAAGCTGAGGTTTTCCACACCTATTTGCCTGGACCCTTTTTTGGAGATACAAGGGATTGAACCTGGGACCTTCTGCTTCCCAAGCAGATGCTCTACCACTGAGCCACCGTCCCTCCCCTACTTTCTCTGACACAACCTGCAATCATCATTCAGCGTCTTTTGGGCCTCATGGCTGCAACTACTTCAGTACTCCGTTTTGCCAGACTGTGTATGTGGCCCCTCTAGCTCTGGTTCGTTCGCGCCTACCACCCTTATGTACAACCTCAGAGCACCATCCTTACTATTCCTCAGAGAGTTCTACTCTCCCTTTCCTGGTGGACCGTTCTGAACAACCTGCTCTGTGGAATGCCTTTCGTTCTTCCCCCTCCTTCTGCTGTTGTAACTACAGATGCCTCCAAGTGGAGATGGGGAGCCCACTTAGAGGACAAGACTGTCAGAGGTGTGTGGACTGTCTCGGAGAGCGCCATGCACATAAACTGTCTGGAACTTATTGCTGTTCACAGGGCTCTTAAGTCCTTTCTCCCATCTTTAACCGACCAACATGTTCAGATTACAACGGACAAAAGGCTACAGTTTTCTATGTGAACAGGGCAGGACCAAGTCCGTCCGTCTGGGTTGACTAGCCATAGCCCTGTGGGAGTGGTGCATCAGGAATGACATCTACCTGACTGCTGTCCATTTGCCAGGGGTAGAGAATGTGTTGGCCGACTCTCTCAGCAGGATTCGCCTGGACGACTATGAATAGTCCCTCAATCCACGCTATCTGTATTACATCTTCGCATGCTTCAGGGTCCCACAAATAGATGTCTTTGCAACGAGGGCCAACTTAAAATGCCATCGCTTTTACTCCAGGAGAAGCAACGATGCCTTTTTTCATGTTTGGAAAGGACCACTACATTACCTTTCCCCCCCAACTCCTCTAATTGCTCGATCTCTTTTCAAGATCGTTCAGGACAGTACAGATTGCATCCTAATAACGCCATGGTGGCCACGGCAACTGTGGTTCACGAGACTCCTTCAGCTGTCTCATCACACCTACCATCGCCTTCCTTTGGCAGACCACCTTCCCACCCAGAATCAGGGCCAGATATGGCACCACAACCCCCAGATCCTGGGGCTCACAGCATGGAGAATACGGCAGTAGACTTGCCATTAGATGTTGCATAGGTTATCGTAAACGCCAGGAAACCCTCTACTAGACTTCATACCAGTGTAAATGGAAGCGCTTCTGTTCTTTTGCGCTTTCTCAACAATTTGATCCAGAGACTGTACCTCTCCTGTCGAACTTAAAATACCTTTTGTCACTAGTTTCTGGACTCAGTTATTCCTCTTTGAAGGTTCATCTTTCAACCATCTCGGCTTTCCATAAGCCTGTCGACGGTCAGACTGTTTTGTCCCATAGACTGTCCAAATCATTCCTCAGGGGCATGTTACACCTTCACCCTCCTGTTAAACCTATTGTGCCCATTTGGAGTCTGTCACTAGTTCTTGCACAACTTATGAAACCTCCGTTTGAGCCCTTAGCTACCGTTGATCTCAACCTTCTTTCCTGGAAGACTGCCCTGTTGGTTGCACTCACCTCGGCAAGCGAGCTAGTGACTTCTGTGCATTCTGCTCTGACCCTCCTTATACAGTTTTTCACAGGAACAAAGTGGTCCTAAGAGCAGATCCGGCCTTCCTCCCAAAAGTTGTTTTGAAATTTCATCTTTCGAGTTCTACTTCGTTACCCATGTTTTTCCCCGAACCTAAAGATTCTGGACAAAAAGCTCTACACACTCTCGATGTCGATGTGTACCTCTCTCGTACACAACCCTTCTGTAAGAACCCTAACTTGTTTGTGGCCTATGGCAATCCCCACAGAGGGTGTAAAATTTCTACCCAGAGACTCTCTAAGTGGGGATCCAATGCATTTCGGTTGTGCTACGAAATTGCTAAGCAACCTTTACCTGAGGGTCTCAAGGCTCATTCGACTAGAGCGGTCTCGACCTCCTCGGCCTTCCTGGAGGGCGTCTCCTTAGAAGACATTTGCTCTGCTGCATCATGGTCCTCTCTGTCCACGTTCGTCTCCCACTATGCTTTAGACGTTCGTGCCAGACGTGATGCCTCCTTCGGCCAAGTGGTTCTCAGGGCCATCTTCCACTGAAGCCATCCCAGGTGAGTGCCTGCATACATGGTATTTAATTTTTCTTGCCAGCACCCACCTCCTTCTTTGACCTTCAGCTTGCTAATCACCCATATGATCACTGCACAGAGACCATGATGAAGATAAACAGGTTGCTTACCTGTAACATATGGTCTTCGAGTGGTCATCTGTGCAGTCACACATGCCCACCCAGCCTTCCCCTCTGCTGGCTTTTCTGCTCTGGTTTTGCCTACATAGACTGTCAGCGGCTGGAAGAAACTGAGTGGGAGGGGCGCCTCCCGCTTGCTCCAGGCATGCACAGTTAATGCCTGCTCCCCAGGGCGAGCGGGAGAGCGTGCCAAAAAATGCTCTAGGCGAGCTACTGGAGACTCCGAGGTATGGATCTGTTGCCAGCGGCAAGACCCATGTGTGGGGACTGCACAGATGACCACTCGAAGATCATAAGTTACAGGTAAGCAAAAACAGGTTGCTTACCTGTAACTGATGATCTTCGAGTGGTCATCTGTGCAGTCACACACATGGGTCTTGCCGCAGGCAACGGATCCGTACCTCGGAGCTCCAATAGCTCGCCTATAGCGTCTTTTGGCGCGCTTTCCTCCCGCCCTGGGGAGCAGGCAGCGACTGCGCATGCCTGGAGCGGGGGGAGAGCGCCCATTCCACTCAGTTTCTTCCAGCCGCCGTTGGCACTGACACTATACCAAGTTAAGCAACGATTACAAGAGGCCAGCAGCGGGGAAGGCTGGGTGGGCGTGTGTGACTGCACAGATGACCACTCGAAGATCATCAGTTACAGGTAAGCAACCTGTTTATCTTCTTCGTGGTCTCTGTGCAGTCCCACACATGGGTGACTAGCCAGCTAAATGTCCTGGAGGAGGGTGCTGGTAAAAGAAAAAAGTTAGTCACGTAACCCAATCACATCATATTATGGAACATAGAGATGGAAGCGGATGCACTCACCCCTGACTTCAGTGGAAGATGGATCTGAGGACCGCTTGACCGAAGGAGGCGTCACGTCTCGCACGAACATCTAAGGCATAATGGGAGATGAACGTGGATGGTGAGGACCACGATGCAGTCGCACAAATGTCCTCTAGGGAGATGCCTTGCAGGAAAGCTGAAGACGTCGAGACCGCTCTAGTAGAGTGGGCCTTAAGACCTTCGGGCGGAGGCTGTTTAGCCAGTTCGTAACACAACCTGATGGCACTAACTACCCATTTAGATAGTCTTTGGGTAGAGATTTTGTGTCCTCTGTGAGGGTTTCCGTAGGCCACAAACAGATTAGGGTCCTTACGGAAAGGTTGTGTACGATCAAGGTAGAAAGATAAAGCCCTTCTAACGTCCAGAGAATGCAGGGCTCGTTGTCCCTGGTCGGATGGGTTGGAGAAAAACGTTGGTAGAGAAGTTGAAGTCGATAAGTGGAACTGGGAGACAACCTTCGGAAGGAACGCAGGGTCCGGTCGCAAAACAACTTTGTCCTTGTGGAAAATAGTGGAGGGAGGATCGTGGCGGAAGGCGCATAAGTCACTTGCCCGTTTACCTGAGGTAAGGGCTACCAGCAATGCTGTCTTCCAGGAAAGAAGGTTAAGGTCTATGGTAGCCATAGGTTCAAAGGGAACTTTCATCAAGCAGGAAAGGACTAGCGATAAACTCCAAGTCGGGACGAAGGGCTTAACAAGTGGATTGAGGTGCAACATGCCCTTAAGAAAGGACTTAGACAAGGGATGGGAGAACACTGTTTTGCCATCAACCGGGTTATGGAACGCAGAAACTGCAGAAAGGTGAACCTTTAAGGAGGAATAACAGAGTCCTGATTTCTGTAGAGAAAGTAGATAATCAAGGATCAGGTTAAGGGGTGCTGACTCTGGCTGCAGGTGATTAGACGTCGCGAAAGAGCAGAAGCGCTTCCATTTGCGTTGGTACGAAAGTCTAGTGGAAGGCTTCCTTGCGTTGAGGATGATGTTGGCTACCTCTGTGGAGAGGCAGGCGGATGTATTCTCCAGGCTGCCAAGGCCAGAACCCGAGGGTTGTGATGCAGAACCTGACCACTGGCCTGTGATAAAAGATCGCCCGCCGGAGGAAAGTGGCGGTAAGTGTGGCGGGACATTTGTAGAAGCCTCGTGAACCACGGTTGCCGAGGCCACCATGGAGCAATGAGGATGCAGTCCGTGCCATCTCGTGCTATCTTTACCAACACCCGTGTCAGAAGGGGGGTTGGTGGGAAGAAGTAGTGAAGAGGACCTGTCCAGCTGTGAAGGAAGGCGTCGTTGCCCCTCCTGGAATAAAATCGAGGACATTTGGCATTCTCCCTGGAAGCAAAGACGTCCACCTTGGGCGTTCCGAAGCATCGGAAGATACGACGAAGGTAGGTCGGATTGATGGACCATTCGTGGTCGTCTATGCAAACCCTGCTGAGGGAGTCGGCCAGAACATTCTCCACACCCGGGAGGTGAATGGCAGTCATGTAGATGTTGTGCTTGACACACCATTCCCAGAGCAGTACGGCTATACGGCACAGGCGGAGGGATCTGGTGCCTCCCTGCTTGTTTATGTAGTAAACTGTTGCCATATTGTCCGTGGAAATCTGAACGTGTCGGTCCCTTATCAGTGGGAGGAACGATTGGAGGGCCCTGTGCACAGCAATCAGTTCTAGGCAGTTTATGTGCATGGCCCTCTCGGGGGGAGTCCAAAGCCCCCTGACGGTCTTGTCCTCTAAGTGGGCTCCCCATCCCCACTTGGAGGCGTCTGTTGTCACGACAGCCATCGGAGGAGTCGGTAGAAACGGCATGCCTGCGAGCAGATTGTCGGGTATAGTCCACCATGTGAGAGATAGAAGTGCTCTCTGTGGAACAGTGAGTAAAACGCTCTGCGGTTGCGCCTGAGGATGGTAGGCTCGTACAAACCAGAGCTGTAGTTGTCGCATCCGTAGCCTGGCAAAGTAAAGGACAGACGTTGTGGCGGCCATGAGGCCCAGCAGGCGTTGGATTGTGAATGCAGACTGACGAGGCTGTTGTTGAACTGACTTGGCTAAGGCAATGATAGTTAGTGCCCGATCCTCGGGGAGGAAGGCATGATGGAGAGAAGTGCACAGAAGGGCCCCTATGAACTTGAGGTCCTGGGTAGGTGTGAGGTGAGATTTTGAAGCATTCACACGAAGGCCCAGGGATTTCAGAAGGGTGAGAGCTGTGTTGAGGTTGCTCTGCAGTTGATGTTGAGTCAGAGCTATGAAAAGCCAGTCGTCGATATATGGGAAGACTGGGATGTCCCGAATGCGAAGAGCAGCTGCCACCACTGCCATGCACTTGGTGAAAACGCGGGGTGCAGTGGAGAGGCCGAATGGCAGGGACACATATTGGAAGTGGTCCTGGCCCATGGTGAATCGCAGATACCTCCGATGTTGAGGTCGAATGGTCACATGGAAGTAAGCGTCCTGAAGATCTAGAGAAGCCATCCAGGAATTTCTGGGAATAAGGGGCAAGATGGACTGCAGGGAGATCATTCTGAACTTCCTGTATTCGATGTGCCGGTTGAGGTTTCGCAGATCTAGAATGGGACGCTTGCCTCCATCCCTCTTGGGGACCAGAAAGTATCTCGAATAGAAGCCTGTCCCTCGATGTTGAGGAGGGACGGGTTCTATGGCATTTTTCTGGAGCAAGTCCAGGATTTCCTGATGGAGGAGTGTAGACGGGGGGGTAGCAATGAAGTAGTGGTGGCGAGGTGGAGAAATGAACTCGATTGCGTAACCTAGGCGCACGATGGTCAGCACCCAGGAGTCGGTTGTGATCAAGTTCCAAGTGGGAAGGAACGGAAGGAGACGTGTGCTGTAAGCCGGTGGGGTTTGGAGAGCAAGTGGGGTTTGGAAAGAGTCAAAGAGACTGCTTAGTCTGGAGGGAGGCCTTCTTGGTTTGTTGGGGCTTAGGTCTCTGCTGGAAATGAGGTTTTTGTTGTGGACCCTTTCGCCTCCAGTAGTCACTTTGTTTTGGTGACCGTTGTCGTTTCTGAAATGATGGTCTCCAAGTTTTCGATCGATTGAACTGCTGGGAGTTTGGTTGGGAAACTCCCAGGCGCTTTGCACGTTTGCGGCCATCGTCAACAGAGGTTAGCACTTCGTCCGTGGACGCATGAAAGAGGCCTAGGCCGTCGAAGGGGAGATCCTCTATCTTCTGCTTGATGTCGGGCTGCAAGTTAGTAGAACGCAGCCAAGCAACCTATTTTTCCCTGGACAGGACCCAGTGAGACATGATGGAACCCATTTTGTGTTTGGTAACTTTACCCCCCAAAACAACAAAACAGGTTTTTCTAGTTCTAACAGTGGGCATTCTTTCAGATCTGAGAATCTGTGTGTGATCCACAGGGGTTTAATTTATATGTTTAATTACAACCCTTCCTTCTGATCTGTAATAGACCCTGGGACAGTTTACTTTAAATAATAAAAACAGAGCTGGCATTGTGCAGTGGTCAGAGTATCAAGTTGGATGACCCAGGTTTGAATCCTCAGTGTGCGGCAGAAGTAACCTTGGGCCATCACACACTCATGCTAACCTAAAACATTGAGTTGTTGTGAAGATTGGGGGTAGGGGGAGAATACTTTCTAGAGCTCCTTGGAAGAAGGGTAAAATGCATACCTAGAAACACAGACTCTTTTCAGCCATTGTAAACATCCATTTTAAAACCTGCAT
The DNA here is from genome assembly GCF_032191835.1 of Heteronotia binoei. Lineage (NCBI taxonomy): Eukaryota > Metazoa > Chordata > Lepidosauria > Squamata > Gekkonidae > Heteronotia > Heteronotia binoei. The sequence goes on along the minus strand of NC_083239.1, from coordinate 20,400,440 downwards.
TTAAAGCCATCAGTTGATCCCAACTAACTTATTTCTGGACTCTTCTTCTGTTGGCTTACATGGCCAACTATGTTTGCCCCTTTGTCTCTTGAGGCTTCCTAAAAGTCAATGGAGAATTGATGTGGTGGACTTTCTTGGATAGGAAGCTGCCAAGGAGTGGGGCGGCCCTAGGAAAAGTCCTGCTTCCATTTTCTCAGTCTTTGTGCCCAGTGCATGATCCACAAGAGTCAGGGAGGAGCATGCCTTCCCTTACATGCCCTGGCCCCAAACATTTGAGGCTTTAAAGGCTAACATCAGCATTTTTGTGCTGCACTTGTCAAGCCCTGCCTTGGGAGTCCATGGCGCTTTCAGCCTCGGACATGGTTTCAGTCCCTGGCTTCTGAGTTTTTTAAAAGACATTCATTATTTTCATAGCCATAAGAACTAGAAACTGTTCATTTTCATTCTCTCTCTCCCCCCCTCCCCTCTTCCACTCTGTGGAAGCCAAATTCTACACTCCTGTGCCTCTGTGGCATTCTGTCCTTGGAGCAGAAGAATGGGAGTGAAAAAAGGAATGATGTACTATGCATGTTAGAGGCTTTGAATATGTGCATTTTCTGCACTTAAATCTTCATGGAGGTAAAAATGTGTGTTCATGTTTCTCTTCCAGAAGTCAAGGAGGAAGAAAAGGCCAAAGAAGAGATGGCAGAGCCCAAGGGGTGAGAACTCTTTGCCTGGACTGGCAGGGGCTGCTGTTATTTATACATGTGGGATGTTGGTATTTTCCAGTAGCCAGCTGTCAGGCAGCTTGCCATTCAGGCAACCCAGTAGCTGTGTGTGTCACTACATGGACAAAGTTTGACCGGTTCTCTACCTCTGGCCTGCCTTGTGACTTATCAGGCTTCGGACACCACATGCTTAGCTTCAAGCTGTGGCCTGCTAGGTGCCCAAGAACTCTTTTGGCAGTTTCAGGTAGCAAAGTCAGGAAGCTGAATATGTTTGTTCTTATAGGAGCCCCGTGGTGCAGAGTGGTAAAGCTGCAGTACTGCTGTTCAAGCTCTCTGCTCACAAGCTGAGCTCGATCCCGGCGGAAGCTGGGTTCAGGTAGCCAGCTCAAGGTTGACTCAGCCTTCCATCCTTCCGAGGTCGGTAAAATGAGTACCCAGCTTTCTGAGGGGGGGAGTGTAGATGACTGGGGAAGGCAATGGTAAACCGCCCCATAAAAAGCCTGCTATGAAAACATGACGTGACGTCACCCCCAAGTTGGAAACGACTGGTGCTTGCACAGGGGACTACCTTTTTATGGGGCCACCATACACCAGCAGAGTTGCAACTTTCCCAGGAGTTTGGGGTGACAGAGTGTCTTGCTCTCCGTGCACTTCTTTTGTATGCTGGTGCGTTCCCGCAAGCATGGCCATGCTTAATTGAAGCTTCATCCTGACCGTTCCTTTGCTTTCTAGGGAGGAAGCAGCACTCTCTTGGGGGCAGTGGTGCCCTTGGGAGGAGCATTAGCAGACCCCACTTGAGCAGTTTACCCTGAACAAAACCCCATTTGATTGGTGATATGTTTATAGAGACAAAATGGTCACCTCACTATGGTGTTTTTAAAATCCATGCAACGGTTGGAAGAGGCACCCATTGGGTGAGGTAAAGGGCCTTCTCTGGTGGCAGCATAGTTTGCTCTCCTGCACAGGCACTGTTGGAAGGAAAGAGTAGTGCTCACACAGGGCCTGAATGCTGACTTCACAATTGAGGAATCTGCTCTATGTGCTTGGAAAGGCTGGTGCCTGTACCTTTGAGGTTTCTTAAATAATGTGTGCCACCACCTTGCTAATGCTTGCTAGCTACCAGCTGCTGCTAACAATACCTCTTATTTTTTGCTTTGATTGAACAGGGTGAAGGAAGAGACAAAATCAACTTAAGAGGCTTGGCAGACGGGGAGCCGATGTTCCCAAGTTCTCTGCTCCCCCGCCTCTTCCGTTCCTTCAGAATTTGTATTTTATATGTTTCTGTAGATATTTCTATATAAATATATTGGGGGGCATCAGAGAGAGATTTGGGCAGCATTTCCTTTTGCCCCTCCTTGGATAAGCCATGGGGAGGATTCTGCTTGGCCCCAGCTTGAGAGAGACAGAGAGACCCTTAATCTCCTGTTCCTGCCGCTGCTTAATTGGGAACGTGTTCTTGTTTTTGTTCTTTAAAGAAAACAAACTCAGTTTCTTCTGCACTTTCTCTCCTTTTGAAATGACGAACCTCCTCTTCGAGCATTGTATACTCTGGGAGTTTGGTTTGCTCTCTTTTCTTAATTTTTTTTTTTTTAGGTGTGGATAGAGCCATAAAACTTTGGGAAACTTGGTGGGAGGGTGCGTGCCAGCGATATGAACTTGGCAATGCCTGTGAAAAGAACCCTCTTCACTTTGGGCAGCTGCACACTGATGCTGCCTCTTGGCATCTGCATGCCTGGTTAGTGCAGGGAAGCTCTTCAGCTTGTGTTTTAAGGACATGGGCCAGGTGAGTATATACACCATGGTGAGGAGAAGGTTTTTGGAAGGTGGCCCTGCAACTATCGCTTCCCTTCGTCTTGACTGTGGATCTCTCTGGAATCAGTGCTCCTTGTGTCAGGAGGACCTGCCTCTTCCACCTGCCACCATCTCAGTCCTTCCTGGCTTTGCGTGAACTCAAAAGCCCTATAATGTGGCAAACAACTCTGTGAAAGACGGTGCTCAGGCAAGGTTGCTTTCCAGAGTCTTTTTAGATAGCGGCATGGTTGTTTGATACTTGGAGAAGGACATCTTGCAGAAGCCAGCAAATGGGGCTGGAGTCTTTCAGGGGGGGCACAGAGTGGGGCAGTGTCCTTTTGCAGAGCGCCACAATAAGGGTTGGCCCCAGCAATGCTGCTACTTTAGCCATGTCACTCTAGGGGAAGGGTTGGGGGGAGAAAGGGTTTTTATTTTTTTAAGTCTCCAGTTTACTGGTTTTTAAGTCTCTTGGGAGCGAGTTCCGCGCAGATCTTCCTGCTCTTTGATAACTTGTATTTGGTGAAATGAAAGATCATTGTATTTGTGTGTTTAGGGGGGAAGGGTTTGGGGGAAGATATATATATTGTGGTTTTTTTAAAGATGCTTTTTATTTTTGTTTTCTTGGAGAAAGAAAAAAAATCTTTGTAATAAAATTGGTCCATTTCTCTGTTTGGGTGGTGAATTGTTCACTATTTGCCAGCAGTAGAGAGATCAGAGCAAGGGACTCAAGTTCCAAGCTCATTCAGGTTTTCCAAAGCCAGTCATTGCCGTTGGCTCATTTCTTCCTGTGGGGAGGTTTTGTCGTTCCCTGTACACAGAAGCAGACCCAAGTTATTTGCACAAGAAATCAGAGCAACTTTGTTAGGCAGGTAGTTTGTTCTCATTTATGCCACCAAGTTGCATCGCCTTAAGCTTCATTGTGCTGCTAGTTTCATGAAGGATGCATCTGCCTGCCAGAAGGGCACCTATATGGTGGCCAAAGGGAACCATTTTGGTAGAGGAAAGAGGGCATTGGGGAGATCTTGTGGAAGCTCCTGAAGTAATTTGGGGGAAAGGGCTGCAGATCAGTGGTAGAGCATCTGCTTGGAATGCAGAAGGGTTCAATCCCAAGCATCTCTAGTTAAGGATCTGACTTTATCGGACAAGTAGTCTGATTCCATGTAAGGCAGCTTCATGTGTGTTATTTGGCTGCTGCTGCTCTTCTACATCAAGATTTTGCTCTTTTACATCAGCACTGTGATCTTGTTCTGCCTCCCCTTACAGAAGTATAAAAGGGGGGGCTGAGGTGTAGGGTGTGTACAGAGCTAGCATTGACTGCACAGACAGCCCCGAATTATAGATCTTCACAGGCCTAATATCCTTTTTAAAAAGCTGCTGGGTCCCCAGGTGGGTGGGGAGCATGTCTTTCGAAATGGGGGTGGGTTGTAACCTTGGAGTGGGAGCCCACACAAAAAGATCTGCTCTTGACTAGTTTCTAGTACAGTCAGTTGCTTTCCTAATGTGAAGGTTCCTGCTGGTGAAACTTCCTTTAAACAAAATAGAAAGGCCCTGCTAATGTGATTTTGGAAGCTAAGCAAGATCAGTCCTGGGGAGACCATCAGGGAAGCCTAGGGTGACTTCAGAGGTAGGCAATGGCAAGCCGCCCATGTTCGCCTCTTGCCTTGAAAACCACCATTCAAATTCTGTTAGACAAACGCAGTAATAGTAGAAGCAGCAAGAGGGAATTACACTGCTTTATTTTACTGCTTAATCCCATGTTTCTACATTTCTAATGAGGTGTGAAATATGAATTGATAAAAGCTACTGAAGGCCCCCTTTTCAGCATCTTGGACCATCCTTTTCTACTAATACTGTGCAGGAAACTTATGGCAGGGCAGTAGTGACAGTCTACTAACCAATAAGGGATTTAGGGTGGGGCAGACTGAGTCTCAAGGAGAGGGCCAGAGGCATCTGCTCTGAGCCAGGAGTGAGCCCCCAACAGCACAGCTGCTACCCAGTGGGGCTGCATTCTGGAGGGCGGCTTGGGTTTGTTCTTTTCAGTCTGCCAGACAGAACAGTGCCTCCTGCCTGATGAGTCTGGGCTTAAGGTTGGTCCTTAAAGGCTGAAGTCCTGCCTTTCTCTCCTGTCCTATCTCCTTCCAGCTAGGAAAAGGGCAAAGGGTTCTGGTTTTGTACAGCAGGAGCTCTGGAGTTTCAACTAGCCACGCTGCTCTCCCTCTTCCCTCGAGTAGGAACCGCAGGTGCTTACGCCCTGGCAGGGAGAGCCATCTTGGCTGCTGGTCCCTGTTTGCTCAATCCGGCATTTCCTCCAATCCAGGAAATGAACTTCAGCCCCGCTTTTGCTGCTGCTCGAGGGCAGGGAACGGAACTGGATGCCAAGGGAGGGGCAGGTAGGGAGTTCTGTTTAAGTAGGCATTTGCCATACATATAGCCTTGTTGGATTAGCCCAGAGACCCTCATTGCCAGCAGTAGCCAGCCATATGCTTTAGGATGCTCACAAGCAACCCACGCTGTCCAGTCTGCAATGTGTCCCCCAGGGGGCAGTCTGCTGAACATGGGGGGGGGGGCCTCTCTAGAGGCTCTGGTGATCCATCCAAGCCTTTACATGAGATGGTTTTAAGCTAAGTGATCAGATCGCACTGTAGCAGTGACTGCACCCCACACACATTGGTATCGAGCACTGCAGCCCCTAACTTTTGACATGGTGCAAGGCTCCTTGATCTATGAGAGGGGATATTTTCTATACACGATATGCAAGTCTGAGCGCCTGAAACTTGATGGGGCACAGCAGTACTTGTTACTTGGCGAGCTCCAAAATACCTGCATATACCAGCCCTGCTTTCTGAATGGGGCACGGAAAATATTTTGGGGTGGAGGGGAGATGCTTAAAATTCCATGGTATGGGTTTCTTCGAGACATGGCAAAGGTAAGATAGCACACTTCTTGCCCTCTGGGGGAGTCATTTTTAACCACATCCATAGCTCATCCATAGATCGTGCCTTTTTTCATGCCTGCTGAATCAAAATGGAGATGCTGCTTCCACAGTTTAGCCATTGTGTGTGCACCTGGAGACTTAGCTTCCCAACATGTAGCAAGTTTGGTGTATGCACGGCCCCTGAACCATCCTTTTCCCTTCCATATTAATGGCCAAGACAAAAAACACAAGAGTCCTAGAGCATTCCTGCCTCTTGAAAAGCAGCCATGCCTGGAACCTATATTCTCAGCTCACAGTGAAACCCTGCTGGTCAACAGTTTCTGAAAGATCCTTTTTGCCGCTGTAGTTTGTTCAAATAGGGTTCTTCCTTCCTCACCTTTCACAATGCTGTTTGAAGTCATTGCCTTGACCAGCCACAGGGATCAAGGCAATACTTTTCCTTATGCAAAGATTGTCCCTGTTCAAACTCCAGCCAGGGCGTGCAGTGGACTTAAGCGCTACCACTTTTTAAGATCCACACAAATGGGGGGGGGGGGATTTTTCCAACTAGCCCTGCCTCAAGGACTCAACTGCAGGCAAGGTCCTGGTGTGGCACTCTTTGGAGTTCTGCAAATTCAATATTTAAGGTAGATGGCGAAACTTGTCTGTTTATTTGGGAGGAGGGGAAGTATGCAGAAACCAGGTTGAACCTACGATGTGCAGAAAAAAACCGTTAGCGGTAAGGCAAAATGGAATATGAGGACGGACTACAAGATTAAACCATTACTGGCTAACCATAAAACCTTGCAACTAAGGACACAAAGACCTTTCATAGCACTTGGAATAGTTAGAGGACATAATTTCTGTATGGTCCCCATTCTGGATAAAGGGCAGGGCACTGCTTCCACACAGCCAAGTTTAATGTGAACCACAGCTTTTAAGACATTACAAAAGCCAGGGGTGGAGTCTGAAGTTTATCAGAGCAAGTTACAGGCTTCAAGTACTTGGTTGGAGATTTAGCCAAAATGGCTGCACTTCGAGACTCGGTGAATTCACTTGGTGTGTGTTCAAGTCTGGGAAGCCTGGCTGATCTGACAGGGCTATCTGAAGAAGTGAACAGTGATTCCTGAAAGCTTATATATACCCTGCCACAAATTTTGTCAAGTCTTGAGGTGCTACTGGACTCTTGCTCTCTACTACTTTCAAGGCTATTCTGAAAGTTTCAAGATAAAGAGTTTGAGTGATCACCACAACTTGACTGTCTGATTAAAGTCTCTACCATTCCCTTACCAGTTATGCTGTCAGCCTAACCCACCTCACAGGGTTGTTGTGCAGGTAAAATGAAGGTAATGTAAGCTGTCTTGGGTCCCCACTGGAAGAACGTTGGGGTATAAATGAATTAACAAACCTCATCGTTGTGACACTGCATTACGTGTGTTCCTTTCGAACAGAACTCCCTGCTAGTCAGAATCCATACAACACCAGGACTTAACTCTGAAACACAAAAAGGCAGGGACAGAAGGCCCCTCAACAGGTGCAGAATGTTCCTCTAACCTGCCAGACCTAATTAAGGATTGGGGAATGGTGTTCCCTGCCAAAAAGCATTGGTCAAGCCCCGGTTTCTGAGAGAATGCATGCTGCCCACCTACCAGTAGAATAAGGAACTCCTCTGCAAAGGATAAAAAGACAAGTCTAACCAATGGGGGGCGGGGGGGGGGTTTCACCATTTATTCCTTTCAAATGTTACAATAAGACCCATACAACTTTTACTTAGGAGTTAGAAAAATGCAGATCAGAAGTCGGGTCATTAAAAAATTATTTACAAAGACAAGGGGAGAAACCCACCATATAGCTGGCACTCTCTCACCCCCCCTCTCCTCCCATTCCCCCTCCAAGTCCCCCCTCCCAAACCCCAAAGAAGTTCTCCCCTCTGAAGAGAAATTAAACACAGTGGACTTACACGTTTTTATGGTATTAAGCCAATAGCAAGACATTATAAAAAACTAACCAGATTAGCTTTTAAACTGTTGGTTTCTATAAAAAGCACAAAATACTTTTAAAGGAATTGAGAACCAGGAATGTAAACCGAGAGAGATTAAGAGAAATATCCGTTTGCTTTTTGAAGAACGGCAGATGCTGGCTTATTGGACTTTTTTGAGGAGAAAAAAAAAGCTGCTCTGAGGATTAGTAGAAACAGAAGATCCAAGAGACCAGAACTCGGTGTTAATATCTGGATTCTCATTAAACTGAGTAAGTTCCAGTTATGTCCAGGAAGTCTTCCTCCGAACAGTCTTAAGATTTAAGGAAGCTCACTCCGAGTGGCAACAGCGGCTGTGCAGAGTACCAAAAGTATCCCAGTGACTTTTTTTTTTTTGCTTTACAGTGTCTGATGAGGAATGGGGGAGGGGGGGAAAGAAAAAATAGGAAGGGTGAAAAAGCTTGTCAGTTCTATGCTGAATGAATGTAGGGAAAGAGATGTGTGGTGTGTGGTGTTTTGTGAACAAGGCAGCAATTCCATGGGGTTACTGGAATGAGAAGGATGGCACGAAAAAGTCTTTTTTTTTAAGTTAGGTGCACAAGGTTGCTCTACTCTTCCTTGGCCTCAGGAAGCCCAGGTGCAGGACTGGGCTCAGCCTCCCCTGGTTTCAAGGTCTCCTCCGGTTTCCTGTCCTGCTGATCCTCTGCAGGTTGCTGTTTTTCTTCCTCGGGCCCTTGCCCAGTACTGCCCTCCTCCCTCGGGGCCTCGGCTTCCTGTTGAGCCTCCACAACAGCAGGGGCAACTTCGACCGGGGCTGCAGCCTTCTCCTCAGGGGCTTCTTCTTTGGTTGTGCCGGCTGCCCCCATCTCTGCAACAGCACAGGCTGCGTTCTCCTCCCCCTTGGCTTCCGCCTTCCCTTGCTCCTCACCAGGAGAGGACACGGCTGAAGTGTCACTGGTCTCCTTCTTGGTCTTCCGGAAAGAGATGCCACTCAGCTTAAAGGACTTTTTAAAAGAAAACTTCTTTTTCTTCTTGGGGGTCTCTTTGGTAGCCCCTGAGGTGGTAGCTGCTGTCTCCGGCTTGGCATCAGCCCCTTCGGCCACTGGTGCCGGTTCAATGGCATCCCCGCTGCCTATCTCTGCCTTCGGCTCCTCCTTAACTGGCTCAGCAGACCCGTTGCCATTGAGGGGGGCAGCCTCTCCATCAGCTTTGGGTGAAACGTCTCCATTTACTTTCACATGGCCGTTCTCCTGAGGGAAGAGATCAGAAGATTGTTAGTTCCCAGGTTAAAGCTCCCATTGTGGACACAAGACAGCTCAATTATCATATTAATTAACAGCCTCCCAAAAACATCCTAAATCAGGCATTTCACCACCAGTTGAATTTAGGTCACACTGCACCATCGTGTTACATGTGGGGTCGTTCCTACGTTTTGTGTAGAGGAGTGCCACTCCACAAATGCCACACCAATACCAGGCAAAACAACCCCTCAGCACAAGCGGCACCCTGGTGAGTACCCCTCCGTCACCGGCAGACATTGTTTTTTGGGAGGGGGGCTCAGGATCCTAGCAGTGCCAAGCCCATTGCCACCCTTCCAACAAGATGCTACCTTGGGAACGAATGGTCGAGATAGCAATCTTAAGCCTATGGTAGGAAAAAAAAATCCTCCCTTAGGTTAAAGGAAGTGTGTGCCGATTCAAGCCGAGGCGTTAGCAGACCAAGCGAGCAAGAGAAGCGGCACACTGGAACTTGCGCCCGCCCGCACGTACTAGCCACGTTCCGCAACCCCCCGTCGTCTAGGCGCCTCTCTTTGCATCCCCCCCGCCGTGCAAAACGTTCTCCGCTCCGTCCGTCGAAGGCGGGAAAAAAGAGCCGGAGACCACCCGTCCTGCACCGCCAGCAGGTGGCGTCCGCGCTCCGCCGAGCGCCTTCAACGCATTTGAAAGGGCGGGGAGAGGCTCGGGCGACAATGGGCGGCGGGATTAGTCCGCGAGGCAAGGACGGGAAGGCTCCGGAGCCGCGATCCTCGCTGGAAAGGGGCTCGCCGCGGGCCTTCCCGGGGGCTTCCTGCGCCTGAGACCCAAGCCAGCCGCCCCCGCCCTCACCTTTGACGCAACGAGGCCCCCGCCAGTTGCACGGAGCTCAGGCTCTTGCAAATGCATCTTGCGCCCCGCTCGCGCTGTTTACTCAGAAGTAGGCTCCCGAGGGGAGCCGACGCAGAACGTGTGGCGGACTTGAGCCCTCGATCGAGGAATGCCACGACGCTCCCGCCTTCCTTTGTCTCCTCTGCTGCTCTCGGCCCCGCAACAGCCTGCCGGGAGGGGGGGGGCTTCTCCTCTCGCCCGAGAGCTGCGCCGAAACAAAGGCGGACCCGCGCGGCCGTCCCTCGGCTAGACCGCGTCCCCGCCAGGGAGGGGGGAGGTGGAAGAAGCACGCCAGCCCGCCGAGTGCGCAGGGCTATGCCAGCAGCGACGAGGAAAAGCGGGCAAATTTCGCAGGCGCGCCGCCGTCCGCGCCATGGGCGTCGAGGCAAACCAAACGGGTCCCTCCCCAGAACCCGGAGCCCCCCCCCCGCCCGATGTGGAGGAAGGACTCGCTCCGTCGTCGCCCGCCAGCCCCTCCGCGCCGAGCGAGACAATGGCTCCGGCCGCGCCCCAGAGGGAGAAGCAAGCCCCACCTGGCCGTTGGCTTTGGATGGTGAGGCGGCGCCGGCGGCCGCCTCGGCGGGATGCTGCTGGCCCATCACGTCCCCCTTGGCCGCCTTGGAGCTGTGGCTGCCCATGATGCGGGCGAGGCAGGGCTGGCGCGCGTGCCGGGCGTCCGAGCAGGGAGGGAGCCGCCCCCCGGGAGCTGCGAGCGAGGCAAATCCGAGCGGGGCCTGGGGGCGGAGCAGAAGCCCCCGAGGGCAGCGAGGATCGGGTCCGGCACCCTTCAATGGCGCGACGCCCACGGAGAAGAGCCCCTCCTCAGCCACGCTGCGACGGCTGCACTGCCGGGGCTGCGCCAAAGCGAGCGCTAATAAGGGCGCAAAGGCGGCCGGGGCGGAGCCTGGCCCTACCAGGCCCGCCCCCTGGGCGGCTCAGCCGGGGGTGGGGTCTCCCCCCGCCCGGAGTTTTCGCGGGAGCCGGGCGCTGGAGAGGTTGGGGGCGCAGAGGGGAGGCTGGGCGCAGGGGAGGGGTGCTTTGAACTCCGGGCAAGGAAGGAGTAGAGTGTCCCGGAGCATATGCAGAGTGCACGTCGCTTCACTGCGGCCGGGTTTCCCGATCCCGCGGAATGCAGGTGTTCCCTTGCGTGGAACGTGAGCCTGGACGTGTTGTGTGGGGACGTAAATCTCACGGATATCAAAGTCTGTTGCTTGGCCAGTCTGGAGGAGCCTATCTGAGACTAGAACGTACTAAACATTTTAAATATCATCATATCAACCTCATCTGTAAAACTGCATGGGGGGTGGAGGGGAAGAGAAAGAGAAAGGAAGCATATAAATTTTCATTGATGGCTCTGGTCATAATTTGGATCAACAGAGCCAAGGTTCCCAGGCAGCATCTGTTTTGCAGAAGTAAGGGGTTTTTTTTGGGGGGGGGGAGGTGAGGTGAGGATTCCTCAAATACCCTTGATGGCCCAGGCTAGCCTGATTGTATCAGATCTTGGGAGCTAAGCAAGGTCGGCTCTGGTTCCACTTCCTACTTGGATGGGAGACCACTAAGGAAGTCCAGGGTGGCTATGCAGAGGCAGGCAATGGCAAACCTGCTCTGCTTGCCTTGGAAACCTCATGAAGGGCCATCATAGGTCGATTGTGACTCGAACGCACTTTTCGCCACCATTCCTCAGGTAGCTCAAAAGAAAGATAACTCAAGTTCAACTCAACTCAGATATTGGAGAGCCAGTTTGGTGTAGTGGTTAAGTGTGCGGACTCTTATCTGGGAGAACCGGGTTTGATTCCCCACTCCTCCACTTGCACCTGCTGGAATGGCCTTGAGTCAGCCAGAGCTCTGGCAGAGGTTGTCCTTGAAAGGGCAGCTGCTGTGAGAGCCCTCTCCAGCCCCACCCACATCACAGGGTGTCTGTTGTGGGGGAGGAAGGTAAAGGAGATTGTGAGCCGCTCTGAGACTCTTCGGAGTGGAGGGCGGGATATAAATCCAATATCTTCATGTTCTTCTTCACCAGTCCCCCTCATGGATGGAGCATCATCCACTTGAGCCTGCATTGGGCCCAAAACCTAACTGGTGCTGACTCACAGGGTGCCTCAAGCTGAGACCCCCCCCATGTGCCTGGGCCAGAAGGTGACCTGCATTGGCACTTTGGCCAGGAGAGTGGAACCTTTGTGCATCCCTCTCAGCCCCATACTATTGGGTTGTCCTGGAGGACCTGAGATGTTTGGGGGTGGGGAGGGCACTGCCTGACAGCAGTTATCTGAATGGCTATCACTTAGAGGAGGGCAGGGAGCTGTTCCTCTTGGCAGCAGACTTGCAATAATAATAATAATAATAATAATGATAATAATGATAATAATGATAATAATAATAATAATAATAATAATAATAATAATAATAATAATAATAATAATAATAATAATAATAATAATAATAATAATAATAATAATAATAATAATGTTATTTATACCCCGCCCTCCCCGCCGAGGCAGGCTCAGGGTGGGGTTTAAATTAAGGGCAGGAAAGTAGCAGCTAGATATTAGGAAAAACTCCTTTACAGTAAGAGTTGTTCGTGGAATCAGCTTCCGAGGGAGGTAGTGAGCTCCCCCTCACTGGCAGTCTTCAAGCAGCGGTTGGACAAACACTGGTCAGGGATGCTATAGGCTGATCCTGCACTGTGCAGGGGGTTGGACTAGATGGCCTATATGGCCCCTTCTGGCTCTGTGATTCTGATTCTATAGCAGCAGTAGCCTGGGGAGGGGCAATGAGCCAGCTGTGGTTACTCTTCTCAGGAGAAAGGTTTGGCTTTTGTTGTCGATTGTGCTTTGTCAGGGATGGAGTGGGATACTACACCAGCCCTGAGGGACAAGCGGAACCAAGTGGTTTCTTTTGGGCTGCAGGAAGTGTTCTGCTCAGTCCTGGGTGAGCCAGCACTCCCTGCCATCACTGCCATATCCCTGGTCCAGGCTAAGTAGATCCTGCACCACTTCCAGCACCACAGGGGCCACTGGGCTCAGCTAGTCCTGCTTGCAAGTTCTCCCTCAGGCAGTGGCCCACTAGGAATGTTCCCAGTAAGATAAGAGCCAATCTGCCCTTGCCTCTTGCTGTGCACTGTTTGTGAGGTGCTGCCACTAGTCACACTCATATGGGATGGACTTCAGGGAGCAGCGGATTCCAGGTCTTGCCTCTGGAAACTGAAAGGCTGGGGCTTGCCTGCCTGGGGCTTGGCAGTTTCTTTGCTTTGAATTATTGCTTTGTATTAATTTTTCCAGAGCTTACTTTTTATTAATTGCTTTTTATTATTGTAAGGATTTTATGTCCTGACCTGGATGGTCCAGGCTAGCCTGATCTCATCAGATCTTGGAAGCAAAGCAGGGTCAGCCCAGGTTGGCATTTGGATGGGAGACCTTCAAGGAAGCTCCAGGTTGTTACGCAGAGGCAGGCAGAGTGAACCATCTCTGTTCATCTCTTGCCTTGAAAGTCCTATGGAGACACTAAAGGTTGACTGCGACTTGATGGCACTACAAATTTGATTTCTGTCACTACAAATTTTCTAATGATTGTGTACCACTTAGGTGCCTTTTTGATAGGGGATAATGTACTATATGCACATTTTAAATCAGAGCAAGTAATTCCAGATGTCTCAAACTAGTAAGCTGTGCTGTGTGTTGAAGAAAACAAGTTTGCCGGAGTAACAGTCTCCTGATGCATAGAATTAAATGCCACCAAATTCATGGATGAGGATAGGTTTCCATGCACTTTAAAAACTCCTCAAAAAAGGGCCGTTTCTTCCCTTTTCCTCTGCTGCACATATTTATAGGCAAAAAAGGATTTGCATGAACACCTGAGACTGAAGACACATGATGAGACCTGCCAGCACTTTGGTACCCATGTCAGATCTCAAAGGGATCTGTCCAGCTCTGGCTGGAGGAAAGGATGCTGTTCTGGCTGGACTGATCCAGCCAGGCAGTTTTTATTTTCTGATGTTCATGTTTTAGTGTATACCTTCTGTTTTGAGTTCTGCACAAGAGTCCACAGAGCACATAAAGCTTGTTGGAGAAAGAACACTTCTTGGAGAAAGTACACGTCTTTATTGTCTACACTAAACTGTGTGTAAAAAATGCAGACTCTCATGAAGGGTTTAGGCTTGACCTGTCTCTGGCTTGGCAAAGACAGAGACCAGGATCTAATCCTGATTCATGGCCTTCTCTTGAACCCCAACTTGAAAGGGTTTAAGATGACCACAGAACACTCTGCTGATGTATCTCTGAGTTACACCAGTGTGTCTTGAAACTATGCCAGCATATCCACTGGTACAAAGCCCATCTGCTGTTGGGGTTTTAGAATGAGGCTGTCCACTGAGTAAGTTGGCACTTAAAATTGATTAAAGAACCAGCTGATACATTAAATATTTTTCTTTGTTGAGTGAAAATTAATTTATTTAACAAACAAACAGGGTCAGATTGACTGGGAGGAAAAAAATGTTACGCTTCCCATCTTCTGCAAATCCATACTACCCAATATTCCTTGCCTTAATGGGATTAGTTGCCCCAGGTGTCTAATTTGTGCCCCACTACTAATTTGTGGGTCAATGTTTAGTGTATATTCTGACTCTGTTTGAGTCATTTTGACTCCCCACTGCATTGAAAAGGAAACTGAAATTAACATATAGGGTGAAAATGATAAATGATATTTTCATTATTTTCTTGTATGTTCTCCCTGGTGCCTTTGAGGCCATTCTTTTCATTTACAGCCTGCCAAGTGGAAATACCTAATAAAGGGTTGGTTTTTTTTCTTGGCATCTGCAGCTGACTTAATGCAACCCCATGTTAAATATGTTTCTCTGATTTACTTTGGAGTTTATTTAATCTCCACATCAGAATAGTAAAATGCATTTGTTATTTGTTGTGGTGGTGGTGGGGTAGAGGAAAGCTGTTGGCCATTTGCTCTGCTGGTATCCAACATATTTTTGTGTTTCTGCTGCGGCTCGGCAAGCCTCTTCGGCCTGTGCAGAGTGAATCTCTGCCGGATCAAGGCCAGTCCTCAAAATGGCAAACAATAGCTGCTGCTGTGTTTGATCCAACCACAAGGTCATGTTTTGTCTTTGTTGTTGGGAGTGAAACTATCTGTGTTAATTCAGTCACCCATCTTGTTACCTTTATTGACTCTTGGGTGTTTGCTTGATTGGGGCTTTTTGTCCTTCAGGCCCCACCTTCTCATTGCCAACCCTCTCCCCCCACCTTGTTTCTTTGCCTTTAATACACACAACCATAACAGAGGAAGCTTTCCTGATACCCTTTCTCCGTGCCAGGAAAAACTTCATCTTTTGGGTGTCCTCAGGAGACTGCCTGGAAGAGTGCTGAGACAGTTCAACACCACCAACCCTGTTGTATAGTTCCTTTCCCCGCCAAAAAAGGTGCCCAAAACATTCTGTCCTCACAACAACAGCCCTGTGAGGTGGTTGGGCTGAGAGGGAGTGACTGACACAAGGCCACAGAGCAAGCTCCCAGGGCAGAGTGGGGATTTAAACGCAGGTCCCTCCGATTGTAGTCCAGCATTCTTATCATTACACTGTGTTGACTCTCCTGCTGACTACACCACTAGAGCATGCTGACTTGGGAACCATCCAACTGTTCCAGATGGCAAAGGACATCTTTTGCTACTGTGACATCATTTACTACAAAGGCAAATGTCATCTTTTGCTACTATGATATGGTGACTGTTTGTAAGACTAGGACTGGGGAGACTCAGGTTCAAATCCCTGTTCTCTGCAGTACTCACTGGGTGACCTTAGGCAATCATTCTCTCTCAACCTAATTATCTCTCAGGTTTGTTGTGAGGCTAAAATGGAAGAGGAGAACTGTGTACTGTTGTTCTGGAGAAAGGGTAAAGTTGTAATAAGTATTTATTTCCTTTTCACTTTCATATAGTCAGAATTCTGCAGAAACAGAAGAAGAGTTGGGTTTATACCCTGCCCTTCTCTCAGTCTTGGAGCAGCTTACAGTCTCCTTTCCCTTCCCCTCCCCACTAAAGACACCCTGTGAGATGGGTGGGGCAGAGAGAGCTCTTGAGAGAACTGCTCTTGAGAGAACAGCTCTTTTGAGAACTGTAACTGACCCAAAGTCACTCCAGCAGGTGCATGTGAAGGAGTGGGGAATCAGTCCTGATTCTCCAGATTAGAGCCTACCACTCTTAACCACTACACCAAACTGGCTGTCAGAGGTTGTTTGGTACACAGAACACTTGCAGCATAGCTGTAAGATGAAGAATATGGTGGAAAGTGCCATCAAGTCACAGCCAACCTATGGTGACTCCATAGGTTTTTCAAGACAAGAGACGAACAGAAGTGGTTTGCCATTGCCTTCCTCTGTGTAGCAACTCAGACAAGACTGATAATGATGAATCAATGGTCTGATACTGTGTAAGGCAGCTTCACAGGCAAAGAACCCACTCCATCCTTACAATGTGCTAGAGCCTTGTGGAAGAGACAGAATTTTTGGGTTCCACTTAAAAGCCATCAGTCTTGTAAAAGGCAACGAAACATTTGACACTGGCTAACATGAACTGGCTTTATGTGGATGAACTTATTCTTTATCCTACACCTCACTGAGAAAACGGACTGAACAAGCAAGGCTGTGAAGTGGGATAATTTGTTTCTTTAAGTGCAATCTGGATGCCAGAATTCACTACAGACTGTTCTCATATGATTTTGGTTTATGAATCATTAGCAGACTCTTAACCTTCTAAAAGTGCCTGTGTGCACTTGGATTTATTTTTTTGCAGACTGTTTCGAATTCTTCTTGGTGCAGACTGTTTGAGAATAGAGGTTATGTCTAAATGCCTGCGTGCACCCTTGTGTTTCATACTGCAGTCTGTTTAAGGTAGAAGCTTTGGATTATTAAAGTGCCTTTTGTGCACATTCATATCATTCATCTTAGATTATGTAGTGTATCAGTAACAACATGCGCCCCGCGCAGAGGCAACTGGGCTGTCCCAGAAGCCTCCAGCGCAGGGCGCGGAATCACCCGCCAATCAACAGTCGCGGCGGGTAGTTCAACAGGTCAGGATTGGCCTGACCGACCCAGTAGGCTGTACCGGGAATTGTATATAAGCGGGGCCCGGCCCGCGTGCTCCCTCTCTTGCAACGTGCTCCTAATAAACTATGTTGCCCTACTCTCGTCTCCGCCTCGAGTACGTTACACTGGCGACGAAGGTGGGATCTTAGCCTCAGCGGCTACCACGGAGATCTAGGGCAACCACGAGTCCTGACCGCCGCCGCCATGGCCACACAGAACAGAACCACCGGCTACATCGAGACATTCGACCCCGCCAATCCCGAGGGCTGGGAGTCCTACGCGGAGCGGGTCGAGTTCTACCTCAGGGCCAACAAGGTCACCGACGCCGGCACGAAGAGGGACGTTCTCCTGAGCGTCTGCGGGCCAGCCACGTTCGAGATCGCCAAGGGTCTCTCGGCTCCCGTCCGCCTCACGGAGAAGTCCTACGAGGAGATCATCAGACTCCTCACCGGCCATTTCTCGCCACAGCCTTCGCGGGTGGCCCGTCGGTTCCTGTTCCACAGAAGGGACCAGGCAGTGGGGGAATCGGCCGCCGACTACCTGGCGGCCCTCCGCAAGATCGCCGGGAACTGCAACTTCCCCCAGCTGGAAGACACCCTGGCCGACCGATTTACGTGGGGCCTCCGCGACGAGAGGCTCCAGCAGAAGCTCTTCGCCAAAGAAGAGCTCACCCTCCAGAGCGCCTTCAGCGAGGCGGTGGCGTTTGAGAGGACCTCCAGGACCTTCCCCAAGGCCCGGACAGAAGCCGCCCACCACGAGGAGCTGGACCTTGACTGCCCAGAGGAGGAAGAAGCCCACCAGCTGCGCCGCCCAGCCGGGCCACCCAGCAGAGCCGCCCAACGCCCCCGAGCGGCCGAACGACCCCCAGCGACGGAGAGGGTTCCGGCCACCAAGTGCGCCAGCTGCGGCGACCTCCACGACAGGTGGGACTGCCGGTACCGGACCTGGGACTGCTGGAGCTGCGGAAAAACGGGCCACATTGCGAGGGCTTGCCAAGCCAAGCCCAACCGCCGGAGGCCGACCACGCATCACGAGTCGGCAGAGTTCCACTCCACGAACTCCACGTCCCTGCAGGTACTGAACTTGCCCCTCTCCACCCCCGAGAAAATCAAAATGGCGGTCCTCATCGAAGGGAACCCCTGCCAAATGGAAGTGGACTCTGGTTCCTCCATCTCCATTATAGCGGAGGAAACCCTGAGGAAGCTGTGTCCCCCCCAGCGGCTGCAACTAAGGCCGGCGAACTTCATACTCCGGGACTTTCAGAAGAATCCGGTGCAAATCGCGGGGTGGGCGCTTGTGCAAGTCGAGCGGGGGTCCTTCTACGGCCCGCTGGACATCCTGGTGGTAAAGCGCCAGCTTACCACCCTGCTAGGACTGGCGTGGTTCAAACCCTTGGGGATCCGGTTGGAAGGGGTGGGGCAAACCCTAACACCCAGGGGGTTCGGGGAGATATGCCAAGAGTTCCGGGACGTGTTCGATGGTTCTCTAGGGAGCTACAAAGGGCCGGCCATCTCCCTACCGCTAGACCCCACGGTCAGGCCGATTCGGCTCAAGGCGAGGAGGGTCCCGTTCGCTTTAAAGCCAAAAATAGAGGCCGAACTAGACCGCCTCACAGCCCAGGGAGTCCTGGAGCCCGTGGACTACGCCACCTGGGAGACCCCCATCGTAACCCCTATCAAGCCAAACGGGGAGGTGCGGATCTGTGCAGACTATAAATGCACGATAAACAAGGCACTGCAGGATAACCCCTACCCAGTGCCGGTGGTGAGCCACGTCCTGGCTGCCCTAGCGGGGTCCAAGATCTTCGGGAAGCTGGACCTGGCACAGGCCTACCAACAGCTCCCGGTAGATGCTAAGACGGCGGAAGCCCAAACTATAGTGACACACAGGGGGGCCTTCCGGGTGAAGAGGCTTCAATTCGGGGTTAGCGTCGCTCCTGGGATCTTCCAGAGTATAATGGATGATCTCCTGAAAGGGATCCCCGGAGTCCAGCCGTTTTTTGATGACGTGCTAGTCGCCGCCCCGGACCCCGAAGAATTCGGCAACCGCCTAAGAGAGGTACTCCGCCGGTTCCAGGCAGCGGGGCTCAAAGTCAAGAGGGAGAAATGCCTGCTGGGGGTCCCACGGGTGGAGTTCCTGGGGTTCGCCGTAGACGCAGCGGGAATCCACCCAACGGAAGAAAAGACCCGAGCCATTGTGAAAGCGCCAGCCCCCACCTGCAAAGTGGAGCTACAAAGCTTCTTGGGGGTGCTTAACTTTTACCATTCATTTCTCCCCCACAAGGCGGCCCTAGCAGAGCCCCTGCACCGCCTGCTGGACAAAAAAGCCCCTTGGGTTTGGGGCAAACGCCAAGCAGCCGCGTTTCAGGCAGTCAAGGATGTTTTGGTGTCTAATGCAGTGCTCCACCATTTTGACGAGGGCCTCCCCGTCATCCTGGCTTGCGATGCGTCGCCATACGGGGTGGGAGCAGTCCTGGGGCACCAACTCCCCGACGGGAGGGAGGTACCGGTCGCATACTACTCCCGCACACTGACACCAGCCGAGCGCAACTACGCGCAAATAGACAAGGAGGCTCTGGCAATCGTGGCGGGGGTCCGCAAGTTCCATGAATACCTGTATGGGCGGAGGTTCACCATAGCTATGGACCACAAGCCCCTCTTAGGTCTGCTGGCCCCCGACCGTCAAACCCCCCAAATACTGTCGCAGCGCGTGTTGAGGTGGAACCAATTCCTCAACTCCTACACTTACACACTGGTACACAGGGCCGGCAAGGCTATGGGTCACGCGGACGCGCTCAGCCGCTTGCCACTTCCGGAAACGGGTCCAGACCCCGCCCCCGCACACCAGGTCATGCTAATGGAGAGTCTCCCGGAGCCGCCCCTACACGCAGCGGAGGTCGCCAAGGCCACCCAGAAACACAAGACACTAGCACGGGTGCTCGACTGGGTGGTGAGGGGCTGGCCGGAGGGGAACATGGGGGAAGAATTCAAGCCATATAAGACCAGGAGGGAGGAACTAGCAGCCCACAAGGGGTGCCTGTTATGGGGAAGTAGGGTGGTGATTCCGCCCCCGCTGCAAAAGCGTGTCCTAGAATCCTTACATGAGACCCATCCCGGCATAGTCCGAATGAAGGCCTTGGCCAGAAGCTACGTCTGGTGGCCGGGGATGGATGGGGAGATAGAGAGCTGGGTCCGACGGTGCCAAACGTGTCAAGAGTCGCGGCCCGAGCCTCCCAGCACCCCCGCCACTAGGTGGGAGTCAACCCGGAAACCATGGTCGAGTCTCCACCTCGATTTCGTGGGGCCATTCCAGGGGCAGATCTTCATGATAATAGTGGACGCCTACACCAAGTGGTTGGAGGTCATCCCCGTAGGGTCCACCTCATCCGCCGCCGCAATCCGAGCGCTGCGCAGGGTCTTATGCACACACGGTATCCCGGACACCATAGTCTCAGACAACGGGACCGCGTTCACGTCTGCAGACTTCCAGGCGTTCCTCCACAGATACCTGATTAGGCACATAAGATCTGCCCCCTTCCACCCAGCCACCAACGGCCAGGTGGAGCGGATGGTCCGCACCACGAAAGAAGCCCTGGGCCGAATTGTGCAGGGTAACTGGGACCACCGATTAGCGGCATTCCTTTTCGACAATAGGGTCACCCCCAACCCGGTCACAGGGGTGAGCCCGGCAGAGCTCCTAATGGGACGCAAGCTGACAACCCGACTGGACAGACTACACCCTGACCGGGCGTCAGACACCCGCGAGAGCCCCGAGGTTCGGGACGCAGTCAGGGGGTTCTTTGCAGGCGACCCAGTTTACGCCCGGAACTATGCAAGGGGGCCTGATTGGGTGGCGGGCCGAGTGCTACGAGTGACGGGGTCCCGCCACTATGATATATCAACCGAGGGGGGCCAGGTATTACGGCGGCACATAGACCAGTTGCGCCGCCGCACGCTACCGGAGGAGCCGGCGGACACAGAAGAGGCGTGGTCCGGGGAGGGGCCAACCGAGAGCCGACCCGAGGACGAGGCCCCAACGCCCATCACGCCGACGCAGGGAACACCAGAACGGTCCGAGCCCGAAAGACCCGCTGAGCCAGCCCCGCCGCCTCCGGCCACACCACGGGCCGCCGAAGCACCCACTGCGGAAGCAGCGCCTCCCCCACCGGACCTCCCTAGACGGTCCACCCGGGAGCGCCGACCTCCCGCGTATCTCAAGGACTATGTTCCTTAACTGGGGGGGGGGGAGGGGTGTAGTGTATCAGTAACAACATGCGCCCCGCGCAGAGGCAACTGGGCTGTCCCAGAAGCCTCCAGCGCAGGGCACGGAATCACCCGCCAATCAACAGTCGCGGCGGGTAGTTCAACAGGTCAGGATTGGCCTGACCGACCCAGTAGGCTGTACCGGGAATTGTATATAAGCGGGGCCCGGCCCGCGTGCTCCCTCTCTTGCAACGTGCTCCTAATAAACTATGTTGCCCTACTCTCGTCTCCGCCTCGAGTACGTTACAGATTATTTAGGAGCAGAGTCTACGCAGAAGTAGAGGCCAAGAGGGTTTTCCCTATTACCTATATGTTTTGATAGTATAGTTTCCCCTTGATGTTTTTCAATCACAGGCAAAGACAGCAAAGTGAAATTGCTGGCAGATGTATGTTGCACGATTTGTGCATCAGCTATGCCTCTAATGGCCCCTTCACAACTGCCACCCATGGTGTTATCAAGAAGAGATTTTCAAGACTGTGGGTTACCCTCATTTCCTGTGCCTCTTGCCACTTTCTGGCTAGGGCCTGGCTGGGTTTTTTTCTGGACAAAAAGGTGCCGAAACTCTCAAGAGGGAAATGAAGGAGAAACAGACGGGGTGCACCTCATGAACTTTTAAACATTTTTTTAGAATTTTGTTTCCCCGGAGAGATTCTAGAATTCTGTTTCACCATGTTCCCCCAGGGAAAAAAGCCCCAGGGCCTGGCATTTGGCAGAATTCACCATTTCTTTCCCAAGTCATGTCTCCAGATAAGCAAAGGGACTTGCAAACTCAAACTTGGGAAATTCCTAGAGATTTGGTGGCAGGGCCTCTGCCTCAAGATGCCAGTGTTTGGAGAGGGGAGGTAGTTCAGTAAGGACGTGATGCCCTAGAGTCCACTCTCCACAGCAGCTGCCATTTTCTCCAGGGCACCTGACTTGTGGAGCCTGGAAATTAGTTGTCATTCCACGAGAACCTAGAGTTTGGCAACATTCATTAAGCACAGGTATCATCTTCCTGTCATGGTGGGGTGGATGGTGCAGTGCTCTTTTGCTTGGCATCATGCTTGCAATGCCCATCATGACCATTTCCATGGGAGGTGTAGGGTCCACTCAGAGAGGTTTATCAGGGTCAGATCCTGGCTGCCTGGCTTGCAGAGATCTGTGTGGAGGAGAGAAAATTCTTTCCCTGATAAGTGAAAGCCAGTCTGGAGTCTTCCGGGCAGCTGTTTTTGGCAAAGAAAAGGCTCCCCCCCCCCCCTGTGGCTTGATTCTGATCCTCTGTGGGATGGGGAGAAGAAAAGAGGAATGCAGGCAGGAAGGGACGAAGCACTGAGCGCCTGCCTGGTTCTTTTCTCAGCAGGCTGCTTTGGTGGGGGGCTGGTGTGGTGCTGCAGCCAGGGCGAGGGTCTTGCAGGGCTTCTCCTCCCCCTCCCCCCCCACTGGTTTGCTGGTGCTACAAGAGGAGGAAGT
Source organism: Heteronotia binoei (assembly GCF_032191835.1). NCBI lineage: Eukaryota > Metazoa > Chordata > Lepidosauria > Squamata > Gekkonidae > Heteronotia > Heteronotia binoei. The sequence goes on along the minus strand of NC_083239.1, from coordinate 20,378,112 downwards.
GCTTGGCAGCCATCTTCCCTGCCCCCACCTCTCTATATCACTTCCATGGCTGCCACTGGACCGAGCTAGAAGCAGGACTCAGAGGCGTCACTAGGGCAGGGCCAAGGGGGCCATTGGCCCCCCCCTAGAGCATTCTCATTGGCCCCCTAGGGCTCTTTGAAGGCAGCAGGCGGCAAGCAATCACAGTCTTTATTGGCGGGAGACGCGGGGAGGCTCTTTCAAGGCAGTGGCGAAGCGAGAGAAGGCCGGGAGGGAAGAGGAAAGCGCAGCTCTCCGCAGGCAGGCATCAGAGGGCGAGCAGGCAAACCAGGGAAGGGAGGACGTTGCGAGCCAACCAGCGAGGGAAAGGAGGCTTTAGACGCGCGGGGCGCAGGAGGGAAGGGAAGGGGGCAGGCAGGCAGAGAGCGAGGGAGTCCCTCACGCAGGAGGAAAACAGGCGGCATCGGCCGCGCTCGCAGCAGCAAGAGGAGGAGCGGGTGAGGGGTAGCGCAGGAGCATTGCCGGCAGTGCGCATGAGCGCCAGTGCTGAAGACTCCGCACCGCAGGCGCTGCTGCTGGCGGCGGGGGAGGAGGGGGCAGGCGACGAGGACCCGAAGCGGGCTTCTTTCTCGCTGGTTCTCGCCAGGTGCGCTGAGCTCCCCCAGCCGCCGCTCTCGGCTAGCAACTGGTCTTGCACAAGCCCGCGCCGCCGCCAGCGCCTTGGGAGGGACGGACTGATGGAAGAAGTAGTTTGCAGGACGAGCAGCGCCTCTCCTCAAGTTTCGGGACGGTTACCGTCCCCAAATCTTTCGGCTTCTCCAGGCGGAGGCTTCCTTTGTTCGAACGCGAGGGATTTAGCACCTCTGGGCAGCGCACGAGGACTGCTGCTCTTCCCTCCGAGTCCGGCACACTTGGCCCCAGGGTGCAACCGACTTGGCCCCAGGGTGCAACCCACGCACTTGGCCCCAGGGTGCAACCCACCCCAGTGACGCCACTGGCAGGACTGCCAGCAGATGTGAAGCTGGCCAAGAGGGGAACTTGCCAGCCACAGCCACGGGTGTTTTTCTCCTCATTCCCCTGAGTGGCCTTTGCCATCAGTCCAGTACCTTCCTCAAAGACACACTGTGGGGAGGGGGAATTCTTGCAGTCATTATAGATATGTCTCTTTTTAAAAATTTATCAGTGTATTTCCTTTATTTATCCCCTGCTTTTCTCCCCAGCGGGTATCCAAAGATGTTTATATCATTCTCCCCACCTCCAACTTTATTTTTGGTTACTCTCAGCAGTGTGACTTTCACCCCCCCCCACACACACACATGCTTCTCAGGTTTCCAATGGACTTTCTCATGCTTACATTCTGCAATATCTACCTCCAGGTAAATTATGTTGACTCTGGGGCGGCTGTAATGTATAACATCTGTCATTTTAGGGGTTGGGTCAAGGCGTGCTGTTGAATCATTTTGCTTTAGGAATGGATCCCTTGCCATCTTGCAAAGGTTTTCAGGGCACGTCTCAGGGCATGTACTACTGCCTGTGCACCCCCCTCCCCTTTAAAAAAAGATAACTCCCCTTGATGATGTCCAGACCAGATGATGCCTTGAACTGGCACTGGAAAGGTGGTCTCAGTGACTATCATTGGCAGTGAGCCCAGATCTTCAAGCTGTGGGTCAAGGGTGATGGGCTACAAACGCCAGGTTTGAAGGAGGAACTCCCATTGCTGAAAGGCACCCAGCAGCCACAGTTCCCCTCTCTGGCCTGGCCAGAGAACGTGATGGCCTGCCAGGGTGGACGGCCTGATCCATTTCAGTGCAATTGATAACATTCTTGATTTCTCCTCCCCAATATCTATTTATTTGCTTTCTTTATTTTAAAAATTTCTATATTGCCTCATCTTCTTGAACTGGAGGTATCATATGCAGAAAGGCAGACAGTGTGTCAAAGGCATTAGTGATCCTAAATGGCCCAGGTCTGTTTCCCTGCCTTGGACTGTACCGCTTAATTTTCTTAAACGAGCCACTCAGATCTGTTTCCTCCCAAAGCACCCAGTTGGATCTGACTTTGTGGCCTTCAGATCAAAGCAGGGCAGGCACTGCCACTAGGCAAACTAGATGATTGCCTAGGGCACCGGCCTTCTGGTGGCATCAAACTGGCACTGCCAATGTGCCTCAGTGATGTCATCTGTTTTTTAAAAAGAGTTATCAATGCGGGGGGCGGGGGGTGGATAGCTTTCCCAGACAGTCTAGGGCCAGTCTAGGACCAGCCCTGGGTCAATATCTGGAGCAAAGAGTCGCTCCTCTGGCCAGACAGGGGTGTGAGATTGAAAAGAGACCACCCAGTCAAGTGCATGGAAGGCACCTGAATCAAAGGCTTCCCTTCACATCCATGCATAGCTAGTCAAGGCATTTTGTCATCCAAAGCAAGGGACATCCATCACCTTATGTGCAACACAGTGGGCCTGGCCTTGGAATTGTCTGAATATGAGGTCAAGTAGGGCACACCAGACCCTTTACTTGCCACCGATGGCTGGGAGGGAGCTGAGCCCCTGTGACAAACTGGTGCCTGTTTTCCTATGCCTTCCCAAGTAGTCATTTGAATGGTTTGGCCAGAAAACCAGCATCAAGGGATTCTTGCATGCATCACCAGTGCCTCCAACAGCAGCTCTCTTTCTCAACGCACCACACTGATCCTTATTTCAGTTTAAGAGTGTCAGAAGAGCCTTTTGAGACAGGTCCCATGTGCCCTTCATCCAGAGGTCTGTTTCCAACTGCAGTAGACCAGAAACTTTTCAGAAGCTTCCATGGAAGACTGCCACTCCATCAAAGAAATCACAGTTGATTAATAATCAGAGCTGATTAATCACATGAGTTTTGATCTATCCCATTTATTGAATATGTCTGCATACATTTGCATATGAGTGTCAGAACTTGTAACTTTTCCTCTATCTGCCTTGGCCAAACCGACTCCATGCTGTAACTTAACACTAACACAGATTCCTAGCCCAAGCAATTAACCCTGCCCTCATAGCTATTCCAAATATTTAGGGCTGCAAGACGGGCGACAGATAGTCTCTGTTCAACATCCACAGGTGCCCTTTTGAAGACAGGCCGTTTGGCCTTCACCACAGGGAAGCATCCTCCCTTCTGATAACGAAGCCTGGGAAGGGAGACACTTGTCTGCAACCCGTGTGAATGATAGTTTTATTGTACTTCACTGATGGCATAAAATGTAACCAACTGCCAAGACTTGGCATTACTGTTATCTCGTTGCTCTAGCACTGTAGTTCTTCAATAAAGATCCTAACTTTGTAACAAGTATTGGAATCGTCTGAAGTTCGTTCCAGTTCTGACATTATAACAGTAATCCTTTTATTCTGGGACTTATCTGGACTGGCAACCTGGCCCAATGGCGGCAAAGGCTCCAGACAATGGAGAGCCCAGCATCCCACCGGAGGAGGAACCGTTAGACCCGAAGGTAACGGGGGCGAGACGCAAACTCAAAGTCCCCGCACCCTTCTCCGTCGACGCCTTCCCCCCGCGGACCTGGAGCCCGAGGAAGTCCACGGCCGCTATGGACGCCGCGGAGCAGCGATACCGGGTCCTCGCCACAGGCGGAGGGGAAGGAGAGGAGGACGAGGCCAGAGACGAGGGACTCGGCACCTACGGCGGTGGGGACCCGATCCGAACGCTACGCAACGAGCTGCTCGATTGGGTGAAAGAGATCCACGACGAGGTCCACGCGTCCCGAGTGCTGATGGCCGAGGAGATGCAACAGAACATAGGCGCGATCCGCGACCAGATACGCGCGCTCCAGGGCGCCGCGCCCGCAGCGCCGGTTCCTCCGCCCCCGGGCCCCGCGGGCGGAGGGGGGTGGTGGTCCCGCGGGGCCACCGCCGGTCGCCCCTCCGGCCCCGCCGCCGGGCGGACCAGCACCCCCCGCGCTGCCCGCGGCTCCAGCAGCCCCGGTCGCCCCGGCAGCGCCGGTGCCCCCCGCCCCCGCCGCTCTGGCAGCCCCGGCCGCGCCGGCGGCACCGGCTCCCGCCGCTCTGGTGATGCCGGCCCCAGTGGGCCCCGCCGCCCCGGCCGGGGCGGATGGAGGAGGGGCCAGAGAACTAAAGATTACGTTCGATGGGGACGGGGACGAAGTCGAATACTTCACCATCCAGTGCAACACGTTTTTTACGCACTGGGGAGCGGGTTACTCCACTGAGGCGAGCCGGGTCGACCACATCGCCTCCAAGTTGAGGGGGCCGGCGCGGAAATGGTACGTGGGGCTATACACGGGAAGGAAGTCCGAGCTGGCCACGGTAGCCGACTTCCTGCAAGCGATGCTCCGTCAGTACGGGGATCCCTTGAGGGAGGAAAAAGCCATCGAGGCACTGCAGAGAATCGAGCAAGGGAACCGCACAACGCGCGAGTACGCCACCGAGTTCATGGGCCACTGCGCGGCGGCCAGGGGCTGGAATGAGGTGATGAAGTACACCGCGTTCAAGAATGGACTGAACGCGAACATTCTTGACCGATGCTACCACCAAGGGAGGCCTGACACCTTGGTAGGATGGATCCAGCTGGCGGGGGAGGTGGAAACCGACCTCCAACACGTCGGGATGCGGCGTCAGCAGCAAGGCAAAAAGGGGGGGAAGCCGAGTCCTGCGTCCGGCAAACCCGAAGGGAAGCGAGCCCCCGCAACCTCGAACCCCACTACCGCGGCTCGCAAGTGCTTTAGGTGCGGGGACCCGAACCACCTAGCCGCCAACTGTCCGGTGAGACAGACACCGACCCCTACTCAACCCAAGCCGGCGACCACCGCGCCGAAGAAGAAAGGCAGTCGCTCCAAGGAGCCCAGTCGGGGCGCCGTTGCCACCTCCTTGGCGATTGACGAGGATGTTACCACCATAGAGGAGTCCAGCGAGGAGTCCTGGGACCAGGAGTCGGCGGGAAACGACAGCGACCTGCTTTAATCAGTGCCGCAAAGCAGGTCCAGGAAACGCCGGCACTACTGACGGTGAGAGTTACCGGGGGGCTATTGTTCATGGCGGTCACCCTCCTGAACCCCAACCTTAAGCGGTTTATGCACGCCCGCGCCCTGATTGATTCAGGGTGCACTCGAGACATTATTACCCCGCGCCTAGTGGAGGCGTTAGGACTGGCCACGTCCCCCCTACCCCACCCCATCCAATTCGAACAGATGGACGGGTCCACCATGAGGGGGGAGCCCTGCACCTTAGAAACCCAGGCGACCCCCGTAGGGACGGAGGATCACTGGGGGATAGAGACTTTCGTTATAGCCCCGTCATCATCCTTTGATGTGGTGGTGGGGGCAGGGTGGCTCGCCCGGCACCAACCGGACATTCGATGGGCTGAACAGATTGTACGATTCCCTGATTGGCGTTGGGAGCACCACCACTGGAGGACTGAGTGGGGCCCTAAAGCCCCCCCCCAGAACGAAAGACTCTGCCTCACTCTTGAGGAGATAGGGGCGATCCCCAAGGAATACAGAGACTTGAGGAAAGCTTTTAGCGAGCGGGAGGCGGACGAGCTTCCTCCGCACCGCCCTACCGATTGTGCCATCGAACTAATCCCAGGGCAGGAACTGCCCAAGGCAAAACTTTACTCGATGGGTTGGGCGGAGAAAGCAGAACTGAGAAAATTCATTGACAAAAACTTGAAACGGGGGTTCATCCGGCCGGCCACAGCCCCCCACGCAGCACCGGTCCTATTCCGCAAGAAGAAGGACGGGAGTTTGAGGCTTTGCACAGATTTTCGCGGGATAAACGGGATTTCCATGTCAAATGCTTACCCGATCCCGCTGATAAAAGATCTATTGAGCACAGTGGCCGAGGGTAAAATCTTCACCAAACTCGACCTCCGCGACGCGTACTTTCGCGTGCGGATTAAAGAGGGGGATGAGTGGAAAACGGCATTCAACACGCCTATGGGACAATTCGAATACCTAGTGATGCCCTTTGGACTTCAGGGGGCGCCGGGGGTGTTCATGAATTTTATCAATGAGGTGTTAAGAGAATTTCTGTACAAGGGGGTGGTGGTGTACCTGGATGACATCATTATTTACTCAAAAGACCTTGAATCGCATGTACCATTGGTGAGAAAAGTGTTAGCAACCCTATGCCGAAACAAATTATATGCTAAACTGTCAAAATGTGAGTTCCACAAGACGGAACTAGACTACCTGGGGTTCCGGGTGTCGGGGGAGGGACTAGCGATGGACCCCGCAAAAATTCAAGCGGTCCTAGATTGGGAACCCCCTCGAACCCGACGGCAGCTCCAATCATTTCTCGGGTTTGCGAATTTTTACCGCGGGTTCATTAAGGGGTTCGCCTGGGTAATGCTCCCCCTCACTGAGCTCCTCAAAACAAAGGGAAAAGGGGACGAGGCGAAAAAACCCGGCGCACGCCTAACGTGGACGCCGGAGTGCCACCAAGCTTTCAAAGAGCTCAAACGACTCTTCACCTCCGAACCGATACTAGCTCACCCTAATGAACTGAAACCCTTTGTGGTGCAATGTGACGCCTCCGACGTCGCCGCAGGAGCCATATTAATGCAGAGAAGTGAGGGGGGGAACTTCGTCCTTGCGCCTATATCTCCCACAAGTTCTCTAATGAACAAAGGAACTGGTCGGTGTGGGACAAAGAGGCTTTTGCGGTCATGTTTGCTCTCAAAACATGGAGATCCTGGCTAGAGGGAGCTCGAGTCCCTTTCGAAATTTGGACCGATCACAAGAACCCGGAGGCCCTCACCGGCCGCCGCAAGCTGACCGCAAAACAGATCAGGTGGGCGGGATTCTTCGCCAAATTTGACTTCATGCTAAAGCACATCCCCGGCACCAAAAACTTTTTGGCCGACGCGCTATCGCGCATGCCCCAGCACGAGAGCCAGAGGGAGGAAGTAATCGACTCTCTCATTCCCCCCTCTGCCATCACGTGGGGGGTGACCACCCGTTCAGGGAAGCAAACCGGGGCCCCCGACCCGCAGCAGAAGGAACGCTTCGCGACAGAAGCGGAGCTAGAGGGACCAGAGCGACCCGAGGGGCTCGAGAAGGGGGAAGGGGGGCTCTGGCTCCACAAAGGGAAAATTTATGTGCCCAAGTCTCTGAGAAGGGAAGTCCTTGAGCGGGGTCACTCCAGCCGCCTTGCTGGTCACTTCGGGTATGTAAAGACTCTCAACTTAATTACCCGACAGTTTTGGTGACCCAAACTAAAGAGGGATGTCTCTGAATTCGTGCTTGCCTGCCCCACATGCATCATGTCCTAGCGCAGAGGGGGGAAGCCACCTGGCCACTTGGTCCCCCTCCCGACAGCGAGCCGCCCTTGGGCAGTAGTCTCAATGGACTTCATTGTAGAACTTCCTCCTTCCCAAGGGAAAACGGTGATATTGGTGGTGGTAGATACGTTCTCCAAACAAGCTCACTTCATCCCATGCAAAAAACTCCCCACTGCCAAAAAAATTAGCCCAGCTGTTCTTTAATCGCGTGGTCCGCCTTCACTCGTTCCCCGACAAGGTCATTAGTGACCGCGGGCCACAGTTCGTTGCCAACTTCTGGCGGGAGTTTTGCAAAATAGCAGGAATTGAGCAGGGGCTTAGCTCCGCGTACCATCCACAAACGGACGGACAGATGGAGAGAGTGAACGGGCTTCTCGAGCAATACTTGAGATGCTACATTAATTACCAACAAACTAACTGGGTGGAATTGCTCCCATTCGCAGAATATGGGTACAACAACAGCCTCCATAGCTCAACCAAAACTTCCCTCTTCCAAATAGTGAACGGCTATGAAGGGAAACCCTTCCCCAACCTCCCTTTGCCATCCGGATCCCCGGAACCCACTTCATGTCAACAATGGTGGGAAGGGGTGCAGGAGGGATGGAAAGTGATCCAAGAAAACCTAGAGAAGGCGAAAGAGGAGTACAAACGCCATTTTGACAAAAAGCACGCCCCCCAATGGGAACTGAAGGAGGGAGAGACGGTCTTTCTATCCACAAAGAACTTGCCCCTCCCGCAGGGGTGCCACAAGATCGCTCTGAAATACCTGGGACCCTTTAAAATAAAAAAGGTGATCAATAAAGTAACCGTAGAGCTTGAGCTGCCCAAATCATTAAGTAAGATCCACCCTGTTTTTCATTGCAGCCTGCTTCGCAAAGATCCTGGAGCTACGTCCTTTCACCCTCGCCCTCCGGAACCGCCTCCGACGCTAGTGAGGGGTCAGAGTCACCATGAGGTGCAGGAGATTCTGGATTCCAAAATCCAACGGGGTGTGTTGTACTACCTCATTAGGTAGAAATACTTCCCTCCGAGCTGTGATGAATGGGTAAAGGCTAGCGATGTATCCGCTCCACAACTGCTTAAAAGGTTTCACCTACTGTACCCACACAAGCCCAAGGCGAAGAGCTAAGGGGGGGCAGTATGTCAGAACTTGTAACTTTTCCTCTATCTGCCTTGGCCAAACCGACTCCATGCTGTAACTTAACACTAACACAGAGTCCATAGCCCAAGCAATTAACCCTGCCCTCATAGCTATTCCAAATATTTAGGGCTGCAAGACGGGCGACAGATAGTCTCTGTTCAACATCCACAGGTGCCCTTTTGAAGACAGGCCGTTTGGCCTTCACCACAGGGAAGCATCCTCCCTTCTGATAACGAAGCCTGGGAAGGGAGACACTTGTCTGCAACCCGTGTGAATGATAGTTTTATTGTACTTCACTGATGGCATAAAATGTAACCAACTGCCAAGACTCGGCATTACTGTTATCTCGTTGCTCTAGCACTGTAGTTCTTCAATAAAGATCCTAACTTTGTAACAAGTATTGGAATCGTCTGAAGTTCGTTCCAGTTCTGACAATGAGTTGATAACTATCTTTGAAGTTTAGATGATGCTTGCCTGCGTGAGAATAGTGCTATTTATACCTTTTTCTGGAGGAAAGACATAGAGATGGGTGGGGCATAGGGTTGCTGACCCTGGGCTGAGAAATTCTTGGAGATTTGAGAGTGGAAGAAGATACTGGATTTATATCCCGCCATCCACTCTGAATCTCAGAGTGGCTCACAATCTCCTTTCCCTTCCTCCCACACAACAGACACCCTGTGAAGTGGGTGGGGCTGGAGAGGGCTCTCACAGCAGCTGCCCTTTCAAGGACAACCTCTGCCAGAGCTATGGCTGACCCAAGGCCATGCCAGCAGATGCAAGTGGAGGAGTGGGGAATCAAACCCAGTTCTCCCAGATAAGAGTCTGCACACTTAACCACTATATCAAACTGGGTCTCAGAGGAACCTGGGGATTGTAGGTTTTGGGGAGAAGAGGGACCATAGTGAGGCATAATACCATAGATCAGGGGTGGCCAACGGTAGCTCTCCACATGCTTTTTACCTACAACTCCCATCAGCCCCAGCCATTGGCCATGCTGGCTGGGGCTGATGGGAGTTGTAGGCAAAAACCATCTGGAATGCAACCGTTGGCCACCCCTGCCATAGATTCTACTCTACAATGCAGCCATTTTTTCCAGGGGAACTGATCTTTGTCTGGAGATCAGTTGTAAGTCTGGGAGATCTCCAAGACTCACCTGGAAGTTGGCAACCCTGATGGGGCAGCATGCCTGCAAATCTGATCTTCCCTTGTTCCATCACCTCCCCCCCCCCCCCCCAAGTCTTGAATGGATGAGGTTTCCACTGGGGACTATAGCAAGCAAAGATTGCCCAACAGTGCAAGACTGTCCCAATTGGAAGAGTTAGACTGAGATATGGAACTGGTGGCTGAAACAAAGCAAGGCTTGAGATCCCCCCCACCCCATCATCAAGTTCTGCTGACTGATGTAACTTGCCATTAGAAATAAAGCAACACCCTATCACAATCCCCACCCCCTCCCCCACACATAATTGATGAATTCTTTGGAGATATTCATAGTGTTTTGTATCTTAGGCAAGAAGAAAGGCACAAATGCTAACAGTCGGGATAAGGGGGTGGGGGGGGGAGGGAGAGAGAGACTTCCATTGAGATTTAAAAATAGCAACAGAATTAGCTAATTAGATCTCTCCAGGGAGCAAATTCCAGCCAGGAGAAAGCCAAGCTGAAGCGGCAGGGAAGCTGAAGGCGCAAATGGCAAAGGAGAGAGATTGCAGCCGACTGTGGGGGGGGGGATGGCCCCTCCCCAGCCATCTCTTCTTTCCCCCCTCTTTCATCATCGGTTCCAACACACCAGGGCCCACTCAGGGTATTTTGCTGCTCTAAGTGAGGTACAACCATTCTCCGCACTCCCTCTGCTGCTTCAGTCCAAGGCCAGGCTCTGCAGCCAGGCTGCAGCAGTGCTGTAAGGGCTTGCCTGGACCCAGCCGGTGCAGCAGGGCGGGATGCCTGCCCCCTCCTGTGCTGCTGATGGCGGGCAGCCAGCTGAGACCCTGCAGGGCATTGGTGACCTCCTCATTCTGCCTCCCCAAGCAGTCACTCTTCCTGGCTTAGCAGAGAACCAGCCTTCTCTCTCTCTTCTTTCTCTCTCACATACAAATATGCAATCAACATTTTCTTCAGGATCAGAATTTGTCTTCTTTTCTTTGGCTCAGAGTGCTCTCTCCAGTGCCAGTGTTTTGACAGCACCTTAATACACAAAAGAAAGTGGACAAATCATCTTTTTGATCTAGAACTGTATAGACCTGGGTCTGAATGCAAATTGAAGTCCTTAAATAATAGCTCCCCCTCTCCCCCCCAGCTTTCTGAGGGCTGCCAACCTCCAGGTGGGGCCTGGAGATCTCCTGGAGATGACAGCTCTACTACTTGTTAAGACTATTGTGAGGCTAAAACAGGGGATGTTAGCAACCCTGAGTTCTTTGTAGAGAAGGTGAGATAAAAGTCTTCTTTTTAAAAAGGCATGGATGGAATTCACATGTTTTAAACTCTACTTGGGTTTTGTCTGCACCCTCAGTCCAGGGCAACACAATCCCAGTGGATCATCTTTGTGCACTGTGGCGCCTGCTGATGTGTTTCCTTTACTGATACCTGCTCAGTTTTGGGAAGAAATCCAAATGGTCTTGAATGGAACAGACTATTGGGTTGCTCCTAGGGTTGCCAATGCTAAGTTGGAGAATTACTGGAAATTAGAGGACAGAGTCTGGGAAGGCCAAAATTTGAGAAGGGACTCAGCAGGGATGTGATACCATAGGACTTTTTTCCAGGGGAACTGATCTTTGTAGTTTGGAGATTAGGTGTAATTCTGGGAGAAATCCAGAGTTCCCCCTCCACGCAGATACACCTGCAGTTTGGTAGCCCTAAAGAGAGGGTTTGGTTTGCTTGCTGCTATCTGCTTGGCTAGTAAAGCATCCCAGGCTCGTTTCAGTCCTGTGCCCTGGATTTGGCCATAGACACACCCTTTCTTCTGTCTCTGGGCTTGGCAACCTCCCGTGGTGGCCATGCAGGGATCAAACCTTCTTTCTTGGGAAACTGAAAACATGCAAAAAACTAAAACCAAAAGCCAGGTTATGAATATCAACCCAAACAACAAAACTGAAAGCCACATAATGAAGACCAATGTAAACTGTACAACATGCCTTCTGTTTTACTGGGCAGTTGGGTCAGCTTACAGTGTCATGGCAAAGATTATGCTTATCTGTGGGGCCATGCCTGACATAAGGATGTGCTGGTCTGCCGTGCGCATTCACACTGTCTCAATCCATCTCACCAGCTGCCTCTTTATACTTCTGATCCCTCCTGCTCTCTCAACAGTAGAATGTTCCAGAAGAAAGTCTAGAATCCACTACAACTATCTCAGTCATCCTGATGACCCTGTAAGATAGGCCAGTATTATTGTCCCATCACTGACCAGTGTTCCCTCTAAGCTGAGTTAGTGTGAGCTGGCTCACAGATTTTTAGCCTCCAGCTCACAGATTTTTGTTTTAGCTCAGGAAGGATGGCCTCAGAGCACAATAATTTATGCAATAGCTCACAACTTTAATTCCAGTAGCTCACAAAGTAGAATTTTTGCTCACAATATTCTGCAGCTTAGAGGGAACATTGCTGGAAACTAAGGAGTTGAACTGAAATAGAATATTTGGCTTAATTCTGTGTTCAAAGCTGAGATTCACATGTTAGCTCCTTCATCCTGTTACCCAACTTCAAAAAAAGTGTAGCTTATTCAAGGCCAGGTGACATGGTCTAGCCCAGGTGTCCTCGACCTACGGCCCGCGGGCCAGATGCGGCCCGCTGAGGACGTTTATGCGGCCCGCCGGGTTATGGCAAAATCAGACCGGAAGTGACGTTCGACCTAAACTCGCGTTAGCAACACACACTTCCAGCACTGGGCTGAGGCGGCGGAGACAGTGTGAGGTGATACCGAGGTGAGGTGAGTTCCCAGGCCAGGGTGTGTGGTGTGGGGAAGGGAGAGAGATGCAGAAGACGGAGAACTGACGGCCCGCGGCCTTGTACAGTAATGGCAGTCCGGCCCTCCAACAGTCTGAGGGACAGTGAACTGGCCCCCTATTTAAAAAGGTTGAGGACCCCTGGTCTAGCCTGATCTCATCAAATCTTGAAGCCAAGCAGGGTTGGTCCTTGGATGAGAGACTACCAAGGAAGACTCTGCAGAGGAAGGCAGTGGCAAACTGCCTCTCACCTGCCATGAAGGTGCCTTGCTGGAGTTACCATATGTTGGTTGCAACTTGACAGCACCTGCATATGCATATTTTCCTGGCCTGCACAAAACCTGGCCACAGTCAGATGTACATAAAATCCCGACATGAGCATGGATGCATATCGGATGCCTATCAGATATAATGGGTGCATTCAAACATCAACATCTGGGAATGGTGACTCATCTGGGTCCCACATTGCCTCGACTTGGACCCAGAGTTTTTTGACAGTGCTTTAAATCCGGACCAAGAGCACTCCTGACGATTCAAGTTTCAATATGTTTTCAGGAACCTGCTTCAAAGGACACAGTTCTCTGAGTGCATCCTCTGCTCAGGCACCTTTAGAATTTATATTGCTGCATTTTGATTTACATTTATCTTGTCTTCATTCAAAATTCATTTCCAAGCAGGCTGGGCTGGATGTGTCTTGGTGTGGCTGTGGCCATGGGAACAACCTCCTGAAAAAGGGCACACTTTGGTCCAGCAATAACTGGAGCTTTTTTTTTAAAGCAGGAATGTAGTTCTGGCTGGCTTGGCATCATGGGGTGTGGCCTAATATGCACATATGTTCCTGCTGGGCTTTTTCTGTGGAAAAGCCAAATGAGTTCCTGCTGGGCTTTTTCTACCAAAAAAAGCCCTGGCAATAACACATGCATGGGGATAAGAAGGGAAGTAATTGCTTTTGTCAAAGTGAATCCTCTAGTTCTTCTATGCCATGATCCTGCAGTGTCTTTGGCCAGGGCAAGCACTCCATCAGTGCTTCCCCTCTTCCTTTGGGACATATTTTCAACAGCTATCACGATATAATGCTATCACTAGACATTTCTATGCTTAGGGCAAATTCCCAGTTCCACATTCTCTTCTCCCTACATCTCTTGGGAACTGCTGGTGGAGCATTAAGAATGGTTGTGAAACCTTGAAGGTGAAATGCCCAGTGCTCAGATAGACCACTCCTGCTTAGAACCTGTTATAAAAGAAACTTGCTGGCTCCTTCTGTCCATTGTCACATGTCTCTGGTTCCTCCATGTTAGCAGGGATGAATAAGCATCCTTTTCTTTACCAGGCCCCAAGCAGAGGGGCAACAAGAAACTGCCACTGTGGTGATTCGTCTGATCTGCTGCCTTCACCAAGCTTCTGAGAAAGCTGACCTCTGGCTTTTCATCCACCATTCTGAAAACATGCTCAATTGTTCAAAACTGAAAATAAAACTTTGCTCAATATAACATCCTTGTAATTAGTTAGTATAGTTGGTTAACCTATTAAAAGATGTGTGAGCTTAGATTCCCATTTTGGGCCCCTGCTCAGATTTCTCACCCCACCCTAGTTACTCTACAATAATCTCCACTTTTTATTATTTTAAAACATGGTATAGGGGTAGGGGTTGGAACAGGAAAAGTTTGAAAATAACTGGAGGCAAATTGGTGGGAGAGATTGTTCTAAGTGTACATTTAATATCAGTACCAAGGGACTGAATCGCTTAAGGAAAGGCAATTGGTGGTGGTGGCGGGGGGAGGGACAGCCCCCTATGTCCTGCAATGGATAATAATTCTCTCTTTTCACTGTGCTATCCTGTCAAAGGTGGCACCAAGGATAACAAAGGCTGAATTGTCCAGAACACCTGGATGGTGAAAGGGGGGGGGGCTCTCTATGGGGTGACGGCTTGAATTCCCTTTGATAATGCCTAGCTTTTCAGAGCCACCTTGAATATGCATGATACATTTCCTGGTTGTTGCAACTGCTGGGGTTTTTGGAGAACCAAATTAATGCCACTGTAGGGCCTTTGCCTGCACCAAACTCCTTCCCTGAAGCTTGAATGACTATTTGTGCTATTACTATGATGATTATTAGTTTCATTATCTTATATTCTAATAGCAAAATTGGTATATCTTTGGATACTTAAATCAGATGACTAGAGCTGTGAAGGGGTGAGACAGATATTTCTACAAACATGGCATGGGCTCTAGGTTTGCAGAAAAATGTGAAATATTTAAAAATGACCTTCTGCAGTCATTCCAAATCATTTAAAAAATCTGAAATGATAAAAGGAGGGCCTGTAGCTTTAAGCAACAGAGTCCCTAAGTGGCTGTTGCTAGGCAACTACATAATTCCAGCTTTCTGCTTCTGTCTGTAAAAATGGGAGGGGGCAGGGCCCTTTCCAGGCCTATTTTGATCTTTGAAGGAGAACTCACTGGGATCCCGCAGACCCTGCGCTGAAGCTCTAGCTCCTACACCACGCTGGTAGCTTTCATAGGGTGGCTGCTGTTGAACAGCAGCAAGCAGCCAGGTCTACTTGAGTCATGCAAGTCAAGTGGCATCAAATCACCTAGAGGCTGCTGCCAAGGCAGGCCTAGAGATCCCCCAGAATTACAGCTGAATTCCAGACTCCCTTTGGAGAAAATAGCAGCTTTGGAGGGTGGACTTTGTGGCATTATAAGATACTGAGGCCTTTCCTCTCCCCATGCCCTGAACTTATTAGACTTCACCACAAAACAGGAATTTCCCAACCTGGAGTCGGCAGCCCTAGCCAGGCCCCAGGTGAGACCTAGAGATCACCCAGAATTACAACTGTTCTCTAGATGACAGAGATCAGTTTCCCTGGAGAAAATGGCTGCTTTGGAGGGTAGCACCTATGGCATTATAACCTGCTGAGGTTGCTTCCCTCCCCCAAACTCCACCCCCCAGGCTCCACTCCTCCAAATCTCCAGGCATTTCCTAACCTGGAGCTGGCAACCTTAAGGGGAACTGATCTCTATAGGTAGGAGATGCCTTCTGTGGGGTGGGGGGAAGCAAGCAAGTGGGCGGCTGAGAGGGTGATGAGGCAGAAAGAGAGAGAAGCTGTGGGGAGGCAGAAAGCGAGGAAGTGGCTGGCACGGAGAAGAGAGAGAGATAGAGTAAAAGAAGGGTGGGAGGAAGAGGGAAAATGAGGGGGAGAGAAGTAGGAGACGAGGGAAGGAGACAAAGGTGCGAAGAATGGGATAGCTGCTCCTGCAAGTTTCTTGTGGGTCCCCACTTGTTTGTATATTATTATTCATGTAGCACTTTAAGAGTTTGAAGAACTCAACAAACATTACCTCAATAATTTTTACAACATCCTTGTATTATTATTAAGCAGTTCCAGATGCAGGTGAGGAGGCTGAGCCATAGAGAACAGCAGCCTGTTCAAGGGCATGTGGCAACATTATAGACTAAGCCAGGTTTGAACTGGGACATGCTGGAACTTTTGACCTTCTGCAGTCATTCCAAGTCATTTCAAAGGAAGTTTAGCAACGAGGACTAGAAGCATGCTTTTTGTGCACCTTTCGTCACCAACTAGAGACTCAAGAGAAGCAGTACTGGTAGTAGCTGTAGCTTCCCAACCTCCAGGTGGGGCCTGGAGATCTGGAATTTTAACTGGTCTCCAAATTACAACCATCAGTTTCCCTGGAGAAAAATGGCTGCTATTGATGGTGGATTTAAATCCCATTAAGGTCCCTCCACTCCCCAAACTTATCCTCCCCAGTCCCCACCCCCCAAAAAAATCTCCAATAATTTCCCTGTCCAGAGCTGTCAGTCCTAGTATCCACCCAGCCCAGAATGCTGAAAAAGATGATAGCTGGTACCCCATGCTAAAAATGGAGAACTTATGGGTAGGGACCCTGCCTTTCTCTGTAGCATTTCTTACCTTTTGTGACTGGTATGGGACTGTGTTGTTTTTCAAAAGTTCTACCTTCCAGGAGCCCTTTTTACATCAGCTCCTTTACCAAGAAATCAGACTATCTGGCACCCTGGACAAGGGTAACTTCTGGCAGGCTCCCCCCCACACTGACAGAAGCGGGCCAGCGGCAGTGCGTTGCATAACATCACTGAGTCATGTGAGGAGCGCCCAGTTCAGCACCCCCAGAAGGCCAGCACTCTAGGCAATAGCCTAGTTCGCCTAGTGACAGAGCCAACCCTGCCCCCATCTACTGTAAAGAACCTAGGGCAGGCCTATTGGCACTCACAGGTGTCTCCCCTCCCCAATTCTCATAGAACACATCCAGGGCTCTCTTTCTGGGGAAATCTTAACAGCGGGATGGCTGGCTGTCTTCCAATGAAACTTCTCTACCACTGATGAGCCTCTGAGAAGTTTCTACTGAGCTCTGAGCTTTCTGGGAAAGTGTTCTGCACACTCAGTGTGAGCTGGTCTGTTAGAACCTTCACAAAGGGCACAGCTGTGCCAGGCACCTGTGGCTCACTGGTGTGTGACAGTCACTGTGTGGTCTTTTAAACATGCTCAGCATCATGCTAAAAGTAGCCCAACACAGAGATGAACAGATATGAAGCTGATTTGTATGAAATTAGACCCTGAGCCCTGCAACTTCCATCTTGTCTGCAGGGTCCCAGTCAGAGGGTCTTCCCCACCCCTGCCTCTTGGGAACTGACAACTGAAGGTGAAACCAAGGAGCATTTGCAGACAAAGCATTTTATTTACTTATTTCATTCCCAAAGTGGCTTATATTATTTTTCTTTTCTCCATTTTATCCTCACAGCAAACCCTGTGGGGTAGGTCATACTGAAAGTGTGTGACCATCCCAAGGTCACCCAGAAAACTTCCATGGCAGAGTGGGCATTCAAACCTGGATCTTCCCAGATCCTAGCTGAATGCTCTAACCACTATACCATGTGCTTTACAAGAGGGCCCTGGTTTCTCCCCACCAAATTCTGTCTGCTTTTCTATATGAATTCTATGTGGATTTGAGAACATGGATCTGCTTGGGATGAAGTGACCTTATGGATAAAGTCAACAGACAACTCCACCAAGGCAACTGTTGTGAAGGAAACCAGCCATCAGCTGGGATTGCAGAGGCCATATGCAATGTATCATGCATACACCAGGTTTCTCTGCCCCACCTTTCCTGTGGCAGTCCCTTATATGCCCTATAAAAGCCACTTATGAGAGCTGGGAAACTCCACCAGTGGCATGCCATGCAAGGAGGGGATTTTGTAAGATCCATTTCCAACTAGGGTTGCTGACCTCCCAATAGAGCCTGAAGCTAGGGTTGCCAAGTCCCCTGTGTTTAGGGCTGCCAAGCCCCCGCCCCAGTTCGGGCAGGGGTTCCTCTGCCTGGGAGGTTCCCAACCCACCAGTACACATTGTGCCAGCGAGGGGAATCTCCCCCGATGTCGCCAGTGCGATGACGTCACCCAGAAGTGACATCATCACACTGGGGACATCGCGCAGTGTCCACTCTAGCCATTTGGGAGGAAAAACTCTATGGTACAATAGGTACTATAGAGTTTCCCCCCTCCCAAATGGCTAGAGCATCCGGGAAAACCATAGAGTTTTCCCAGAAACACCTAGAGTGGATGCCGCGCAACATTGCCAGCGTGATGATGTCACTGCCGGGTGATGTCATCATGCTGCACACAAGAAGATAGTCCCCCGCTGGAGGCACAGAGGTACTTGGCAACCCTACCTGTGTTCTTTTGCACGCATGACACAATAATGTCACCGGGAAGTTTCTGGGGAAATTCTATGGTTTTCCTGCATGCTCTAGCCATTTGGGAGGGTACCTATTGTACCATAGAGTTCTTCCTCCCAAATGGCTAGAGTGTCCAGGAAAACCATAGAGTATTCATGGAAATTGCTAGAGTGGCCGCCACGTGATGTTGCTGGTGCAATGATGTCATTTCTGGGTTATGTCATTATGCCAGCTATGTAGGGGAGGCTCCCCCCCGCCGGCCCAATGTGCGCCGGTAGGTTGGGAACCTCCCAGGCAGGGGAACCCCCACCCAGACCGGGGGCTTGGCAACCCTACCTGAAGCTCTCCCACAATTACAACTGACCTCCAGGCTATGGAAAATGGTGGTTTTGGAGGGTCGATTCTATAGCATTATGCCCTGTGATGTCCCTCCCCTCCCCAAACCCCTACTTTCTCAAGCTTTACCCCCCAAACTCCAGTAATTTCCCAAGTGAGAGCTGGCAACACCAAACTCCCAATCACTGTGAAACAAACCTTGCCTGTGGTTCCCCCTTGCACTGGAGGCGTTTTATTATGCACCGAATATTAAAAAAAAGAAAACTAACAAGGAATTAATACAGAGATAAGGCAAAAGTCATCTGTAAGATAGAATACATGTTCCAGTCAATGTGACTGTCAGTCCTTTGATTTACAGGCACAGGGAATGGCAAAAAAACCAAACAAAAAAACCCTGCCTCCTCGCTGCTCAGCCTGAGAGAAGAGCTTGTTGGATGGCGTTACCTGGGGGAGGCTCAGCCCACACAAGTTATTTCCCTCCCCCTCCCCGCCTTGGAGGTTACACTCTGTAAAGGGCTTGCTGGCCCTGGTTCGCCACTGGGTTGCCGGTTGGGTCACAGTATGGCAACAGGCTGGCTGCCAATGCTCAGCCAGTGAGTGGCGAATAGGGAGGAGGAGGAAGAGACGGCCTCCATCTGGCCTTTGAGGGAGGGAGGTCAGCTGACGAGGACGACCGAGACCTCTTGGCCTAGCTCCACTGGCACCCTTCCCAAGGCTGCAGCCTCGTCACTTTTTGGCAGGAGCAGAGCGCAGGACGGGCTTTCGTCCTCATTAAAGGGGAAGTTCATAATGAAAACAAAAGCGGGTTTCAGGCCAAATGGAGCTTTTTCCACTTGCTTTTCCACCCAGGGCTTGGCCAGCATTATTACAAGGGGCTGAGACTTCTTCCGCATAGACATGATTTTCTACCAAGCAATGTAGCCCTCTACCAACAATGTAGCCCTCTGAAGTCCCTCCCCTCAAGCTCCATGCCCCAAACCTTCAGGTATTTCTTAACTCAGCTGGCAGTCCTATGTGTATCTTCTGTTGCCATTATGAACACAGAGGTCTTCACAGTAGCAATGGTGCATCCACACTGTGGTTTTCCTTGTTATTTCCTTGCCTCTCTCCCTGTGGCCTCCATTTCCCTCCAAGCACACTGGAGAACTGCTGGAGTCTTATAATGTTCTCTATTTACATTATTTATATAGACCTTCTCATTAAAACTCAAGGTGGATTACATAGTTGCTAGGATTAGACATCTAATAAGCAATGTGATAGAGCTAGGATTACAGAACTTTGGAAATAAGGAATAGCAGTTTAATTGAGATGTCATTTACCAGGCGATGTGATTTGCCTCCTGAAAACCTTTCAACTGCTCATTTTCACACATTAAACCTTTTTTAATGGGACAGGACAGTTTGTTCTCTAGGTCAGGAGTTCTAAACATGGTGCACTCTGCCTCCTTTCCTGGGCATTAGTGTTTTTAGAAAGTAGGCAGGGCCAGGCAGGCCTTTTGTCCAGCAAGTCTTCTGATTGGCCGAGATTTGGTTGGCTGTGAAGATCTTCACTGTGTAACTGAGGGTAAACTGTGGCAGTCATTTTGTGGCTGACCTTCAATACCAGTCACTGTGTAGGCTGCACAGACTGTGCACATTACACTGTGTCAGAATTTGTAAGGTGACCACAAGCTCAAAAAGGTAGGGGACTCCTGCTCTAAGTTATTGGCAATGTCAGCTGTGCCTCCTTGTAGGGCTGCCAACCTTCAGATGGTGGCTGGAGATCTCCTACTATTATAACTGATCAGTTCATTTGGAGAAAATGGCTGCTTTGGAAGTTGGACTCTGTAACATCATACCTCATTGAAACCCCTCCCCTCCCCAAGCCCTGCCCTCATTAGACTTCACCCCCAACCTCCAAGTATTTCACAACCCACAGCCGACGACCATACATACCTCCTTGCCTTAATGGTATTGTGGGACCCAGCCGAGTGGCCTTTTAAACATTTGGTGTGTGGAAGTCATCTGTGATAGCCCAGTACTTAGGGAGTTAAACCAAGTCTTACTTGGGGATAAGTGGCAGAATTTAGTTCCTTGCAACATGAGAAGTCTTTAAACAAGAAAAATAGAACTGGATTATGGGTGTGCTGTGTGTATGTTGTGCCTTTCAGCCTTGTATGTGTGTAAAAGTAAAACTTTCATATTTATGTTTCCAGTGAAAAGAATCATAAAGTATTGTTTTATTGTATTCAGGCTCTGTAATGGACATTGTTCAGGCGGTGATTCTCAGTCAGTGGCTGAAGAGCTGCCTCTGGAGCACTTGGGGTATCTGCCCCATGTTAGAGGAACATGGTTATTTAAATTGGGATAATGTCCCTATTAAAAAAAGTAAAGGTAGTCCCCTGTGCAAGCACCAGTTGTTTTTGACTATTACTATGGGTCTATGGCAAAACTTACAATTTTATTCTATAAAATGCCAACAAATTGTCCACAATTATGATATCAAGGTGGCAGGTACTGAATTATGATATCAAGGTGGCAGGTATCAAGGTGGTGACATACTGACAGGTAGTCTAGTAATTAAGAGGATCACACTATAATTAAAAATTAAGTGCTGTCAAGTTGCACCCCACATGGTGACCCCTCATGGGGTTTTCAAGGGAATAGATGAGCAAAGGTGCGACCCTGGTCTACCTCAGAGATCTCCCATCTAATTACTAACCATGGCCAACCCTGCTTAGCTTCCAAGCTCTGACAAGCTCAGGCTAGTCTGGGCTGTTCAGGTTGCTGTGTCATATTGTGTGGTGTGTGCATGTTTCAAGTGCCATCAAGTCACAGCTGATTTATGTCAAATCCATAGGATTTTCTAGGGAAGTTTGGTGAGAGCCAGTTTGGTGTAGTGGTTAGGAGTGCAGACTCTAATTTGGGAGAACTGGGTTTGATTCCCCACTCCTCCACTTGCACCTGCTGATGTGACCTTGAGACACTCACAAGTTCTCTCAGAGCTGTTCTCTCAAGAGCAGTTCTAGAGAGAGCTCTCTCAGCCACACCTATCTCACAGGGTGTCTGTTGTAGGGAAGGGAAAGGAAAGGAGATTGTAAACCACTCTGAGTGAAGGGCAGGGTATAAATCCTCTCTCTTCTCTCATATTTTTCTCTCAAGTGATTAAGCAGAGATGGTTTGCCATTGCCTTCCTCTGCAACATTGCCCTTAGTGGTCTCCCATCCATATATTGATCCTACCTAGCTTCTGAGATCTGATGAGATCAAGCTATGCTATACCTTTTCATATTCCAGTTCATAGTTATACATTATTGATTGGGGTGGTGTTCAGCACATCCATCCATCTGTCATGTGACTCTTTTGGTTGATGGGGATTGTGAATGTGACTCTCCATGATCTATTGAGTGGGTACCACTGATTTAGGGCTCCATTGTGTCCTGATCTTGCCCTTCAACAAAAGCATACTGCACATAGGGCACACCCTGGTCTTGTAAATATGATTCCACGGCCACGGGTTCTAAATGTGAGCCCTGGCATACAGTTGGTATCCTGATCCTCTGGACCAAGGGTGGCCAAACTGTGACTCAGGAGCCACATGTGGCTCTTTCACACATATTGTGTGGCTCTTGAAGCCCCCGCTGCCCTGTCACCTGACTTGGAGAAGGCATTTGTATCTTTAAAACCCTTCTCTGAGCCAAGCAAGCTGGTGACTTGGAGAATGCATTTAAAGTTAAAGTTGCTTGCTTTGCACCTCTCCCCAATCTATTTGCCTTCATTGCTTCCAGTCTCGTGGCTCTCAAACATCTGAGGTTCATGTCTTGCGGCTCTCAAACATCTAATGTTTATTTTTTGTGGCTCTTATGTTAAGCAAGTTTGGCCACCCCTGCTCTGGACCAAGGGGAGCTCTAAGCCATGATACCTTGCAAGTACCTTTTGGCACTGCTTTACCCTGATGTTGTATACCTTTTCCAGGAAGAGGCGAGACAGTTCCCAGCATCTGGCTGGGAGAATCAAGGGGTGGCGATGCTGGTGGTGATGAGGAAACAATTCTGTGTCCTTCCCTTTAGCACGGCAGGCTGCTCCTCCCCCAGCCCCAAATGTGACTCTGCATGTATGGGTCCCTTTCTCCTTCTGAGTAAATGTGTCTTTTTGTTGTGCTGCTGATGGGGTTTGAAGCCTGCCAGGCGGGAGGGACAATACCTCGCATTGTTCCCTTTCAGCAACATCTGACGGCCCCAGAGGGAGAGAGAGCCGGTCTGGAGCAGAGAATGGAGGATGGGAGGAAGAGGAGTGGAAAGGCGGGCACAGGGACAGAGGCCTACCCGTTCTGCCTGCCACCAGTGCAAAGAGGCAGGCCTACTAGGGAGGCAAGGGGCCAGGATTTGGGCACCCTGGAGGCAGGGTTGCCAGCCTCTACATGGGACCTGGAGATTTCCCGCTTTTACAACTGATCTCCAGCTGCCAAAGATCAGCTCCCCTGGAGAAAACGGCTGCTTTGAAGGGTGGACTCTGCGGCATTGGATCATGCTGAGGCCCCTCCCCTCCCCAAACACCACCCTCTCCCAGCTCCACCCCCAAAGACTCTAGGTATTTTCCAACGCAGACCGGAGAACCCTACCTGGAGGGTAATGGATAAACCGGCCCACAGCAGGGCACAACCCCCTATCCAGTTCTCCTGTGCAAGCCACCCACCCATAGAAAGCTTCCTTGGTAGCATTTTGCCCAGTCAGCTGGGCTGGCCAATGGCGCAGCCTGTTCTCTTGTTTTTAACAACTGTTTGGTCTGCAGAAATCCTCAAGCGACAGATTTGATGGAGATAAACATTGGTCTGATTTAAATGTGACACAGAGTTAGGGTTGCCTTCCTCCAGGTGGAGCCTGGATATTTGAAACTTCCACAGATCTCCTGCTGACAGAGATAAGAGATCAGTTCCTCTTGAGAAAATGGCTGTTTTGCAGGGTGGAGTCTATGGTATTATACCTCACTGAGGTTCCTCCCCTCCCCAAACACCTCTCCTCCCCAGGCTCCACACCCAAAATCTCCAGAAATTTCCTGCTGGGAGCTGGCAACCCTATGGACTGAGTGAGTACAGTGAATGTACCTGTATAGTGTTGCGCATAACAGGGTCTTGTTTAAACACTTGCTACTATGCCAGAGCTATGTTATATGGTTGTCAACAGGTCTGAAGAAAAGTGCCCTGTCTCTTTAAGAGAGGCTTCATGCATGATGGAAATGGGCAGCTGCCAGATGAACGTATTTGGGGGCACAGAGGCCAGTCACACCTCCTTAAGCCTCTGCCATGCTGTGCTGGCATCCTAACATTTCTTGCATAGTGTCAGAGGGTTTGGGTTAAACAAGATGCAGTGTGGGTGGGGTGTTTTTTCCTGCCTTTAGAACCCAAGGCTGGTGAGATTGACAGGTATCAAGCAATAATAATTTATTAAATGAATCAAAGCACATTGTTGAAAACAGGTAATGAAAGGAGACCAAGCCTGGATGGTCCAGGTTAACCTGATCTCTTCAGATTTCAGAAAATAAGAGGGTCAGCCCTGGCTAGGAAAGAGAGACCACAAGGAAGTCCAGGATTATGAT
Source organism: Heteronotia binoei (assembly GCF_032191835.1). NCBI lineage: Eukaryota > Metazoa > Chordata > Lepidosauria > Squamata > Gekkonidae > Heteronotia > Heteronotia binoei. The sequence continues at coordinate 20,354,164 of NC_083239.1, read as the reverse complement.
GCAGAAGAAGGCAATGGCAAACCACCTCTGTTTGTCTCTTGCCTTGAAATCCCTACAAGGGTCAGCATAAATCAACTGACTTGAGGGCACTTTCCATCATCAATCAAAACAGGAAGTCAGAACACCTGGACAAGTAAGCTGTCTTTCTAGTGTCAGGCTCCGGTCATGAAACTGCTGTGGATGGTACAAACTCGGGGTCTGGTTGCAAGTTGGCCATCCTGTCTTCTCTGCCAAGCTACTGAGAACCCCACTGCAAAGACAAAGGCCAGTTTTGTGGCCAAATCAACAAAAGGGCTGCCAGAGGGTGGCACAAAGAGTTGGGTGTCGATGCCTTGTAGGGGCTCAACTGTCAGGAGCTCAAGGCTGCTTTTGCTGCTGCTGGCAAAATTAGGCTGGGAAAGAGGTGTGAACAGACATTTTAGGATTGCCAGTCCTGGACTGTGGAATTCCTGGAGACCTGGGGAGTGAAGTCTGATAAGGGCAGAGTTTGAAAAAGGGCAGGAGTTCAGCATGGATGTGTTGTGATAGTGTTCATATGCCGAGGCTGCTATTTCCTCCAGGGGAATTGATTCCTGCAGTCTGGAGATCAGTTGTAATTACAGGAGAGTGTCTTTATTGTTCAAGACTTTCCACTTTCTCTGGGGGACAAAAGGAGTTTGTGGAGAACAGGGAACAGTCTTTTTTTGGGAGAAACCCCAAAGCACACATTGCATGCCACTGTCTTTCCCCCCAGCATCAAGACAAAACTGCTGAAACGAGGGTTTTGTGGAAAAGGCCTAGCCTACATTCAGTCTCATTAGATCTTGGAAGCTAAGCAGGGTTGACCCTGGTTATCATATAGATGGGAGACCACCAAGGAAGTCCAGGGCTGCTATGAAAAAGTGGCAGGCAATGGCAAACTACCTCTGTTCACTTCATCTCTTGCCTTAGAAACACTACAAGAGTTGCCATAAGATGGGGGTGACTTGATGGCATTCTCCACCACCACTACATTTTAATGAGTCCACAAAAGCTGATGCAAGAATGAAATCTTGGTAGTCTTTAATGTGCCATGAGACTCTTATGTGGTTTTGCTTCAACCTCCACTGGAAAGATTTTCGCTGAAAGGAGAGTCCCAGATTCTCCATCTCACCTCCAGTAGTTAACTTTATTAAGACCTCAAATTGTTAACCTTTGCACATTGTCACTCCTCTGACTAGAAAATCCCAACTCCCTGGGAAACCTATCCAGAAACATGTTTCATCCACCAGATCTATGGCCCCAGGCGCTTTTGCAGGGCAAGGTTTATCTTTGGAATGTATGAAGATTTGTTTTAAGAAAGGGAAGAGAGTGTCCTTGAGTATATGCAGAGCTCATTCTCTTCATGCCTGGGATTAAACAGGAGCTGGAGTGTAAATTTTCCAGTCCTCGAGTGCCTTTTATTTATTTTAAATCAAGTTTTGGATGAAGATTATAGTCTTTTCATGAGATTATACTAATCGATCTCATAAGAAAACTGGAGTATTTGTCGCTTTCCAGCAGAAATCCCTTTTCCTCTGGTTTCTGCCCGGGCTAGAAATCCCCTTTCTGAAGCGAAACTGAAACCATCACCAAAGGACACAGCAAGCCAAAGGCTACCAGAGTGAACTCTGTAAAAACAAGGGACTTTTCCGGAAGGGCTGAGGGCTGTTACAAGCAGTGCCGTGTGCGGGGAGATTCCTGAACACTGCAGTTTCACTTCCATAGTCAGAAAAAAACGCAGTGTTTCTAAGATTGTGGGGGGGGGGGTGGTGGTGGTGGTTCATCACCTACTATGCGTCTCCTTCTCCCATATTATATTACTCAGGCCAGAAGGCTGCTTGTGTGATGGGGTTGCGACCTCCTTGTTGGGCCTGGGGTTCTCCAGGATTTACAACTAATCTCCAGGCTGTAGAGATCAATTCCTCTGGAGACAATGTTGGTTCTAGAGGGCAAACGTTATGGTATACCATAGGTTCTAGGTGAAGTTTCTGCCTAAACTTCCCCCCTTGCAGGCATACCCACATATCTCCAGGAATTTCCCAGAACAGAGTTGGCAACCCTACTTAAGCTTCTATTAAATGTATATGACATTTTCCTCCAGGCTACTTGGCAACCTTAGGGGAGGGGGTGATACTGAATCTGTGCTATTAGAAAAAGGCATCAGCATTGTACTAGATCAAGGGTGCCTTGATTACATAACCCAGCAGAAGTTCACCAGTGCAATCCTAAAGTTAGTTATACCCTTCTAAGCCCACTGAAGTCAATGAGTTCCGAAGGATATAACTCTATTTAGGATAGCACCAGGGATTTTTTTTTTTTTGCACAGGAATGCAGTTTCAGCTGGCATGGCATCAGGGGGTGTGGCCTAATATTAAAATGAATTCCTGCTGAGCTTTTTCTATTAAAAAGAGCCCTATGTGAAATAATGGTTACAATCAAGGGGTGTGGCTTAATATGCAAATGAGTTCCTGCTAGGCTTTTTCTACCAAAAAGGCCCTGGATAGCATGACAGGATGGTTGAAACTACTGGAACAAGTTAGTGGTAATGCATTTCCGCTAGATTTAGTGCCAACTCTGATGCATTGGATTTGTGGATTTCTTCTACATAGCACATCTTTGAGCACAAGAACCACATTTGGAGGAAGATTCTTCTTGTGTGCAGATCTCTGCGACCAGATCCAAATATGTCAAGGGGCGTTTTCACTCAAGACGTCAGCATCTTGAAAGCTTTCTCTTTCTTTTGGGACTCTCTCGAGCTGTTGTTAATGCACAAGAACATGTGAAAGATGCTTGCAGTTATTCATCCAAGCGTTGAGCACTGAGAGGAGGGGTTGGAAAGGATACAGATAAATAAACCACAAACAATAATACAGTTTTCAATTGTTATATTGCACAAAGCAGCAGGACTTGGCCTCTTGGATGACAGCCATTAAAATGTGCATATATCCAGAAGGCTGTTATAGAAAGTAGCGGCAGACATTTTGATATTACTCTCTGAAACATGCTCACCTATCCTATCCTATCTGGTATGTTCTCATCAAACCATTACAAAGGAATGTTCTGGTTCTCCCCCCACCCCCATACATTAGGTTGCTTTTGTTATTTCTGTACCGTGTTTGTGTCTTTATTGATATTTTAATTTTTTTCACATTCCATGAAAAATAGCCTAATGAACCAATTATTTGTAAGTTGCACACTGGCCTGGCACACACATCCACTCTGGGAGACCTCTGAGCCCCCTGCAACCTCACTCCCACCTCCAAGTGGCACAAAATAGCCTGTGATCAGGGACAAATCAATGACTCAAAAACCCTCTCAAAACTGGAGAGCCAGTTTGGTGTAGTGGTTAAGTGTGGATTCTGGGAGAACCGGGTTTGATTCCCCACTCCTCCACTTGCACCTGCTAGCATGGCCTTGGGTCAGCCATAGCTCTGGCAGAAGTTGTCCTTGAAAGGGCAGCTGCTGTGAGAGCCCTCTCCAGCCCCACCCACCTCACAGGGTATCTGTTGTGGGGGAGGAAGCTAAAGGAGATTGTGAGCCGCTCTGAGACTCTTCGGAGTGGAGGGCGGGATATAAATCCAATATCATCATCTTCTTCTTCCTTTTAAAACACATTGGATGGCCAATGTGCAGGTCTCCATGGAAACACACCTTGCAAGTACTATCGTAGCCGATACCACAGGAAACCAGACTCCCCATCTCCTTGGTTGGATCCTCCTTGAGCTGAATCAAATAAGTCCTTCAGAGACCCTCTTGGGGTGCATCACGTGCAAAAGCTATCTCAGGGTTGCACTAGACCCACCACTTAGTCCATTAAGAGTGAGACAAAAAGGCCATGAGCTGAATTATGCCTCTTTTTACAGACTCACCTTAGCCACACTTGGCTCTCAGTTTCAGCCTTCCAGCAAGGGTTGAGAAAGCCAGTTTGGTGCAAACCAGGTTTGATTCCCCACTCCTCCACTTGCACCTGCTGGAATGGCCTTGGGTCAGCCATAGCTCTGGCAGAGGTTGTTCTTGACAGGGCAGCTGCTGTGAGAGTCCTCTCAGCCCCACCCACCTCACAGGGTGTCTTTTGTGGGGGAGGGAGATAAAGGAGATTGTGAACCGCTCTGAGACTCTTGAGTGGAGGGCGGAATATAAATCCAATGTCTTCAGTGTCTTCTTAATAACATTAGCCCACCTTACAGAGTGGTAAGCGGCAGTATTGCAGTCAGAGCCCTCTGCTCACAACCTGAGTTTGATCCCAGTGGAAGCTGGGTTCAGGTAGCCAGCTCCAAGTTGACTCAGCCTTCCATCCTTCTGAGGTTGGTAAAATGAGTACCCAGCTTGCTGGAGGTAAAGTGCAGATGACTGGGGAAGGGAATGGCAAGGAAAGGAAAGGTCCCCTGTGCAAGCACCAGTCGTTTCCGACTCTGGGGTGACGTTGCTTTCACAACGTTTTCACGGCAGATTTTTTTTACGGGGTGGTTTGCCATTGCCTTCCCCAGTCAAACCACCCTGTAAAAAGTCTACCATGAAAACATTGTGATGCGACGTCACCTCAGAGTTGGAAATGACTGGTGCTTACACAAGGGACTACCTTTACTTTACAGGGTTGTTGGTAGGATCTACGGTCTTGATGTGAATCAGTTTGAATCTGGTTTCAGTGTTGCATCCCCTTCCCCCTCTCCAATCCTAGCATTACACATTTTGCAAGGGTGCAGAAAATGCCTTATTAGAAACGCCTTCTTTAGTCATCTAGGAATGCTGTGGTTCTTAGGCTGGGAACAATGACAGTTCAGTATGACTGAAAGTGACTTGCATTTGTAGTGTAGACCACATGATTCTCAAGCATTTAGAAATTGGAACACGTACTGTGCTTTTTAGGATCTACTGGCGAAGGAGAGCCATGCTTCTCACCCCTTCCCACTGCAAATATAAACTGCAGGAATCTCAGATCAGTTATTTATAGTCCTAAACAAGTGTACATTTTATTTTTTAGTGTTCAGTATTTGTAAATACTAAGCAACAGGCTGCTTCTTCATGGCTGTTCTGCACATTGTGGGAAAGGCAAACCCACATTTACCACTGAGCCTCCCAGAACTTCCTCCCCCTGCTCACCTGGTTTTCTCTCCTCCCTTCAAGCCACTTGCGAGACAGTTGTGACCAGGACTTTTTTTTTTGTAGAAAAAGCCCAGCAGGAGCTCATTTGTATATGCCATCACCACACCCCTGAAATCAACTGTTTCACACAGGGCTTTTTTTAATAGACAAAGCCCAGCAGGAACTCATTTGCATATTAGGCCACACACCCTGATGCCAAGCCAGCTGGAACTGCATTCCTGTTGTCAGGCTCTGTAACTCTATTCCATGGAAAGTAACAAATACTAACCAAATGGCTCGTTTAATACTAACTCTTAGTCTAGGTAAATGCTGTAGTCCACATGCATATCAAAGAGAATGTTTGAAGTGCAAAATGTGTTTAGGAGACAGTGAGACCAAAGGAATGTAACCGTTATTAGATACTACTGCTAGCCAGCCTCTTCCCAGGGGCTAAAAGATAAGAGGGAGCTCTCGTGTGAAAGTTTGCACCTTGACTCCCCTTTGTTTTGAGAATACTACTATTGTTTAGATATTGCTTTGAAGTAGATTCCATAAGACCCCAAGACACCCTTACCAAGGTATTAGTCTCAATTTCTGTTTCAAGCTATGCGTTTCCAATAAAGTATACATTTAAATGAATACGTCCTTGAGTCTCCATCGCCTGAAATTTTGAGACTAATCTTGAAAAGAGGTTTATCTGAAACGACCACTTTGATGTCAAATGGCTGAAAAAGTTTCGAATGACGGAGAACCTCCAGGGGAACCGAAAACTCCCCCGTGGCATGTCCTTGGACATAGGCGCGCCATGGGAATCGAATCCCCTTCCTACACCCAATCTTTGTTCATCAGCCCACAGCAGTGGAAGCCGAGGACCTCTACGGCACTGATGGATGCGGCCCCGGAATGCCATGAGATCCTCCTCACCCGACCCCCGGCTGGCGAAGAGGTCAACGCCTCACGAGTGAGTCTGCCCGACTCAGAAGATGAAAGCGAGGAGGTCGGGGACCCCGGGAAGGGAGACGAGGCCGCCCGTATGGAGGAGAAAATCATGGAAAAGGTGAAAACCCAGATGAAGGGGCTGGCGAGGGACCTCAGGAGTGAGATCCAGAGCAACACCCAGACCATCACCCGGGAGCTGGGGTGGCAAATCGATTGAATGCAGGCCCTGTGGGAAATGGAATGTCGGCAACACAGAGGATTGGTCCCACCCGCGCCACCTCCTCCGGCGAACCCGAGCGGCAGAGGGAGTGGAGGAGCCCCGGCACCCTGGCACCCCCTCCTGGAAGTCCTGCACCTCGAGAACCAGGGAAGCCCCGTGAACTCGATCTCAAGTTTGAGGGGGACCCAGAAGAAGTGGAATACTTTACAATCCAGGTGACTAGCTACATGCACTATTGGGGAAACTCCTTCCCTGATGAGCCCAGCAGAGTGGATTACCTGGGATCGAAACTCACCGGAGCCGTGCGGAGGTGGTACATGAGTTTATACGAATCGAGGGGGCCGGAATTGGGGAGGTGGTACATGAGGTACATGGAACTACCCAAAGCGAAACTGCATTCAACCGGAGCTGTGCGGAGGTGGTACATGAGTTTATACGAATCGAGGGGGCCGGAATTGGGGACTGTGCACGTCTTCTTACAAGCCATGCTACGCCAGTACGAAGACCCCCTTCGAGAAGCCCGGGCCCTGAACGTGCTGAAAGATCTGAAGCAAGGGGGCCGCACGGTGAGAGAATATACGGCGGAGTTCCAGACCCACTGCATTAGGGTGAGAGGGTGGAACAAGGTGATGAAGATCGAAGCCTACCAAAGCAGCCTCCAATCCACACTTTTGGATCAAGCCCTCCACCAGGCACGACCCACTACACTGGTGGGGTGGATCCAACTAGCCGGAGAAGTCGAGACCAACATGGATCGAGTGGCCTTGCAAAGGCAATGTGAGGGGAACAGAGGGGGACATGAGGCTCAGTCAGGGATAACGACTGAGCCCAAGAAGCCGGCCCCCAGAGCAGCTCCGGGAAGGGGCCGGCCACCAGCAGGTGCTATCGGTGCGGCAACCCGGGGCACCTGGTGGGAGAATGTCCTGAGAAACCTCGAGCCCCCCCCCTCTGCACCAAAAACGGCGGGACCCAAGGCGAAGAAGACACCGGGAAGACCCAAGGAGCCCAGTTGAGGCAGCACCGCATTGTCGGCGGTGCTTGACGAGGATTTTACCAGGGGGAGCGAGTCTGGAGACGAGACGGAGCCATTGGGAAACGAGCACGACCTGCCCTAAGCGATGCCGAAAGGCAGGTCGATGCCGCAACGGCACCACTGAGGGTGAGAATATCCGGAGAACTGTTCCTAGTCCCTTTGACTTTATTAAACTCCAACTCCAAGAGATTCATGCATGCTAGAGCATTAATAGATTCGGGGTGCACTAGAGAAATCATCACCCTGAGGTTAGTCGAGGCATTAGGGCTAGCCAGGAACCCACTACCCCGCCTGTTACAATTTGAGCAGATGGACGGGACTGTGATGAAAGGAGAACCATGTGTAGAAGAGACCCAATTCTTCCCAGTAGGAATTAAAGAACACTGGGACATGGAGGTGTTTGTAATTGCCCCTTCCTCGTCATTCGATGTAGTAGTTGGGGTAGGGTGGTTGGCTAGACATCAACCAAACATCCAGTGGGCCGACTATGATAGCAAAAAGTGCACCCATCACTACTGGTCGTTGGAGTGGGGCCCCGCACCTCCCCCACGAAACGAAAGATTGTGTTTAACTATAGAAGAGGTGAAATCCATTCCCCAAGAATACCGGGACTTGCGTAGAGTATTTAGTGAAAAGGAGGCAGATGAACTTCCCCCACATAGAAGCACGGACTGTGCTATTGAACTCATACCAGGGCAAGAACTACCCAAAGCGAAACTGTATTCAATGGGATGGGCAGAAAAGGCTGAATTAAGGAAATTCCTAGACAAAAACCTAAGCCGGGGGTTCATCCGACCCGCTACGGCGCCACACGCGGCCCCAATACTGTTCAGAAAGAAGAAGGATGGGGGGCTTAGACTTTGCACAGATTTTTGCGGGATAAACGCCATATCGATGTCCAATGCCTACCCCATCCCAACACTAAGTACAGTGTTGGAAGGGTGCATCTTCACAAAGTTAGATCTGAGAGACGCCTACTTCCGGGTCAGGATTAAAGAAGGAGACGAATGGAAGATGGCATTCAACACTCCTATGGGACAGTTTGAATATTTAGTAATGCCGTTTGGGTTGCAGGGGGCCCCCGGAGTGTTCATGAATTTCATCAACGAAGTCTTGAGAGAGTACCTGTACAAAGGGGTGGTGGTGTACCTGGATGACATCATTATCTATTCGAAAGATCTACCCTCCCACATAAAGTTGGTGAGGAAGGTCCTCAACACTCTACTACAGCACAAACTCTATGCCAAACTGTCAAAGTGTGAATTCCACCAGAAGGAACTAGATTACTTGGGATTTAGGGTGTCCGGGAAAGGTTTGGCTATGGACCCTGTAAAAATCCAAGCAGTGTTGGATTGGGAACCCCCGAGAACACGTAGACAGCTCCAATCTTTCCTCGGATTTGCGAATTTTTACAGGGGGTTCATAGAAGGCTTTGCCAAGGTCATGCTACTGCTGACCGACTTGTTAAAAACCAAGGGGCGGGGGCTGGAGGCGAAAAAACCAGGCTCTAAATTGCCATGTCTCCCGAATGCCAAGAAGCATTCGAAAAGCTAAAGAGACTGTTCACTAGCGAACCAATTCTAATGCACCCCAATGAACTAAAACCCTTCGTGGTGCAATGTGACACCTCCGATGTAGCCATCGGCGCCATATTGATGCAGAAAGACCCTGAGGGCAGATTGAGACCATGTGCGCACATATCTAAGAAGTTTTCCAATGAACAGCGCAATTGGTCAGTTTGGGACAAAGAAGCATTTGCAGTGACGTTTGCTTTAAAAACTTGGCGGTCCTGGTTGGAAGGGGCTAGAGTGCCATTTGAAATCTGGACAGATCACAAAAACCTAGAGGCACTTACCAGGTGCCAAAAATTAACCGCCAAACAGATTAGGTGGGCGGGTTTTTTGGCTAAATTCAATTTCACCCTACGTCACATTCCCGGCTCGAAGAACTTCTTAGCTGACGCCCTCTCGAGGCTGCCGCAACATGAGAGCCAAAGGGAAGAAACCATAGACTCCCTCATTCTGCCCTCAGCTGTTGCAGGGGGCGTGACCACCCGGTCAGGGAAAAAGACCGGGAAAGCGGAGCCGTGGGGGGGGGGGATAGACTGATCACAGAAACTGAACAAGAAGGGGAGGAGCGACCTGACAAATTAATAAAGGGGGAGGGAGGATTCTGGTACCATGAAGGAAAATTGTACGTTCCCAAAACCCTCCGCCCGGAAGTGCTACAACACTGCCACTGTAGCAAACTGGCAGGGCATTTTGGTTATGTAAAGACGTTGCATTTAGTAAGCTGATAATTCTGGTGGCCACAAATGAAAAAGGATATTTCTGAGTTTGTAGCGTCCTGCCCCACCTGTGTAATGTCCAAAAGAAGGGGAGGGAAAATGCCCGGCTTACTCCACCCCACACCAACGGCAGGTCGCCCCTGGTCAGTAGTGTCTATGGACTTTATAGTGGAACTGCCAGCATCAGAAGGGCGGACAGTAATTTTAGTAGTAGTGGACACGTTTTCAAAGCAAGCTCACTTTATCCCTTGCAAGCAACTCCCCACCGCTAAAAAATTAGAATGACTATTTTTCCAACACATTGTGAAATTACACTCATTCCCGGACAAGGTCATTAGCAACCACAGGCCTCAGTTCATTGCCAGCTTCTGGCGGGAGTTTTGTAAACTAACAGGGATCGAGCAGGGGCTGAGTTCTGCCTACCACCCGCAAACGGACGGACAGATGGAACGCGTGAATTCTCTTCTCGAACAGTACCTCAGGTGCTTTATTAACTACCAACAAGATAATTGGGTAGAGCTATTACCTTTTGCTGAGTACGGTTACAGCAATAGCTTACACAGCTCAACAAAAACCACCCCCTTTCAGATAGTGAATGGATACGAAGGGAAGCCCTTCCCCAGCCTACCAGCCACCAACAACCCCAGCTCACCCTCCTCCTGTCGACAATGGTGGGAAACGTTGACTAAGGGGTGGGAAGTAATCCAAAAAAACCTGGAAGAGGCAATAAGGGATTACAAAGCGCAATTTGACAAAAAACACTCCCCGGAATGGAACTTCAAAGTGGGAGACACTGTATTCCTGTCAACTAAAAACTTGCCATTACCCCAATCATCCAGAAAATTGGCATACAAATACTTGGGACCTTTCAAAATTAAAAAGTAATAAATGCAGTAACTGTCGAACTAGAGCTACCTAAGATGTTTAGTAAAATCCACCCTGTTTTCCATTGCAGTCTTTTGAAAAAGGATCCTGGAGCTACGTCTTGGCATCCACGCCCAACGACACCCACCCCTATTCAAGTGAGGGGTCAGAGTCATCATGAAGTGCAAGAAGTACTGAATGCCAAGCTTAAACGGGGGGTACTGCACTTCTAAGTTCGTTGGAAATACTTTCCCCTTTCCTACGATGAGTGGGTCAAGTCAACCGACCTAAGGGCACCTCTTTTATTAAAAAGGTTTTACCTACTGCACCCAGACAAACCCCGAGCAAGAGATTAGGGGGGGGCAGTATGTCAGGCTCTGTAACTCTATCCTATGGAAAGTAACAAATACTAACCAAATGGCTTGTTTAATACTAACTCTTAGTCTAGGTAAATGCTGTAGTCCACATGCATATCAAAGAGAATGTTTGAAGTGCAAAATGTGTTTAGGAGACAGTGAGACCAAAGGAATGTAACCGTTATTAGATACTACTGCTAGCCAGCCTCTTCCCAGGGGCTAAAAGATAAGAGGGAGCTCTCGTATGAAAGTTTGCACCTTGACTCCCCTTTGTTTTGAGAATACTACTATTATTTAGATATTGCTTTGAAGTAGATTCCATAAGACCCCAAGACACCCTTACCAAGGTATTAGTCTCAATTTCTGTTTCAAGCTATGCGTTTCCAATAAAGTATACATTGTTTAAATGAATACGTCCTTGAGTCTCCATCGCCTGACACCTGTGCATTCCTGCTAAAAAAAAAAAAAGCCCTGGTTGTGACCAACTTTTGGACCCCTCCCCACAGACCCAGAATTTGAGAACCCCTGAAATGGTTGGGTTGCTCCAGATATTCTATATATAAATGGGAAACTCAGTGTGGCTCAGTGGTAGAGCATCTGCTTGGTAAGCAGAAGGTCCCAGGTTCAATCCCTGGCATCTCCAAAAAAGGGTCCAGGAAAATAGGTGTGAAAAACTTCAGCTTGAGACCCTGGAGAGCTGCTGCCAGTCTGAGTAGACAATACTGACTTTGATGGACTGAGGGTCTGATTCAGTAGAAGGCAGCTTCATATGTCCATATATGTCATTCTGGTGCTGTCTACCAAGAGTTCAGAAGTCGCCTTTTTCATGCTCTTGCATTGGTGGTGGTGAAAAGTGTTAAATCACAGCTGACTTATGGAGACCCCATAAGGTTTTCAAGGCAAGAGATACAGAAGTAGTTTGCCATTGGCTTTCTTTGAAGTGTACATAATTTGTATTCAGCGCAGGAGGTCCCTTTCCATCACAGTGACCTTTACTATGGTCCCTTGTGTGTGCACAAAGTGCTAACAAGTTGCAGCTGTCTTATGGTGACCCATAGAGTTTTGAAGGCAAGAGATGAACAGAGGTGGCTTGGCATTGCCTGCCTCTGTGTAGCAGCCCTTCATGGTCTTCCTCCAAGTACTAATCGGGGCTGACCCTGATTAACTTCGGAGAGCTGACAATTTTGGACTACTCTCAGCCATCCATACATTACAGGGTAGAAATAAATTAGAGAAGCTACCAGACAGAGAACACATGTTCTGTCCTGCAGTCCCTGGCTATTCACACCTGAACTGCAGGGTGTGAAGAAGTCTTTCAAACAGGTTTAAGTTTTGCAAAGGAAACAAGCCCAACTTGCACAGGCAACTGTGTAAACTGCAGATTTCACTGGAGGATTAAACCGGTTTAAGATGGTCAGTGGCATTAGGGGTGGGAGACAGGAAAAGTAGATCATTGCCAAACTAATTAATTTGGAAACCACCCCCCTGCCATTCCTAAATACATTATGAGAAATGACCCAATAGATTTCGGCGGGACTCGCCTTCAGGTGGTGTATTTAGCCCTGGGGGATTAAAACTAATTGTTTTCTACTAGCAAAGGCATGACGTAAGATTTTGTTGTGGAGATAATAAAGGTTCTCTTTTGCAATGCTGTCTTTGCTCTTCTGTGGGCGCCTCCCACTCATTTGTCTCTGAGATAACTTAACTGGCTATCTTTTTTGGGGTGATGAAAACTTGAAACATTTCATTCCAGAGAGCTTTCTGAAGGGGGGGGGGGTAGAATAAATTCCTCCCTGCAGATCACATTTGGGAATAACATGTAAATAAATGGAAGTTCCAGGTCTGTAGAAAAATCCAAAACATAAAATCCATGTCCTGCTGTTGCTAAAAATAACATAAAACAGTGTGCAAGTTTTTGAGTTCTCTGGAGCTTTTTATCAGGCTGCATGTTTTAAAAGGCTGTGTGTTTGTGTGTGTGTGTGGGGGAAGTAGCCATGTCTGCATCCTAGGTAGAGTGCCTTCCAGGCTTAATATGGTTTGATGAAGGCATCAGGTGGACATTTACAAGCTTCTTTTGATGGAAGCTTTGTCTGTACATGTCCCAGTTTGGTCTGGTTCACATGCGCTTGTAACTTTCTTGATTCTTGTATAGCGTACTAGCAACTTTATGTGTGAACTGACTCCATTCAGGATCACTAGTCTGAGCAGCTATGGCCGTTATGTCTGGGTTGTATCTAAGAGGCAGTGTGGTGTAGTGGTTGAAAGGGTTGGACTAGTGTCTGGGAGACCCAGTTTGAATTCTCACTGGTACTATGAATGGGTGATCTTAGGCCAGTCACACACTCTCAGCCTAGCCTACCTCACAAGAATGTTATGAGGATAAAATGGAGAAGAGAATGACAGGGACACTTCAGGTCCCCATTTGAGAGAAAGGTGGGGTAGAAATGAATTAAACACATTCATTAAATAAGTCCTCACCGGATTATTATTTTCATTTATAGTCCTTCCCACTGGGACTCAAGGCGAATTGCAAATCTGATAGAAACTATTCAGTCAATGTATAAACCAGGCTTTGTCAATTAACAGTTGAATGTTCCTGGAAAATGTTGCACCCGTGATCATACAGCAGTCTCCTCTGAGGTTTTACTCCTGCAGTGGCCCATTCACACATGTAGGTCAAGAAGAAATACCCATCCACACAGTATTGCCAACAGCAATACATACTGGAGAGTTCCTTATCTTGAGTTCCTAGAAAATGAGGATTCCTTCATCATGGACTCATTTTATGTAAGCCATGCAGCTGCCCCCATTTCACAGAGGCCTTGCATTCCTCCCATATTTCATAAGGAGATCTGGCATCTCTTCTGCTGGGAAGACCCAAGGCCGAAGTAATTGTAAAAAGCAGCAAATTCCTGTGCGGTTGCATGAGGTCTCTTTCTCCCTCCTCCCCACCGCCATTCCCAGAGTGTTGTGCAAACTTCGATGACGGAGGCATCTTTGCCAAGAAGACGTGCACGTCCGTAGCCATGGCAACAGTAGCTCATGCTCCAGGATGCCAAAAGAAGAAAGAGGAACATGATTTGAGGGGGGGGGGGGAGGGAGAGAAAAAAGAGCGAGAAGGCTGGAATAAATGTTGCGGTGTAGATAGTGTTTCTGGAGCTCTGCCCAGGAGATGGCTGGATCACCCCTCCCAGGTCCTTGGACAAATCCATGGAGATGGAGGTGAGGTCCATCAGTGGCTGCTAGGCACCAGTAGTGACTAGCTACAGAGTGCTCTGCTCCACATAGAGTTCAGTCCATCAGCCTGATAGGAAATACATCTGCTCTCATCTAAAGCCAGGTTGTGGGAAACACCTCCTGTCTTCCTAGGAGTTTGCATAGAAGACTGGGTTCTACTTTCTCATTGTGCCTTCAGGTTCTTGAGATTAGGGTCAGTCTTCCCAGCAGTGCTGTTGATATACTGTCGCTCTCGGAAGTTCAGGCCAACCTAGTAGCTGGCCTCAGGCTGCCCATCACCAAGCTGCAAACTGAACTGGGGACTGCAGGAGTATTTATACAGTTTTACATGCAGGGACGGACTGACCCTTGAATGCCCTGGGAAAGTTCCCAGTGGCCTGCTTCCTTGGAAAGCTACCAGCAGTCAAGAGCTAACCAAGCATGGCAGCACCACAAGGGCCAGTGGCTGCAAGACAGCCAGACATAGGCTTGGTCATTGCTCAGGTGTGAGTTCTGGCTCAGTTCAAGCCACAATCTAGTATTGCCAACCTCCAGGTGGGGTCTGGAGATCTCCCAGTTCCCCTGGAGAAAATGGCTACTTTGGAGATTGGACTCAATGATGTTATGCTACACTGAGGTACCTTTCCTCCTTAAACCCCAGGCTCCACCCCAAAATTTCCAGGGATAGCCCAACATTGAGTTGGTGGCTGAACAAAATACCCCTCCTCTCAATGAAGCCACTTGGTTCTGTTTGCTTTCTAGAGCTGTTTCATTGCCCCAGCCACTCCTGTTGGTGGTTCATTTCCTGGTCCGCTTTGCAAAGGCACTTGCATGCTGCTGGCCACCCTAAAACCCTGTGTATGCGTAGAGCTGCAAAATGCACAGGGAGAAGATGGAGGAGACCCAGGGATGCTTCTGTGTCAAGTGGCAGGGGATGGTACCCAGACACTTCTGCTTCAAAGAGGAGAGGAAAGAGGGAAACAGGGAGAAGGAGGAGGAGAATGAAGGTGATCAAGGACTTCAGGGCCACTCTGCTGTTTTCCAGGCGCGGCTGTTTGTCCCTTTTATCAGCGGCTGAGCTAGGCCATAAATGGCCAGATTGTTTGCTCAACCACCCCAGCGCAAGGCTGCCGTTTGAGCAAGACATTGTCTGCCAAGATAACTTTTAACCCACGGCACTCTTTCATCTGCCACTCCTCCCTCTCTGGACTACTCTGAGGAAGGCGTCCTGGGCCAACAGCACAAGGAAGGCGATGGGGCGAGTTCAAGGCATGATCACCCACCGTAGCCGTGTTGATATCATCCACCGCAAATCCACAACAACTGGGTGTCTTTTGCACTGCCTCAAAAACCTGCCAAACGTGTTTGATCAGAAACTATATCAGGACAAAAGGGGGTAAAAAACAAGTTTACACTCGGCTGTGCTGACTGTCATCCTGTTTTGCAAACCTTCCGGGAACACTTTCCCACATCAGCTCCTCTACTGAGGAATCCCTAAGTATTGCAGAGGGTTCTGGGGCATGCCTAGACATAGGATGGGCAGACATTTCCCATGGGCCGCCAGCCAAGCCTGTTGTGGTTGAATGTCATCCTGAGAGAACTGGAACACCCTTAGGGATGCCAACCTCCAAGCAGCACCTGGAGTTCTCCTGGAATTGCAACTGACTTCTGGATGACAGCGCTCAGTTCCTCTGGATGAAAAGGCAGCTTTGAATGGAGGGCTCTGCAGCATCAAATCCCCTCTGTGTTCCTTTTTTGCCCCAGATGCTGCCCTCCTGAGGCTCCACCCCTACATTTCCAGGAATGTCATAAGCAGGGCTTTTTTTGTAGAAAAAGCCCAGAAGGAACTAATTTGCATATTAGGTCACACCCCCTGATACCAAGCCAGCTATTAGGTCACACCCCCTGATACCAAGCCAGCTGGAACTCTGTTCCTGTGCATTCCTGCTAAAAAAAAAGCCCTGATCCTAAGTCAGAATTGGTAACCCTAACACACATCACTCTTCTGCGACCATGCATAGCAAGGGAAGAGAAACAGTGAGGAGCCAGATGTCTATGGGGAAGGCTTGCCTGTCATTTCCCAAGATCTGCGTGATTTCAACTTCAGAGGAACTCGGGGGTTTTCTGGAAAGCAGTCTGACAACTGCCCTAATGTCTCTGAAACACACCTGTGGTGCCCTGACCTGGATAGCCCAGGCTAGCCTGATCTCAGATTTCAGAAGTGAAGCAGGTTTGGCCCTGGATAGTACTTGGATGGGAGACCACCAAAGAAGACTGAGGTTCCTATGCAGTTGTCAAGTCTGCTTCAACTCTGGTCAAGCCTGTGTGTCATCTTTGGTTCAGGGGAAAGCATTCTGGGTAAAAGCCATACTGTATGCCAATGCTGCTAGCTCTACTCTTCCTCCTCCCCCCTTCCTGTCTTTTGTTATGTAGTTTTGCTCTGAAATGGAAGCATGTGAAAGAGATAATAGTGCCTTCTCAGACTGGGCAATGGGGGAGAGGCACCTTGCCCAAGGCCAGCCGGCCTGAGAACGATTTGTAACATCAATGTGTGAATGTGCCCTGCATAGTACCCCCTCCCTAAAGAATTCCTTTGAAGAATATCTTATATGATTATCCTTACTGTATGTTCCTCAGTCTCTCAATCTCTTAGCTGTTGGATACAATGATTTCAATAAACTAGAAACTTTTTATCAAAAGGTCTCGTTATTGAATCAGCCGACTTGACATTTTGAGAGACTCCCCTTCGAAGTTCAACCTTTCCGGCAACTTTAAAGCCTTATGGCTGAGCAGATTCCGGACAACGGAGAACTTCCCATCAACGTGGATCTGGAAGGGGCAGAGGCACCGTGGCACATCCTAGACTCCAGGAGAGCCGCGGACTCACCCCCCCAGTTCCAGCTAGTGATCACGCCCCAGCAGTATCAACTGAGGACCTCTACCACCATCATGGAGCAGGTCCCGATCCGCCGGGAGGCTATTCTGACTCGCCACACCAAGCAAGTCCAGATTGCCGCAGCAGAGGCCGCCGAACCGGGTCTCATCGAGTCGGGAGAGGCGGACAGCATCATCGTCGTCCAGGTCCCGGAGGACGACAACGTGGGTGCTGAGTGCAGAGGGGCTGAGAGCGGGGAACCGAGGCCCAAGGACATGCACGACGAGGATCTACCCTGGTTGGGTGGATCCAGCAAGCGGGCGAAGTGGAAACCAATTTGAAGTGGGTGGCGATGCTGCGCCAACACCAGTCCGGGAACAGCCAGACGAAGGGGACCCTGGGAAGACCTGAGCCCCCAAAAGCCAGAAGACGACCTGCTGCGGCGCCTGCGAGGCCCCGCCGATGCTACAGGTGCAGGGACCCGAACCACCTTGCCTCCAGCTGCCCACTGCCGGCCCCTGCCCGGGCGACCCCACCCGCAGCGAAGCCCAACACCCCCAGGACCGAAGAAGACAACCGACTGCCCTAAGGATGCGGCGAAAAGCGGCGCGGTGGTGCCAGAGGAGCCGCTGGACGAGGAGGTGCTGCTCTCCGCGGAGCTGGCGGACCTGGCCTGGGTCGAAGAGCTGGCGGGAAACGAGGCCGGCCTGCTCTAAACGGTGCCAACCAGCAGGTCGAGCGGGAAGAGGCACCACTGACGGTGAGAGTAACGGGACGGTTGTATTTTGTCAACGTGAAGCTCTTAAACCCCAAGCTAAGAAGGTTCTTGCAGATCCGGCCCTAATAGACTCGGGGTGTAACCGAGAACTGATTTCCCCAAAGGTAGTGGAGGCCCTGGGTCTGGAAAGCTCACAGCTGCCCCACCTTATGCTGTTTGAGCAGATGGACGGATCCGTGATGTGCGGAGAACCGTGCACTAAGGAAACACAAGCTTGCCCCATGGGGATCGAGGAGCACTGGGACCACGAGGTTTTTGTCATTGCCCCCTCGTGCGCCTACCCGGTAGTCCTGGGGGTGGGCTGGCTAGAAAAGCACGAACCCCTAATCCGATGGAGGGCCCAAACTATCAGGTTCCCGGACCCCTTGTGTAAGACGCACTTGAGGAACCCAGCGTGGGCCCCCCGGGCTCCTGTAGCCAAAGAGCAGGCGTGCGTGTCAGTAGAGGAGGCGCATCCAGTCCCCAGCGCTTACCGCGACTTAATGGAGGTGTTTAGCGAACGGGAAGCCAGCCAATTACCTCCCCACCGGAGCACAGACTGCGCCATAGAACTGATCCCAGGGGAGAGCTTGCCTAAGGCCAAACTGTACCAGATGGGGTGGGCGGAAAAGAAGGAGCTGCGCAAGTTCTTAGATCAGAACTTGGAGCGAGGGTTCATTAGGCCTGCCACAGCCCCCCACGCCGCCCCCGTGCTATTCCGCAAGAAGAAGGATGGCTCGCTTAGACTTTGCACAGATTTTCGCGGAATAAACGCGATTTCGATGTCCAACGCCTACCCCATCCCCCTCATCCGGGACTTGTTGAACACGGTGTCGGAGGGGAAGATTTTCACTAAGTTGGACTTGAGGGACGCGTACTTCCGAGTGCGCATCAAGGAGGGGGATGAATGGAAGACGGCGTTTAATACCCCGATGGGACAGTTTGAATACTTGGTTATGCCGTTTGGGTTGCAGGGAGCGCCGGGAGTGTTTATGAACTTTATAAATGATGTACTCCACAAGTTTTTGTACAAGGGGGTGGTGGTGTACCTTGATGACATCATTATTTACTCACAAGATGAGCAGTCCCATGTAAAACTGGTGAGAGAGGTGCTGAGCACACTGCTCGAGCACCAACTGTATGCCAAACTATCCAAGTGCGAGTTTAACCGGGCCGAGCTAGACTATCTAGGCGTCAGGGCAGGGGTTGGCCATGGATCCCGCGAAAGTGCAGGCAGTGCTGGAGTGGGCTCCCCCGAGGACACGTAGACAGCTCCAATCATTTCTCGGGTTCGCCAATTTTTATAGGGCGTTCATAGAGGGGTTCGCGCAAATCGCTTTGCCCCTGACGGAGCTCCTAAAGAGGAAGGGGAAGGGGCCGGAGGCCAAGCGGCCGGGAGCCAGGTTAAACTGGACTCCCGCGTGTCAGGCGGCATTCGACCAGCTAAAGCGCCTGTTTACCAGTGAACTAATCCTGAGCCACCCCGATGAGCAAAGGGCCTTCGTGGTTCAATGCGACGCCTCCGACGTGGCCTTAGAAGCCATTCTCCTGCAGAGAGATGGGGGAGGGAAGCTGCGGCCATGCGCTTACATCTCCTGAAAATTTTCAGACGAGCAGAGAAATTGGTCAGTTTGGGACAAGGAGGCGTTCGCAGTCATGTTTGCCCTAAAAACCTGGAGATCCTGGCTGGAGGGGGCCAAAGTGCCATTTGAGGTGTGGACCGACCACAAAAACCTAGAAGCTCTCACCGGGAAGAGGAAACTCAGTGAAAAACAAATTCGGTGGGCGGGGTTCTTCTCCAAATTTGACTTTACCCTAAGGCACATCCCGGGGACGAAGAATTTCTTAGCTGACACCCTCTCCCGCAGCATGAGAGTCAACGAGAGGAGATGGTAGACTCGCTAATTTCGCCCTCCCAAGTGGCGGCCATGGTAACCACTCGGTCCCAAAAAAGGAGGGAGCTGGAGGGGATCAGCCGCGAGCGCATTGCCGCAGAGACCGAGCGGGAGGGGAAAGACCGCCCCGAAGGGGTGCAAAAAGGGAAAGATGGGCTATGGTGCAAGGGGGAGAAATTGTACATCCCAGAGGGGCTCCGGAGGGAAATTTTACAGCTCTGCCACTTCTCCAAGTTAGCGGGACATTTTGGCTATGTAAAAACCCTTCATTTGGTGAACCGGCAGTTCTGGTGGCCGTCCCTGCGGCGGGACGTGTCGGAATTTGTAACTAACTGTCCGGTGTGCATCATGGCCAAAAGAAGGGGGGGGGGAAGCCGCCAGGACTTCTGCAACCAATCGAGACCGCTAAGCGCCCGTGGTCAATAGTCTCGATGGATTTCATAGTGGAGCTTCCCCCCTCCCGAGGGAAAATGGTGATTCTAGTGGTGGTGGACACTTTTTCGAAGCAAGCCCATTTTATTCCTTGCACCCAATTGCCCACCGCCAAGAAACTTGCGGCCCTCTTTTTCGATCACGTGGTAAAACTACACTCATTTCCAGACAAGGTCATTAGCGACCGCGGGCCGCAGTTCGTTGCCACCTTCTGGCGGGAGTTTTGCAAATTGGTGGGCATGGAGCAGGGACTAAGCTCTGCCTATCACCCACAGACAGACGGACAGACGGAGCGGGTGAACGGGGTTCTGGAGCAATACCTAAGGTGTTTCGTTAACCAGCGCCAAAATGACTGCGTGGACCTCCTCCACTGAAGCCTCCCCTTTTGCAACGGTCTTTGGGTATGAGGGTAAACCAATCCCCCTCCTCCCGGGGGGAAAAGTCCCAGAGACCCTCACTACTTTTGAACAGTGGTGGCAAGGGCTGAGCCAAAGCTGGCCAACCATTAAGGAAAACTTAGAGGTGGCCAAAGAGACTTACAAGAAACAGTATGACAAGTCTCATGTCCCGGCATGGGATTTCAAAGTAGGGGACTCAGTGTACCTATCAACCAAGAACCTACCTCTCCCCCAACCTTCCCGAAAACTGGCGTATAAGTATATTGGACCTTTTAAAATCAAAAGAGTCATTAACCCAGTGACCGTGGAACTAGAGCTGCCTCCTGCCCTTGGTAAAATACACCCTGTATTTCATTGCAGCTTACTGCGTCGAGACCCTGGTTCTTCGGATTGGCACCCTCCATCTCCAACACCCCCTCTCTCTCTGAAGGGGGGGGGCAGGGCCATTCAGGCCCCAAGATCCAGGACTTTAAAAACCATCCGCCTCTCCCGCAGCCACAAGCGGTGGCGGGGGCTTAGGGGGGGGCAGCATGTCAAGTCTGCTTCAACTCTGGTCAAGCCTGTGTGTCATCTTTGGTTCAGGGGAAAGCATTCTGGGTAAAAGCCATACTGTATGCCAATGCTGCTAGCTCTACTCTTCCTCCTCCCCCCTTCCTGTCTTTTGTTATGTAGTTTTGCTTTGAAATGGAAGCATGTGAAAGAGATAATAGTGCCTTCTCAGACTGGGCAATGGGGGAGAGGCGCCTTGCCCAAGGCCAGCCGGCCTGAGAACGATTTGTAACATCAATGTGTGAATGTGCCCTGCATAGTACCCCCTCCCTAAAGAATTCCTTTGAAGAATATCTTATATGATTATCCTTACTGTATGTTCCTCAGTCTCTCAATCTCTTAGCTGTTGGATACAATGATTTCAATAAACTAGAAACTTTTTATCAAAAGGTCTCGTTATTGAATCAGCCGACTTGACAGCAGTGGCAGGCAATGGCAAACTACCTCTGATTGTCTCGTATTTGGGATGCCCCATGGATGGGGTCTCCATGAGTGAATTGTGACTTGACAGCACCTTGTCCTTCTTCCTTAGAAGTCATAAAACTCCCCAGCTCATCTTCATCCTAAACTGTAGCAAGTGTGCATATGGAACTCGGATGGGCTTGTCCCTTGATGTCTCTCTCACCCCTTGATAGCCTTGACTCCCCCATCCCCAGTCTCTCTGATACTTGATTTTTTTTCTCTCCTTCCTTCCATGCCTTCTGTCAACGTTTACATAGCTGGCCCCATTTTTTTAAACTCTGCAAAAGTGCCATTTCACCAAGGGCAAGAGATAAATGGTTATCCATCATCATTTTGAATGTTGTTAGTCTTCCATCCCACCTTTCCAGTTTAATGCAGTTTAGACGGTTGACTGATGGCCATAGAGGATTTCGGATAAGGCAGACAAAAACCGGCTGTGACCCAGGGCTCAGACGAAGAAGTGTGAGGCTTAACTACTATTGCTTCATTAACAAGTTGTGAACTGCTAAGGATTGGGGTGGGGGTGGGATACCTAAGGGGCTATGTTCACACTTTAATTAAAGCTGCCTAAGAGATTTGTGCAGAAGTGTGAACTGAACATGGCACAATTAACCTTGATTTGCTGTGTTCACACTTTTAACAGAGGCCAAGGTCCCGTTTCTGTACAATTGGGGACTTTGTCTTTTGCACCAGTCCACATTAGTTTAAAGAGCATAAGAAGTGCTGAGCCTGCTCAGATCAAAGATCTACCTAATCCAGGATTGTGGGTTGGATTCCACTAATTTGCTTTGCCATGAAGATGCTTTCCATTGGTGGATCTGCAGGATTCAAGCTGGGGTTCTTATCAGCCAGTTCTTCTGGGATGGCTGTAAGTAGAGCATGAAAGCCTCAAGGTATCAGTCCACTCTGCCAGTCTGTACCTGTCCCCCTGCATCTGGTATGGTGCCTCTGAACAGAGAGGACCTGTTGAGCATGTTTCATGTATGGTCCTCATGCCCTTGAAGTTCTTCTTGATCAGCATCCATATTGGAAATGAGTGATGTTAAGAGGAAAAGACTTTGGAGGACATATGCAGCCATGTAAAGTGGTAAGGGCAAGGCTGAGATGTCATTTCTAGTGATGTAGCAGGGGGATGTGGTATAATATGCAAATTCCCTAGTTAATATTCAAGATGCAGTCTTGGACCAGCACATAATAAGGACCATCTCCCCCCATATACTCCCTGGAGATCCTTGTGCTCTGTGGATCAACACCTCCTGGTTATCACCAGCCCAAAGGCTTTTTCTGTCCTGGCCCCTGCCTGGTAGAACATACTCCCACTTGAGATCAGGGCCTTGCAGAACTTACTGTAGTTCTACAGGGCTTATAAAATGGAGCTGTTCCACCAGGTTTTGGATGAGGTGGTAGTCATCAAATCATCTGGCCTCTGCATAGAAGCCACCTGGACTAGTCACCCATACGGAGTCTTGCTGCAATATGAGCTGGAGAGAAGAAGAAGAAGAAGATATTGAATTTATATTTCTACCCTGTACTCTGAATCTCAGAGTCTGAGTGGTCACAATCTCCTTTCCTCCCCCACAGACACCCTGTGAGGTAGGTGGGGATGAGAGACCTCTCACAGAAGCTGTCCTTTCAAGGACAACTCCTACGAGAGCTATGGCTGACCCAAGACCATTTCAGCAGCTGCAAGTGGAGGAGCAGGGAATCAAACTGGTTCTCCCAGATAAGAGTCCGCGCACTTATCCACTACACCAAACTGGCTAGGTGTAGGACCAGCCTAAGAGTGAGTCCTGCTGTCATCTGTCTAGTTTATGGGTGTGGATTCTGAATTCAGAACTCTGAATTTATACTTGAAATTGTTTAAATTTTATGTTTGATTAACTGTTGGAAGCCGCCCTGAGCCATTCGTGGGAAGGGCGGGATATAAATCCCAAATAAATAAATAAATAAATAAATAAAAATAAATAAAATATATATTTTGCCATCTTTTTATTGTTAACTGTTATATCTGTTTCTTAATTATATTGACTGGTTTTTAATTGTATATTTTGCTGTTACCTGCCCTGAGCCCATTTGGGAATAGATATACTAAATAAATAATAAATAAGGTGCAACCCTCTGATCACCGCAGGAAAAATGCATCCCTCACCCCCTGCTTTAAATTTGAATGCGGGAAACACACAAACTCATATATTGGCTAGATCCAGGTGGGCACTGGGCAGCCATGTTGGTCTGAAGCAAAAGAACAAAGTTGGAGTCCAGTAGCACCTTTAAGACCAACAAAGTTTTATTGATTTTATTCAACAAAACTTTGTTGGTATTAAAGGTGCTACTGGACTCCAACTTTGTTCATATATTGAATGTCCTTGTCACATCTGCAAGGGAAAGTATGACTGTTTGCCAGATAGCAAATTGGAATTGCTAGGTGTAGGATCAGCCCAAGAAGTCTGGGTGCCTGAAGCAGAGAATACAAGCAGCGTTCCCCCACCTACACACTCATAAACGTAATTAATGTGTGTACCAGACATTTCTGTCTGTCTGTCAGAGCAACTTTCACTCTTTGGGGAGTGATCTGGATCACTGGAAGCAGGTGAGTTGTGCATGCCAACACCCAGCTCACTTGATATCATTTGCAGTGTGCTGGGGACACCCATTCCTGAAGTTATTTCATTATTATTCAGTCTCAACCAACTACTGATTTTCTTTTTTTAAAAAAATCTGAAAACAGCCTTCTGGAGCCATGGAAAGAAAAATGGTGGCTCTGAGCAGTTGAGGGAAGGGAAAATGGATCTGATGTGGGTGGACCCTTGGATAATGCATATTTTACCATCCAGACAGTCTGATCATGTACTTAGATATGCTCTCCCCACGAAGATTGGAGAAAAGATGGTTTAGGAAGGAGCATGCTGTGGGCAGGGAAAGGACACAGATGAACACGTGAAGCTGCCGGATACTGAATCTGACCATCAGTCCATTAAGGTCAGTACTGTCTACTCAGCCTGGCAGTGGCATTACTTACTGCCTGCTTATTTTAACTGGAAGGGCTTAGGATTGAACCTGAGACATTCTGCATGTTGAACAGATGCTCTCCACTGTGGATTCTCAGAAACTGAAAACTCCCTTCATGGCCAAGCCCTTATAGAAATGAAGGCCCAGCTTCAGAGGCCTGCAAATAGACTCTGTGTGTGTGTGTGTGTGTGAAAGAGAGAGTGTGTGTATGTGGTACTTTGGCTTGGCTAGTTCCTGTGTGCCCATGGTGCCAGACAGTGTCATCATCATGTTGCCTCTGTGGGTGATGCCAGCTCCCCTAATTCCTCCACTGCTCCATCCCTACATACATTTTGCTCCCTCGCCCACTGGTGGGGAAGGAGCTGTCAGGCCCAGTGGCTTTGGCAGCAGAGCATCTCAGCTGGAGAAAAGCCTCCGGCGCTCGAGTGACCTACTAACCTTGTTCTCTTGAAAAATGCATGAAATGCAGGGCTCCCTCTTCGGAGGGTTCACAGCGCACTGGGTGGGGAGAGGGGGGACAGTCCCTCTCACCCTTGCCGTGGCTTGCACGGAGCCACTTGCTCACGTCCTCTCGCAAAGTCTCTTCCATGCACAAAAGATGCAAGAACATGGGCACGTGCACACTGACACATACGCTGTCCTCTATTGCGCCCAATCTCTCGGGTGGAATGCAGTGCTTCCATTGTTGGCACTTGGGTATGTGCCTAAACAGTCAGACTCTCTCTCTCTCTCTCTCTCTCTCTCTCTCTCTCTCTCTCTCTCTCACACACACACACACACACACACACACACACACTTTTCATAGAGTGCAACCAAACACACACACACACAGATTCACATTCTCTCTCACACCCCTCCCCCTCCATTGGCAGGCAACACGACATGCTGGATAGATTGATGAAGCTGGCCTGGGGAAATCTGTGTTCCACACAGCCATGAAATGCAGGGCGGCACTGAACAAGACACAGGAAATATGGGCTCTGTTCTCCCGGAGCCTTTACTTTAAAAGCAGACTCTCCTGCGGCAGGGGTGGGGGTACTGGATCAGGGTTGCCCTCAGTTTTTAACCATTTCCTCCCCTCTGCATCATCTGTGGGAAAATCAGCCCTTCTCCTGTTCCCACCTCCAGTGGTTAGTAGGGAAAATAAAGAGGCATCCAAGAGGGGGTTTTCAGTCTGGGAAATGGTGTCGGGGAGGTGTGCCACCCCACACATAAATAAAATTATAGTTATGGGTTCACGAGGTCACACACAGTTGTGTCTCATGTAACTGCACCCTGATCAGACAAGGCCCTGTTTCTTGCAGGGCAAAACCAGAAGTGCATTGAGAGTTCCAGGGGTTTGGGGTTTCTTGTGTTATTCAGAATCTAATTTACAGGGACTGGCCAGGGACTGAATTTGGATCAGGAGACTGTGGGAATGTGTGTGTGGGGGGGCCTTAAAGCCTCTCCCCTCTGTGTTTCACATGGCAAGGTCAACCCTCTCTGCCTGACATTCCAATCTGAATGGTGTGGGGTCATCGTGCCCCCAAATTAGCTTTACAAAATTGCTGGGAACTCTGAACTCCCTCCATGCATGCCTGTCTCCCCTACCTGCCAATGTTAATGATGAGTACGCTGTGGGATGAGCTTGTGTCTGTGATCCTTAACTCCCTGGAGAAAAAATGGGAATAAAATGTGATCCAGGACCACCATCTGGAGTCTTCCTCCTCACACACTCACCCCTTTTTGCTCACATTTCTACATAGACAGGCAAGCACAAACCTAGATTTGGAGCCTCTTTCAGACAAAGCAGTGCCCCCATTCTGTCACATATACACATTCTGGCGTGCAAAAACAACGTGCTTCTGACGTGCATGCTGGCTCCCTCTTTGCTCAAATGGCACCCAATGGAACCCCTCCCTTTCACACTATCCAGAGGCAAGTTAAAAGCCAGCTCCTGACCCTTCCTGGCTCTTGCGCATTTGTCAGCGAACATCTGCAACCTCCCACCTCCTCTCCTGTTGCAGGCACAAATAATTCACTGGCCTCGGGATGCATCTGTGTGCTAGCAGTGAGACCTGGGTTTTGTGCTTCTGCTGCTGCCATGGCCTCATCCCTGATAGTTCTGCTCCAGCTGAAGCGGCAGAGGGTAGCGTGCCATGGCAGCCCTCGCAGACAGCAAACTGCTCTTGTCAAATGTGCCAGATAAACTCATTTCTCTCCAGTGGTTTGTTGTTTTTTAATACACTGGATAGTTCCTCATTCATTCACTCGTGGTGGAGCACTGCCTTATAAAGCAGAAAAAGCACCTTGGTGGACTGGACCAAAGATCCAGCTTGTCTGGCAAGGATGTGATGGTCACCCCATTGTGTGTGAGCATCCGGTACTGGGTGGAGGATGCTGCTTTTTAACATAGGAGTTCTATTTCCTTTCCGATAGCTGTCTAACTACATTGTGTGCTTTCACCCGGTATGTCCCCAGCTCTGGTCAACAATCTGGGAATGCCATGCACAGAACTTAATTCTCTGGCTTGATTGAAATCACATCATAGTGCATGGGGAGAGGGGGCTTAAATCTTTGCACTTGGACTCTGCACCATTTTCATGACCTGAAACAACCCCAGGGAACTGCTATTTGCCTGGTAGGGGAAACAGAAGTGTATCTGATTGGCAACGTGTGTACCCGTGGGCTACATGTAAATTTCTGTGGTGGGGCAAATAGCAACTTCTCAGGGCATTTTCTCAGTTAGAAAAAAAGTTTGGGGTGAGGCTTTGGCACTCATGCCCACATGCCACAGTCTTTTTAATTTTTTCTGTATTTTTATGTGTGCATGTGTGTGTGCAGCTGGAAGTTATGGCGACTTCTGGTGACTGACCTCTACTGGGGGCCTGGAGGATATTCAGGGAGGTGGCGGAAAAAAGCCTGCCCCTGTGCTCCGGGCTCCTGGTATTCCAATGAGGTCCCCCATCTAAGTAGTTGTCAGAGTCAACCTTGCTTTGCTTCCCAGATCTCACAAGATCAGGCGTGCCTGGGCTACCCAGGTCAGGGTCCCACATGCTAATCTGAATTAAGCCTGAAGAATCAGGAACTCCCAGTGCACATCTGGTCCACAGGATAGGGTGGGGAGCACCTGGTGGAGCAAACACAAGGATTTGTAATGTGTGAAGTGTCCCTGTCCATAAGACGTGTCAGTAAGTTTCACACCTGAGCAGAAATCTAACACGATCGATGCTCAGAGTACTGGAAGATACCTGAAAGGTCATGTCACCATATTTGGAGAGAGGAAGAGTGTTTTTCCCAGCATGGTGTAGTGGCTGTGATTGGGGGACCCAAATCTAGAGAACTGTGTTTGATTCCCCACTCCTCCACATGAAGCCTGCTGGGTGACCTTGGGCCAGTCCTAGGTCTCTCAGAAATCTCTCAGCCCCAAATAGCTCACAAGGTGCCTGTTGTGAAGAGAGGAAGGGAGGGTGATTGTACACCACTTTGAGACTCCTTAGAGTAGAGGAAAATGGGGTGGAAAAACCTTCTCCTCCCCTCCCCCAGCTGACCCTACAATAGTTAAATTCACAAAATCTAGGGCTGGTCAGCATTCAGCTCACAGGGTCATTTTGCTGTTCCTTTTGATGTAACAATGTTATCTTGGTATTTTCTTGAGCTAACACATTGTCTTGCTGGTTAAATATTACAAAGGACGTAGAGAGAAGAACACATTGCCCCGCCCCCCAAGGAAACGAAGCCTTTTGTTACGGTGTTGACAAAAGAAAGTACTTCTTCACCCACAGCATAATTAATTTATGGAATTCACTGTAGTGATGGCCTGTAGATTAGATGGCCTTTTAAATGGATTAGAAAAATCATCCATGAGCTAGGAAAGCTAAGTGGAGCCTCCATGGCTGGTGGCAATGTGCCTATGAGTACCAGATGCTGGAGAATGGCAGAGTCATGCCAATGCAAACGGAGGGAGGGTGGGTCTTTTGCTGCCACAGTTCTGTCCCCCATTTGCCTACTGATCTTTCTGGAGTCTCTTCCAAAACATAGCTGCATTTCCCCATTGAAAAAGATTAAATGTGTCTTTCATGTGTTGTTGACATGATGAAAAGATGCAATCCCCCCACCCCCACCCCAGGACAAGCTTTTCATACTTTTTTTTTCAAGAATGCAATGAATAGCCACCTCCAGCAGCATGCCATTTTATTTTAAAAACCAACTCTTGATTTCACCCAGGTTTTATCTCAGCACCCTCACTTTCTAGCAAAGAAGGAAGCAGCGACACTCCCTTGCATTTTTCCTCCTTTTCCTTTCTTCTCTCTATTATTTTGTCTATCCTTTCTCTACTTTCTGTTCCTGTCACCCCCCCCCCCCCCCAAGAAAGAAAGTTGGTAAGCTTCTTGGGAGAGAAACTCATCTGTCTGTGCTCAGATCACTTTGGAGAGGGCAGGTACATGGATAGTGTTATTGTATCTAGGACAGAGAATAACCTTCAATTCTAACTAGCCCCATCTCTCATGAGAGACACTAGGAAGAACCTGGGAGATACCGAACTGGCTACTTTCTTCCCAGTACTCTGTAGCAACCCAGCAAGCTGACTTTCACTCTTCATCATAACAACATCATCACATTCTGTGCTGTTCTCTAATTGCTAACCCCAAACATGTAATTGCTTAAAGCCGGCCTCTTCAAAGCTCTTGAGAAAGGCTTAACAAACAGATCTGTTAGCATAACCAGTTTGGGCTTTCTTCCAGCAAAAATGGCTGCTCCATCTCTCTGTGCAACTGATGGGCTGGATCTACTATGGCTATCACCCTATTATAATGGTTGGCAGAGATGTGCTGTTGTGCTCTCCCTGTAGCTATCCACAGGTGTTAGTTAGCAAAGGCAATGCTTCCATTAGATCTTGCCCATTGCTACTGGTTTATGTGGTTACGATTTTCCCTAAACATCCCTTGCAAATGTAAGGCCAATGCAAGGCTGTTTTTTGTCAGGCTTCAGTTGGTGTTGAATGATGCCATCTTTGCTCTCTCTCTTTCCTTCTCCTAGAATCAAGCACAGTTTTTCCACTTCCCTTTTCAGTCTCACTCCCAGTGTCACAGCACAGTCATATTTATAGCACTGACCCTCCCCAATGGAATAGAATAGCAGATGGGGTTGCTCTTGGAGCATCTTCTGCAATGGGAGCAGTGACCCCTCTGGTGCATTAGTGGAGACTTTCTGTCCATTGGCTTCATCTCAGTCCTTCCATCACTTCTCAACACAAAGGCAAAGATCCTGACTCAGCATGAAACATACTGGTTGCTTTCCCACTGTGAGGACTCTCCATTGTGCAGACACTGTCACTACAAATGCAGAGACACTGTGAGAGAACAAGTTCCCTTTGTCAGATCCCTTCATGTCCAATGAAAGGAGCTTTGACTCATAAAAGCTGGAAATCTTGCTTGATCTTTCAGGGGCTACTGGACTTGAATCTTGCTCTTCCACTGCAGACCAACTGGCTACTCACCTGAAACTATTGGCAAGAAAGTGTCTGCATAGGAGTTTTCACACTTTCCTCTGTCAGCCACCCCCTCCCCCCACTGCATTTTTCTCTGGCACAAACCCTGGAGGGTTTTTTGAGGACTTAAAAAATGGTAATTGGCATCATAGTGCTATAGCAATTATTGATTTTTTAATAAAAGCCCTCCAAAGGTCTCTAGTGGTCAATTGGGGGAAAACATTTACCTACTTATTTCCTTTGTTTATACCTTGCCCAGCGATCACTTTGTAGAAAAATAGGTGGTGGAGCTCATCCAGGGATTGTTATGCAGCTGCACCTACTATTCAATGGACAAGGAGGTGGAACTCTCAGGAGGAGCTGGAACTCTCAGAAAGGTGCAGAAGCTGCACTCCTGTGAGCTCCCACTGAATCTGAGGGCTGACCTTGCCTTTCTCCCCAATGGGGGCCCAAAGCAGTTCACATAATTCTCCTTTCTTTTGTTTTATCTGCACAACAACCCTATGAGGTAGGATAGGCTGAAAGTATGTGAATGGTGCCAGTCACCCAGCAGGCTTCCATGGCAGAGTGGGGATTTGAACCTGGCACCTATTTGGGGTTGATGGAAGGATAATGCTGCCAAAGTAGGCAGAACACAGATCAAAAGAGAACAATATTTATTGTAGATAAAGCTTATAAAATATGAATCCATGCCTATTTTGAAAGGGTTAGAATACATTCCGAGAGAGGTCACTATAATGGATAACACAACAAAAAAATACAAGCTAGTGACCAATTTACTAAGAAATATATAGAAACCAGTCCAAATGTCCTAAACATGTACATTCAAGTCCCAAAGTCGTGTGGTGACAAGCCAATCGATTAAGTACTTGTTTGTTTCCAGTCTTCATCAGACCTGGGACCAATATTGATTCAATTATATAGATTCTTTACATAATTTGTAAAAAAGGGGACACAGAGCGTCTTCAACAGCAATTTCACATTGGCTACAGCTCAGTATGTACATGTACATGTTTTGGACATTTGGACTGGTTTCTCTATATTTCTTAGTAAATTGGTCACTAGCTTGTATTTGTTGTTATTTTGAAAGGGTGGCAACCCTAGAGGCAGAAGAAGACAGTTCTCTTTTTCTCCAGGTCCAGCAGCTGCATCCCTTTGGAGAGGAGAATGTGGTCATTTGCCTCCCATGACCTGGTTGTGCCCACCAGTCATTGCCATCTCTTTGAGTGCAGGCTAGCAGAGAAGTCTGAACAGCTGATCACCATCCAGTTTTTTAGGGGCAAAAGTCCACTTGACAGAATTCATCCTCCTAACTGGCATTAATTGGCATCCCTTCTTGTGATGGACTTGGTTTTGGGAAATGGACACCTGAGGGCATACCACACAGGGATGGCTTCTATGTGCAAATGCAGACAGAATGCAAAACTGAACCAAGGGGTAATATGGCTGAGACCCCAAACACTGCCATCTCCAGGATCTGCCTACAAATCCCCAGCAGTTTCTCAATCTGGAATTGGCATCCTTAAATGAAGGGAGAATAATCCCATCTCTCAAATCAAACTCATGGTGGGTCAGTAAAAATGGTAAAGATAAAGGTAGACCCCTGTGCAAGCACAAGTTATTTCCGACTCTGGGGTGATGTCACATCATGACATTTTCATGGCAGACTTTTTATGAGGTGGTTTGCCATTGCTTTCCCCAGTCATGTACACTTTCCCCCCAGCAAACCGGGTACTCATTTTACCGACTTCAGAAGGATGGAAGGCTGAGTCAACCTTAAGCTGGCTACCTGAAACCCAGCTTCCACTGGGATCGAAAGGTCGTGAGCAGAGAGTCCAGACTGCTGTACTGCAGCTTTACCACTCTGTGCCACGACAGGCTGCCTTATTTAATTTTTTTTAATTATGTATTATTAACTTATGAAACTCATTGCCACAAGATGCTGTGAAGAACACAGGCATACACCTCTTTAAAGGAATATACACAGAGAGGCTACATTTGTTGGTTGCTATGAGCGCCCAACATACCACAGAAAGAGCACGTGGATACAGGCTACTCTTTTAGGAGACCTCACTTGTGCGTAATATGGGGCTAAAACTCTTTACTGTGCTGTTTAGAATGCCTTCATACAACAGCCCTGTAAAATGGCTTGATAGTATGTATAATCTCCATGTTGCTGTTGGGGCAGCCTGAGGGAACCTTGGTCGGTCTAAGGCCACCAGGCAAGTTCATGACTATGGTGAGCCTTGAATCAAGGGTTTCACACAGTCACTGTGCTACTCCCACACTTGAGCTGTTGAAAGATCACCATTTGTCATGACGTCAGAGCCCAAAGGCTCTTTGCAACCAGCAGCTCTTCATAACGGCTGGGCCTGTCCTGCCACTAGCAAAGCTTTTCTTGTCGACCTAGGGCTGTGGTTTTTTAAAAAATAAAACTGACAAGGTGGCGGGGAGGGTTGGATCAGATTAAAAATACATTAACAAAAATCCTTACTTTCCCAGCCCCCTGGGTGTTATTTTCTTTGTCTCAATTACCTTCCCCTGAGGGGGGGTGCATATAAGGGTCATTAGATTTTGCTCAGAAACTATGGTGTGTTCACACTACGCTAAATAATGTGTTTTACATCCAGATTTTACTGTGTGAGAATAGCAAAACCCCAGATTTAAAGCACATCATTTAGTGTAGTGTGAACGCACCAACATCTTTTTATGTGTGGTTGCTTTATGTATGTGTCTTCTTTAAACCAATAAGTGGGTGGAGGCAAGAAGACATTCTGCTTTGAAGGTTGGCCCTCTATGCTGTTCTCAGTCCTGGTTGCCAATGTTTTGGAAACTCACTTGGTGATCTTGACCCAGGCAATCTCTATGCTGAACCAACCTTACAGGGTTGTTGTAAGGGAAGAATGCCATTGTAAGACACTTTGGATCCCCATTGTAATGTACTGGGGTCGGCGCAGTAAGAGACCAGAGTCGGAGTGATTTCAGCAAGCTTTACTTCAGGAACACACACACAACACACTGAGCTCTGTTCAAACTTCCCGCTCCTTTATACAATTCTTGCCCCCTTCTGATTGGTCCTTAACTATCTACATGGATTGGCTATTTACAGGGCCCTAAGGGCCTATCAGGGTACAGTATGAGCCTGGATGTTGATTGGCTACTTATGTTTCAATCCTTCCCCTGATTGGGCACGCTTAGGCCTTCTCTGGAACCCTGGTGTGGAGTTCAAGCTCTGGCTTGTTCGGCTTCCCTCCAAAAATAACAGTTCCCTCCAAAAGTAACAGTTCTCCCATTTGAGCCTAGGACACAACACCCCTCCCCCCATAGTTCCAGCTATCAGGTGACATAGTCCTGGAGATATGCCAGAGGGCGGCGGTCTCGTGTCGAGCGTCAGAGCTCCGAGGGGACTGGGCGTTCCAACTCGGTTGGTGGTTCCGCGGCTGCAGAGTTGGAGACATCTGGAACGGCGGCCCCGGGAGACCTGGGTTCAGCTGCGCGGTCGGGGGTCTCCTCCTGCTGGGCCGAAGTGGGCTCCACGGAACCCTGTTCTGTGTCAGGCTCTTGGGGACTTACGTTGTCCGGATCTGGAGCCTCTGACCTTGGCTCCCCGGCAGGCAGGCAACCTCGGAGTTGGTCGATGTGTCACCTCAGGAGATGTCTACCCTCCAAGGTCACTGCATAGGAGACCGGTCCGGTGACGTGGTCCACCTTTCCAGGGAGCCAGGTGGGGCCAGTGGTGGCATAGTTTCGTGCCCACACTGTCTCACCTGGGTAGAACCCTCAGGGGGCTTTAAGGTGTTCCGGCGCCGGTCACTTGTCTGGGGCTCGGTCAGGGTGCAGCTTGTCCAGCAGGGTGCTGACTATCCGCTCTGCCTGGCTGTTGGTGGCTGGATGAAACGGGGCAGAGCAAATGTACCTGATGAGGTTTCTGGCCAAGAAGTCCTGGAACACTGCGGACGTGAATGCTGTGCCGTTGTCGGTGACGATGCAAACCGTGGGTTGCAAAGATGGCCCTCAGAGCCCTGATGTTCGCCTGTGACGATGGCGAGGGCACCTGGACCACCTCCAACCACTTGGAGTATGAATCCACTAGTATGAGTAGAGTCCGCCCATGGAAGGGGCCAGCAAAGTCCATATGCAGTCTTGATCAGGGGGTTTTGGTGGATTCCCATGATTGCACTGGGCCACGTGGGGGGTCAGGCCTTGACACCTGGCACGTCGGGCACCTTTTAACCCAAGCCTCAATTTCTGCATCGAGGCCGGGCCACCAGACATAGCTCCGTGCGAGAGCCTTCATGCGTACTATGCCCGGGTGTGCCTCGTGCAGGGCTCTCAGCACTTGGTCTTGCAAGGGTTTGGGGATGACGACTCTGTTGCCCCATAGTAGGCAGCCTTTGTGGGTGGATAGTTCGTCTTTCCAGGCTGCAAACGGAGTAAATTCTGGCCCGGTCGAGCCCTTGGGCCACCCCCTCCCCACCCAGTCCAAGACACGGGAGAGGACTGGATCACGAGCGGAGCGGGCAGCAACGTCGCGGGCGAGCAATGGCCTGTCCGGAAGCATGTCCATCAGTAGGATCTGATGAGCCAGGGCTGGATCGGGATCCACGTCAGGCAAGGGCAAGCGGCTCAGGGCGTCAGCATGGCCCATTGCCTTGCCCGGGCGATGCACTAGGGTGTAAGTGTAGCCGGCTAGAAAAATGGACCAACGGAGGACCCGTGGGGACAACACCTGAGGGGTCTGCCGGTCCGATGCAAAGAGGCCCAAGAGGGGTTTGTGGTCCGTATAGAAGAAGAAGAAGAAGATATTGGATTTATATCCCGCCCTCCACTCCGAAGAGTCTCAGAGCGGCTCACAATCTCCTTTACCTTCCTCCCCCACAACAGACACCCTGTGAGGTGGGTGGGGCTAAGAGAGCTCTCACAGCAGCTGCCCTTTCAAGGACAACCTCTGCCAGAGCTATGGCTAACCCAAGGCCATTCCAGCAGGTGCAAGTGGAGGAGTGGGGAATCAAACCCGGTTCTCTCAGATAAGAGTCCACACACTTAACCACTACACCAAACTGGCCCTTTATAGACGGTAAAGGGCCTCTTGTAGATGTAATCATGAAATTTTTTGACGCTGGCCACGACTGCCAACCCTTCTTTGTCGATTTGGGCGTAGTTCCGCTCCACCGACGAGAGGGTCTGCGAGTAATACGCGATAGGGACTTCAGTTCCATCAGGGAGTCGGTGGCCCAGAACTGTCCCCACGCCATAAGGGGATGCGTCGCATGCAAGGACCAAGGGCAGGGTCTCGTCGAAATGGGCAAGGACAGAGTTGGACATCAGGAGGCCCTTGATATCCTGGAAGGCTTTAGCATGCTGGCAGCCCCACGCCCAGGGTCGGTTCTTGTCTAGAAGCCGGAGAAAAGCATGATAAAAGTTTAGGAGGCTGAGGAAGGCCTGGAGTTCTTGCTTGTTGGTGGGCGCTGGAGCATCTCTGATGGCACGCAGCTTGGCGTCGGAGGGGTGGACCCCCTGGGCATCGATGGAGAACCCCAGGAATTCCACCCAATCCACGCCCAGGAGGCACTTCTCCCGTTTGACCTTGAGGCCGGCTGTTTCAAAATGTTGTAGGACTCCTCTAAGGTGGGCGGCAAATTCTTCAGGCGAGGCTGCCGCGATCAGCACATCATCGAAGAATGGAGTGACTCCAGGGAGTCCTTTTAAAAGAGAGTCCATTAGTTCCTGGAACAACCCCAGAGCCACACTCACGCCAAATTGCAACCTCTTTACTCTAAAGGCTTTTTTTTTTTTTTGTGATGACAACCCTCATCTACGGCTCCGAATCGTGGGTTTTATACCGTCATCACCTGCGACTCCTTGAGCGCTTTCATCAGCGCTGCCTTCGCACCATCCTCAACATCCACTGGAGTGACTTTGTGACCAACACTGAAGTCCTCAAGCGGGCAGAGGTTACCAGCATCGAGGCACTGCTGTTGAAGACGCAGCTGCGCTGGGCAGGGCATATTTCTAGGATGGAAAACCACCGCCTTCCCAAGATTGCCCTGTATGGCGAACTCTCCACCGGCCATCGAAATAGAGGGGCACCAAAGAAGAGGTACAAGGACTCCTTGAAGAAATCCCTTAGCACCTGTCACATCAACCATCACCAGTGGTCTGACCTAGCCTCAGATCGCAAAGCATGGAGGCACACCATCCACCAGGCTGTCTCTTCCTTTGAGAACGCACGCATAGCTGGTCTTGAGGACAAAAGGAGATTGAGGAAGAATCGCACTGCTACAGGACCAACCCTAAATCAGACTTTTCCCTGCAGCCGCTGTGGCCGGACCTGCCTGTCCCACATTGGTCTTGTCAGCCACCAGCGAGCCTGCAGCAAACGTGGACTATTGCACCCTTCTTAAATCTTCGTTCGCGAAGCCAAGCCGAGAGACTCTAAAGGCCCCCCGGTGGGTCACAATTGTTTGGGCGTTGGCCGTGGCCTCATCCACCAGCAGCTGTTGGTAAGCTTGGGCCAAGTCCAACTTGCCGAAAATTTTTGCGCCAGCTAGGGTGGCTAGAACGTGGCTGACGATGGGCACAGGATATGCGTGGGCCTGAAGAGCCTTGTTGAGGGTGCACTTATAGTCTGCACAAATCCGCACCTCCCCACTGGGCTTGACTGGAGTCACGATGGGAGTTTCCCAGGTTGCGTGGGTGACAGGCTCTAGTATTCCCTGTGCAATCAGTTTATCCAGTTCCTCAATTTTAGGCTTGAGCGCGAATGGAACTCGCCACGCTTTAAGCCTAATAGGCCGCACTGTGGGGTTGAGGTGTAGTGAAACCGGGGGACCCATGTAGCAGCCCAAGGTGCCATCGAAAACAGCTGGGAACTCTTTGCAAACCTTGTTAAAGTCCACTCCACCAGTCTTATTGACCCCCCTGATCTCTAGTCCCAGGGGCTTGAACCAGTCGAGACCCAAAAGGTTTGTAAGGTGGTTCTTGACCACTAGAAGAAGAAGAAGAAGAATTGCAGATTTATACCCCGCCCTTCTCCCTGAATCAGAGACTCAGAGCAGCTTACAATCTCCTATGTCTTCTCCCCTCACAACAAACACCCTGTGAGGTAGGTGGGGCTGGAGAGGGCTCTCACAGCAGCTTCCCTTTCAAGGACAACCTCTGCCAGAGCTATGACTGACCCAAGGCCATTCCAGCAGGTGCAAGTGGAGGAGTGGGGAATCAAACCTGGTTCTCCCAGATAAGAGTCTGCACAATTAACCACTACACC
Source organism: Heteronotia binoei (assembly GCF_032191835.1). Taxonomy (NCBI): domain Eukaryota; kingdom Metazoa; phylum Chordata; class Lepidosauria; order Squamata; family Gekkonidae; genus Heteronotia; species Heteronotia binoei. The sequence goes on along the minus strand of NC_083239.1, from coordinate 20,317,053 downwards.
AAACTGGCTACACCAAGCTGGCACTAGCACTTGTAGCTGGCCCTTGAACCCCTTGTATTGGACTGGGACCGGGCCCACTCCCAAGATAGGTACCTTGTTCTTCTGGAAGTCCACTAAGGTAAACCCCGGGTCCCTGAGACGAGGCCTCAGCCTGGTGGGAATTTTAAAAAATGTCTCTGCCACTATAATAGATGATGCTGACCCAGAGTCCACCTCCATTTGGCAGGGCACCCCCCCGATCTCTACATTGACCCGGATTTTGTAGGGCCTGACTGGCGAGGGTAGGTACTGTACCAGGTATTGGTGGGCGTGGAGAGCGTCGATCTCGAAGTCTGGCTGGCCTTTGGAGTGCACAGATCTTTGCGGGACACGTGCTCGGGATTTGGATCTGCAGGAGCAGGCAATGTGGCCTTCCTTGTTGCAGAGTCGACAGGTGGCATTCTGGAATCGGCAGGTCTTCCGCTCGTGCTGGCCCCCGCAACTTGCACATGCAGGTGGTGTCTTGTGTCTCATGCCTTGTGGGATGTGGGTGGTCTTCCTTCCTGCTGAATGATAGCCAGTTTGTAGAGCTCTGTCCTCGTCCGAGTCCTCAGTAGATGGTTCAGGGTTGATCTGGTGTGCCGCAGCCTGTCTTGTCGGCCGTGGCTCTGCTGATCTGCCCTTCTCCCAGCTGGTGGCCACGTCGATTGCCTTTGTTAGGTCGCAATTGGAGAGGGACAGGAGTTTCCGCACTAGTTTTTCATCCCTCATGCCCCATACAAACTGGTCGAGAAGGGCTTCGTTGAGGTCTGCGAAACTGCATCGGCTTGCCACCCGGTGCAGGCTTGTTAAAAACGCCATAGCGGTTTCGCCTGCCATCTGTGTCCTTTGTCAGAAGTCCTAGTGCCGGGTGAGCTTGGTTGGCTGGGGCTGGAAATACTTCTCCAGAGCGCTGATGATGTCGTCCACCGGCGTCTCTGAGAGCTTCTTGGGTTGGAGAAGAGCCCTGGCTAAGTCCATGGTCTCTGTGCCACACGTACTGATAAGCAGAGCTCTCTGCATGGTAGTCTCTGTAATGTTCCGGAAGGTCAGGTATGACTGGAAGCCTTTGACCCACGAGTCCCACAGCTCGGGGCGATAGATGCTAAAGGGCTGTAGGAGGTTGGCTGGAGCCTCCATTCTTGGCAGCGCGTCTGGGCGGCTTGCGAGCTGGGGTGTGCGCAGAGCGGATGTGCGGACCCTGATGACTTGGATTTAGCTGCCTTTCCGTGTTCCTGGTTCTGTTGCTGGTTCTTACTGGAATCCCACCCTCGTCGCCAGTGTAATGTACTGGGGTCGGCGCAGTAAGAGACCAGAGTCGGAGTGATTTCAGCAAGCTTTACTTCAGGAACACACACACAACACACTGAGCTCTGTTCAAACTTCCCGCTCCTTTATACAATTCTTGCCCCCTTCTGATTGGTCCTTAACTATCTACATGGATTGGCTATTTACAGGGCCCAAGGGCCTATCAGGGTACAGTATGAGCCTGGATGTTGATTGGCTACTTATGTTTCAATCCTTCCCCTGATTGGGCACGCTTAGGCCTTCTCTGGAACCCTGGTGTGGAGTTCAAGCTCTGGCTTGTTCGGCTTCCCTCCAAAAGTAACAGTTCCCTCCAAAAGTAACAGTTCTCCCATTTGAGCTTAGGACACAACACCCATTGAGGAGAAAACCAGGTAATAAATAGATAAAGGCACATGAGCAAGTCAGGTAAAGGGTGTTTTTCTGATACAGTGGTGGTCAGGGTTACACAGGCTGTTCGACTTACTGGGAAATTTCTGGGTGGGCTGCTACCTAGGAACTAGAGTTGCCAACTGTGGGCTGAGAAATTCCTGGATAGTTTTAGGGGTGGAGGCTCGGGATGGTGGGGTCTGCCTTCCACCTTTGGTTTGGCTGCCCCCCAGAACAGCCATTTACTGTAATGGAACTGATCTCTGTTTTCTGGAGAATTCTGGGAATTCTCCAGGCCTCACATAGTGGTTGGCAACCCTACCTGGAATGGAAGGCCTTTGGTATCTGGAGCTGGTAATGCAGCAGGATCTACTCTGCTTGAGTCTGAAACAAGTGAAACAGATCCCTGTAGTTTCAACTGGACCACTTGGTCCATTTTGCTCCAATTTAGATTTGCACTCTGCCCATGGGGACAAGCATAGCCACACCCCCCATATACTATCCTTGTCTCACTGATCCCGGAAACATTGCTTGCCATAACTGCAGTTTGGCAGCTCACTGTGTGATCTTGGCCCAGTTAATCCTCCTGACTGGACAAGCTTGTTTGGAAGACAAACTTGGATTGGGATGAACTGGTGGAACTATTTGCATAGCTTCTAGACAGACCTATGCCTCTGTGTTTGTGCCATGTGTTGTGACACACACGTGTGTGTGTGTGTGCACACCCATTTTTTTGAAGCAACCCACTAGGGACCTACAAGGCCACACAAAGGGCTTTCCTCTGATGAGCTGCAGTGCAATTGCCATGGCAACCCAAGAGCCAAGCGGCCTCTTCTCCATGGTTAGGCCTTGTCAGGGTACTGCCACTTCTGGTTGGGAAGGTGATGAGGGAGAGAATATTTTATAGGGGAGACATTGGATATAGGACACCTTGTACCTGCTGGCCAGTTCATACATGTCTCTTTTTAATTCTGCTACAAAAAGTACCGAAATGGTGTCTGGCACACGCCAAAGTTGCCAATCTTTTCAAAGATCTCTGCTCCTCCTGAGCCTTTAAGGTCAGCCTAGATTGTGGCTGTTGGGAGACAAAAGGCTTCCTTGGTGTTCTAGGAAGATCAAACTTTTGTTAACAGCCCAAGAATTGTTTGGTCAGCCAGGAATCCATGCATCTACTACATGCTCCACCAAGAAACAAAGTGATGATCCTTTCCCCCAAATAGTGCCATTATGTAGCATGGAACACTATGGCTTTCCTAGCTTCATGGGGCTTGCCGTGACTACATGATAATCACAATTATCTGGTAGTGCTGCTACCCTCCAGGTGGGGCAAGGGGAGCTCCCAAAATTATACATAACTTTCAGACAGCAGAGACCAGATCCCCTGGAGAAAATGGCTGTTTTGGAGGGCAGACTCTGGCATTACGCATCTGCTGAACTCCCCTCCCCAAATTTTGCATTCCGTAGGCTCTGCCCCCAAACCTCTGAGAATTTTCCATCCTAGAGCTGGGAGCTCTAAAGAGTCACATGTTTTCATTATTTTAATTAGTGAAGGTGGAGTTGGCAAACAGATCACTAATTGCTAATGAATATTGTAACCCCTTCAATTTCCTCTGTCTACATAACAACCTAGGACCATTATAGTCCTTTTCTGGCACTTCTATAGTGTATATTAGGACAGCAGGCTTTATGCAATCATCTGAGTTTGTGCAGTCAGCATTTTGTCTGAAAAGATATGTTGCTGCTTCAGAATGAAAATCCAATTTTTGGGTTGCATGATGTATCAAAGCTGTAAAATACACAAGTTGTCCTTTTCAGACAAAACAGAAATTGTATGTATCAAGATTATATTGTACATAGTGTGCTTTCCTTGTACATGGGGTAGAAAAACGATGCATGCAAAGGGCTAATAATAATAATAATCCTTAAGGCACAAAAACACTGTTTTGTCGGAAAGGGAGGTGCAGAGTTCTTGTTCCGTTTTCACTTTTCCCTTCTCCACCATAACAAACCTGAAGCTATGATCAGCAGCTTCCAGAGCCATGATACAAAATGTGTTAGAGTTAACCAATTTGTGTTAAAGTCCAGTGTGAGTGTGGTTGTTTTCTGCCCACAGCTGTGGGGCAAAGTTAGTTAAATCTGTTGCAGAACTGATGAAACACCGCAGCCTTACAAATGTCTTTTAGGCAAGCTACAATATTATGACACATGAAGCTGCCTTACACTAAATCAGGCCATCAGGCCATTAAGGTTAATATCTCCTCTGACTGGCAGTGGCTCTCCAGGGTCTCAGTTGGAGGTCTTTCCTATAATCTACTACCTGACCCTTTTAATTGAATATACCAGGGATTCAACCTGGGATCTTCTGTGTTCTAAGCAGATGCTCCTCAACTCATGGGTAGAAAGATACATCCTGGGGGTGAGGTGAATACGTAAAACCAAAAGCCGGAAGGAATTCCTACAGCAATCATAGTGTTATTGACACACGTCTCTCCCCCATCCAGCATGCTGTTCATCCTGCTCACTTTTGCCGTAACTGAGCTTGGGCTGCAAGGCCTGAGATATGCAGAAGAGATGTCTCAGCACCAGTGCTAGGCACACTGTGTGTATTGCACCATATGCTAATGCTCACACAATAGGAAAGTGTGAATGCAGCTCTCATAATTTGCCAGTTCAGTGGCCATCGCTCAGTCACTGTCTGGGATTGCTATCAGATCTGGCTACCTACCAAAAGCCAAGCATTTTTTTAAAGGGGTGCTCAGGAATTGGGGCCCAGAGATGGGGAAGGTCACATCTATGGCATCATGAGAATCATTATGATAGGGAACTCTTTGGCTTGAAAGTCCAAATTCCCTGATCTCAGATATTTAAGGACTGTGGTGGCTTCTTAATGAGCAGAATGGTTTTTGCACATGCTCAGAGATTCTCTCACCTCCTTTACTGCATCACATTTCACTGGCCTGAGCCTTGCCCCTGATCCAGAAGGATTTGTTACAAGATCCACAGGCCAGTTTGCACATGATTTTACTTGCCTCTTAGAATATATGTACACTGTCAGAAATCTAGAGATCAGCAGTAGCACATGCCTTGTCACATGAAAGCTCCCCCCCCCCATACCCTGCACACCTCCAGTGTTTCCATTCAGTGAGACAAAATTTCACTTCCTGTGTGGAGCACGGAAGGAAGTGACGTGCCTCCTTGGCTTGCCACAGAAAGCCGCAGATACAATCGCAGGCAGTTCAGAGGGAACTCTGGGCAGCAAGCTCTCAACAAGGGCAGGGCAGAGATAAGGCCAGTCCTCTTGATCTGAACTGGTGGCATTTCTTGTCCACTATAGGACTGCTGTTACGGGTCCCGACTCATCCCACACAAGCCTTTAATGCTTGCCAACTGAAAACAGATAATATTTCTTTCTCCTGTTAACTGACACCACATGCACAAAATCACTCCCTTGTTTTCTAAAGAAACTTCTACCTCCTGGGTCTGTCCTTGCAATCAGCAATGTGTAGCCTGCAAGTTAGCCCATAGAAGTCACTAGCTTACAAATCAGTTTTTCAGGCCTGCCTAACGTGGCCACAAGAGAGACTAGCTTTTTCTCACTTTATGAATGTGTCCTCTATTTGACTGATTTGGAGATAACTTCCTGGTGAATCGAGCCCCTTGTTCATGATCACAGGGCTGAACCATGCCTGGTGGGCTTTCCACCTGGGACACTGATATTTTTGCTATTGCTTAACAGCCGTGGTATGTCAAAGCTGACATCCCAAGGTGTCAGAAGCAGAGGCGTCCAAGGTGTCACCTGCTATACTCAAGCATCTGGCCTCTGGGAGAGAGCAAACTATCTTGGGACTAGTACTCCTTGTGAGTAGGCACTGCAGCCTACCACTCCTCCCCCATTTGCACCTGTGGAGAAAGTTGGCATCTGTCTGGAAGCAGAAGGGTCTTGTGCTTTTAATAGAAGCTGAATGGGTTTTTTCCCTAGGTGATGTGATTTACCTCCCTGCCCTAAAAAGCTTCAGCAGCCCACTTCCACATATGAAGCCTCTCTTAAAGGAACAGGACATTTTGCTTCAGGTCTGTTTGGAAATCCTACCTTTAAGAACAAATGGATCTCACCTCTTATGAGGTCCCAAGGCTATGCTGTCTAGTCTTACAAGCTTGCCTTCAGTTTCTCTTCTCTCATGGAAGGAGGAGAAAAATAGCAAAACAGGGAAAGTTCCTATCATTTTATTGGAGTAAGAGGTTGAAGCAGAATGAGCCATATTCCAGAGAAAATATCCTCACAGGAGAAGCATCCTTCTTGACTGAGTAGCCAGGTAAGCATCAGGGCACATCAAATTCCACTGGAGCCACTGAAAGAGCAAAACACGGAAGTCAGTCCCCATGGGGTCCATCTATTTGGCTTCTCGCCATGTCTGTCCCCTGGAGTTTTTCCACGTAGGTTAATTGACCCATGGATCGATGCTGTCAGGAACCAGAACATCTCCACCTACCCCAGGATCCTGATACATCTGTGTACCTCCAGGGTTTCCCCCAACTTTGTTCAGATCTTCCCCAAACCTGCTTTGCTGTGATCTGGGAAAGATCACAGCATAGGTGAAGTGGGATGGGAAAGGCCAGATCTTTCTTGTACCATCACCATGGCAACCATCTCCCCCTTAGCAATTCCCATGATGGTCATTTTTCTCTCCTGCATGTAACTGGGATGGTCATAGCAGAGAATGGGGCAGAGAAAACATCAGGAAACCCTCCATCTGGAAGCCCTGTTGCTCCCATGGTGCATCAGTGACTACGGGAGGGGGGGGTCCTTCCTCTTTAATAGAGACTTAGTGGGATATTATTTTCCAGGTGATGTGATTTAGCTCCATGCTTTGAAAAGTTTCAGCTGCCCATTTTCACACATTAAGTCTTTATTAAAGGGACAGACTATTTTTCTCCAGGCCTGTTGGTGACCCTAAGCCACAGTGATACCTACCAGGGCTTTCCCAGGAAAGTGTTGCTATGTAGAAAAGTACCTCTATTTTGTTCAGCATCTTGAAAAAGGACAGTTTTGCAAACTGTTAGTTTTTTAAAAAAGACTGGAGGGTTTTTTTAGCTTGTTAACACCTGAGCTTGCTATTTATATTTTTATTTTATTCAATTATATTTTAAAATGTATTTAAATTATTTAATGAGAAATTTTAATTCCAACCCCCTTTGCCACATTTTATCCAGAGGAGTTTTTTTTTTGGTCTCTGTGTGTGCAAGTTCAAGTAGATTCACAAAGCTCACCCCCCTTCCCTAAGTTCCCCCCAAAACTATCCGTTCTGGCAGGGTGAACCGCCACCCTTTAAAGCGTGGGGTTGAGCAAAGGCCGGTTGGATCCTCCATGCTAAATCCTTGATTTTAGCTGCACTGCACTCTGCCAAACCCAGAATCCAGCCCAGGGAAAGCCCCAAATGCCAAGACGGTTTCCCCAGGCAGAGGGAGCAGAATTGTGACTGCAATGCCTCAGTGTCCCTTTAAGCCTCTGTCCTCTGTCTGGCAGGGATCAGATGAATGGGGGATTGAGAGAGGCGGCAGCGGCAGCTGTTCGCCTTGGAATGGCTTGAGTCGTTTCCTTTGTGTTGTGGAAATGTGACTGTGCTGAGCGGAGCAGGAGGGGCCCAGTGAGGAGCCCTGGGATTGTATGACCTCCTCTGAAGAGATGCGCATGCGTTGATGGAGCTCTGTGTGTACATGTCCCGGAGGGTTTTAGCATCTCTGTGGATGTCTAGGAACATGGATACTTCTGCTTATGTGAATGCATGGGAAAGTAGGGATTGGGTGGGGAGTCTGTTTGGTTTTGTGAAGAACATGTGCATTTTGACAGGTTCGCTGCACACAATTTTTTTAAAAAAATGCGTCTGTATTATCTAGCATGTAAATACATACTGCCTGATTTCTGTTGAGAGAAGTCTGACAGTGAAGCACTTGAAGAAGACAATAGAAAGCCATGCTGTTCCCTATGATGGATGGCTTGAGAGCCACTGTACCGGAAAGGTTGGTGCATTGGACAATGAGCAACGAGAAGTCTGTTCAGATCCCACCTCTGACTGAACTGACTGTTGCATCTCTGTCTCTCTCTCTGTGCCTAACCTATTTCACAGAGCTGCTGTGAGAGTAAAATGGGTGAGGGGAACCATGTGTACCCTGAGTTCCTTGGAGAAGGGGTGGAATAGCAATTTAAGGATGAACAATTCTCATCCCAAAATGTCTGATTTACAACATGCCTTAAAATCCATTTGCAATGAAAGGTGCCAGGGCTCACCTCTCTGCTGCCTCCTCCCCAACCTTGTAGTGACCCCATTCTATCTCACTTGTAGGTGGTGGCTGTCTCTGCCCCGTTTTGCCTTCGGTTTTCATAGGAGTGGCCAGTGCCAGCAACAGGCATGCCATCCAGGATTGGGATGTATCATCAGGTCAATTGATACTGCCAAGTAAAAATATCAACATTCTTCTACCACATAGTACAAATTATGTGTCACAAAATAGCTGGATTCCAAACACAAAAACCTTTGTATAAATTTGGGGCATAATGTTAATTTCTGAGAAGAGAATAGAGCCATGCAAGTTCACATAATCACTGGCGAGAGTGTGGTGGAGTGGTTAGAATGTCAGACTAGAATGTGGGATACCCAGGTTTGAATCTCTGCTCTGCCATGGAAGCTTGCTGGGTGACCGTGAGCTGGTCACAAACTGCCACCCTAATCTTCCTCTGAGGGTTATTGTGAAGATAAAGTGGAAGGGGTAGAATGATGTAAGCCACTGTGGGTCCCCAGCAAGGAGAAAGGTGGGATATAAATGAAGTACATATTGTTCAGTCATCACTCTTGAGTTCTGAGGGTGCAACCAGATGATATCTTAGAAGATCTTCAGTGTGTTTTTTTTATAGGTTTGTAACAACTACAGGGTGGAAGTTCCAAACAGTGTCTCCCCTGGCTGTTTTATTAAACAATGCACTGGAATCTGTGAATGGATCTTCCAGCATCTTGCTAGATGGACCCTCAGAAATCAGAAACCATTTTCTGAGTTGGTTTCCCAACTGATATTTACCCCGTTCTTGAATGTTATCAGTTTTTCCTACCTGGCAGACACAAAGTCCAGGTGGCCATTTGAAATCCAGAAAACAGTGTGGTGGTGGGGAAGGGTTAATTCCCCTCCACTGGCCCTGTCCACAGACACACAGACACACACACAATTCAAATTGGGGGCACCTACACCTGCTCCTTTTCAATTGAGAAAAGGCCTGGCATTTTAGATGTCTAATTCTGAGTCTTCAGCTCTCTCATGCTTTCAGCCAGAAATTGACCAGCAAAAAGATCTTCCATAAAGAAACAAAAGCTCCAAAAGCTGGACTCTGTACCCAAGTCTACTTTCCAAGTTTTAAAAAGCATTATTATTGTCTTTTGGAGTCATAGCATACTTTGTCATTTTGGACTGACATTCTTCTGTGCTCATACTTCCTGGGGCACACTGGGAACTACACTGACCCAGGAGCAAACGAAGGTCCCCATGGTCACCAACTCTTGCTTGGGAAATTCTGGAGAATTGGGGGGTGGAGCTTGGTGAGAGCAGTCTTTGGGGAAGGGAGGGACCTCAGCAGGGCATGATGCCATAGAGTTCACCCTCCAAAGCAGCCATTTTCTCTAGGGAAATTGATTTCTGTAGTCTGGAGCAGTGTTCCCTCTAATCTGTGCACATGAGCAGTTGCTCATTAACAAAGGAAGCCCTACTCAGTAGCAACTGAGTTGCACTGCCCATTGCACATTTGATGATTACAGCAGTTATGTTCTGCTCAGGATGCTCTGCTCAGTGTGTGTGTGGGGATTAGATCTGGAGATCAGTTGTAATTCTGGGACATCTCCTGAAGGCAGGTAATCCTAGCATAGAGCTTGCCCTCCAAAGCTGGCATTTCCTGCAGAGGAGCTGGTCTCTGTTATCCAGGGATCAGTTGGAATCCCAGGGGGACCTCCCATGTCCTTCTCTCCCTCTGGCATTCCAAGCCAACAGTTCAGGGGCCACACTGCTCCAGTCTCTGCTTTTGAACACAGAGTGCTGCATGCAATTGTGAAAGATTCTGACTGCCTTCATAGCGGTGCCAGCTTTTGGCTGATAAATACCTGGAGATGTTGGGGGTGGAGCCTGGGGAGGGCAGGGTTTAGAGAGCAGAGGGACTTCAGCAGGATATAACGCCACAGAATCTAGGAGAATGGATCCTGGTTATCTGAAGATCAGTAATAGTGGGAGACCTTAAAAGAGCTGGCCTCGTTTCCCAGGCTCAGCTATGACACTGTGCATCTGGAGTCATGCTGTGGCTACAGATACCCTGGCAGCACTTTTGGATTTCCTGAGGAGAGTAAACTGGGTCTTACCTTTTCTGCCACAGATCCTGATCAAGTATTTTTCCGGGTGGGGGAGAGGAAGGATGTCGCTTCACTGGCAACCTACACACATCCGCTAGCATGCCAGCTCTTGGGAGACCAGGATCACTGCACTGAAACTGGCCCTGAAGCCCCATCCCCCCAGCAGAGCTTGGCCTTGCACCAGATTAGGGCTGTTGATAATAGCATGCCCTTCCCTTTGAATATGCAAAGCACAGTGAAGTGCTTTGCTTCTGGCATGAGCGGTGGCCTGTCCTCATGTTTGCCAGCTCCAAGGTCATATCCTCTTCAGCACCTGGAATCCTGTTTTCCTGCTTCCCAAAGTGGGTGTGGTTGCGGCAGGGGAGAGAGGCATTTAAATAAGACTTTCCTTGTGAACCTGTGCTAAATAGGTACCAAAATGTCTTGTAGAGGGGTTGTCTGAAAACATCACTATATAATGGAAGAGACAGCAAAACTCTACAAAGCTTAGAACTAGGATCTATCTGAAGAGCTTATTTTAAGCAAACTTAATGTGGTATGAACTTCTGAACTGGCTCTCATGATTTTTTAAGGTGCCAGAGGAGAGAGACATCAACCACAGCCATCAATTTATCACATGTCCAGCATTGTGTAGTTCACTCCTCACATTTTTTACCTTTGCTGGGGTGGCATGTTTCCTAATGGGCCAATTTTGCTTGATTACTTGTTGAGTCACCTAAGATTTGAGCAAATATTTACTCCTTTGCAGGTGACAGGAGATGTGACACTCAACTGCAGCTCTTTCAGTCTGTGATCCTGATTTAGACTGGGGCCACTGTGCTGTGGGGTGGGGGGGAGGATTAATTCTCCATCCCTGCACATCATTTTCATAAATCAAAATTGCCTGCCTACATGTGTACATGCATGCACACACCCACACCCCACTGCTTGGAATTGGTCCTCAGAAGAAAAAAAGGCAGCTCCACCACCTATCTATTCCCTTTGCAGAGCTAACCATGAAGATGGTATGTGTGGGTGGGGGACTGATCTTGATCAAATATTTTCATTTGGATACATGAGACAGTCTAGGGTTGCCACCTCCAGGTCAGGGAATTCCTGGAAATCGGGGAGGGGGTTAGAGCCTGAAGAGGGACCTCAGTTGAATATAATTCCATAGAACCCAACCTCCAATTCTCCAGGAGAACTGATCTCTACAGATCAGTTGTAATTCCAGGAAATCTGTAGGCCCAGCCTGAGGATGGCAATCCTCAGAAATCTTTTTTCTAAAATGCCAGACCTTGAACTCATGAAACCACAATAAAGAAGTGTCTGAACATGTGCAGAGTGTCTTTTCATGGAATGAAAGGAAGAAGTGGGGAGAGGGGGAAGCCTTCTGGCATGCAGGGAGGTGTGACCTAAACTTTTGCTTCTGCCATGAACTCATTAGGTAAGTCTAGACAAGCGTCTGCTCCCCACATGCTATGGCAGTTGTGCTTGTGCTTGTGTGCATTTGTGCACAAGTGAAAAGCAGCAGGGGTGTGAGACAGCAGCAGCAGCAAGCAAAGGGGTTTCTGGAGGGTGTGGTGGATACTGTTCCCATGGATTGGCCATTTAACATACACAGGGAAATTTCTTGGTGGGCCACTGCCCTAGAGGGACACTGGTGGCCAGTCGCAAGCACAACCAAGTTTTAGAAATTGCCAGAGCCTCTGGAGCCACTCAACTCATCCCCTTGATCAGCAATGATAATTGGTATCAGTTCACCAATTGACTTTTCCTACGATGCTGCTAGTTTTCAGGAGGAAGCAATGAGTGAGCTATTAGCCACTGTTGCATGGCTGGACTGAGTGACGCTCACAGTGCTGGCTTGAAGGATCACTGAGGGGGCCACACAGTTGTGCTTGTTTCATGGACATTTTTGCTTCCCAGTTCTCTCCTGCACACCTCTTGATGCTGTGGCAGGGATGTGTTTTTGTGACCCCATCTGGAGCCAGTTGCTGTATAGATGCTATTTGGCTACTCTTTTTTGGGTTTCCTGGCCAAAGGGCTTTGTGTGCATGCAGGGCTGGGCCCCGGTGCCTCTTAGAGGTTTGGCTTCTCTTTGGGGGCCAGTGTCCCCAACCACTGAATTGAGTTGAGTTTCCTTTTGTGGTGATGAGGTCATAGCCGCTTTTGGGTGGAGCAAGGAGGCACGGGAAAGTTCTTCCTCCACAGTCATGGAGAAGGGCCTGACTGGCAGTCTCCGGTCCGGGTGACGAAACCAGAGGAAGGAAATGGAACTTCCTTGCTTTCTGCAGGGCTGAGGCCTGGCTGACCCAGAAATGTGTTCACTGCTGGCTGTCCTGAAGATTGCAGCTGCATGACTCCTCTTCCGGATCGGAATCCGAGCGTGAGCTGTTCTTTTTGACTGCTTTTCATGGGCATGTCCACACTGGCATGAGTTTTGCCTCTGCATGCTTGGGGGGGGGGGGTGAGTCACCCTCCAGTAATGAACTCATCTCACCCAGCTCCAGTTCTGTGCACAGCCAGAAAATGAGCTCCTCACATTCCAGAGCAGCTGAATTGACTATGGAAGCCTGGGAGCAACACAGGGGCAGGAAGGGGACAGGACTGCTCATGGAAGAAGGTGTTCACATGGATCTTTCTACACTAGAAGATGTCAGACTTTTTTTTTTTTAATTAAAATTATGCTTCAAGGAAATCCAGATTCTGTGGTATGAAAAGCTTAGTTCTGCTACTGTTTTTTAAAAAAGAAAAATCCTCTTTAAGAAGGTAAAGGTGCAAGCACCAGTCGTTTCCAACTCTGGGGTGACGTCACATCATAATGTTTTCACAGCAGACTTTTTTACGGGTTGGTTTGCCATTGCCTTCCTCAGTCATCTACACTTTCCCCCCAGCAAGCTGGGTACTCATTTTATCGACCTCAGAAGGATGGAAGGTTGAGTCAACCTTGAGCTGGATATCTGAACCCAGCTTCTGCCAGGATCGAACTCAGGTCATGAGTAGAGCTTTAGTACTGCAGCTTTACCACTCTGCATCATGGGGCTCTTTACCAGGGGTCATTTCATAGAAAAAGAGGTGCTGGAGCTCATAAGCACAACTCATTTGCATATGCCACACACCCCTGACATCACCGGAAGGTGTACTACGTTATATCAGCTCAGCATCTACCTTAAAATGCTTCTTGAATTATAATTGTCATAATAAAACCTTACTCCCATCATATTTTTTAAATTACTTTCTCCTGTGTGGCCACAGTGATGAAGATTTCCATCTGCCTGCTTTATATATTTTGGTTATTTTCCCATTTTTTCTGGGGGGAAATATTAGAAAGTTTGTCAAATCTTAAAGTTCAGCAAAATTCTCACAGGGTTTTTTGAGCCCAGAAGCACAATAAAATTTAGAGATTCCGGAGCTCTGCTCCTGTGAGCTCCTGCCCAAAAGAAGGTCCACTCTTTACTATTCTGGATATTGTATGCCCTTTTACTTGTCATGGGAAAAGGCAAGGAAAGGTGGAATTCCCACCCCAATCTTATCTGCCCCCTTCCCTCTACTTGTTGAGATTTCAGAAGGTTTGCTTGTACATAGCCAGACTTCTCTTTGCAGCCATGAGGGCTAGAAACTTGCTCTCATAAAGCTGCCTTCTGCACCCAAGACAGTATTCTGTGGTTTTTTTTCTTGGCTGCCCTATGAAATTAAAGCACACACACAACCTCCTCTGTGAAAACTCTTGTCTAGACTGCTACACTCCAGACTGCTGCAGCTTTGAAAGTCATAATTTACAAATGTGAATGCAATACCTCAGATCAACCCCACACTTCTTTGGTGAAGGCAGGACACCCCCTTGTATCACTGCAGGTTGCAGGAGGCACAGGATCCATGCTGGCATGTGACGATCATCCTGGCAACCCCCTCAGTGCTGGATTTCTGTATCCCAAATCCTCCGCTCAGCATCATCTTTCCCTCCTTTTTCTGTGACAATTTCACCCATCTCCACCAAAGTAAAAATAACTAAGGGCGTTTTCGCACTCACCTTCAGCCGGCGCGACCCCCCTCTTCACCGCGCAGGATCTGCGCGGATTTCGCACCAAACGCCGCGGAGCAGCCGGAAGAGCCGGAAACTCCCGGCACAAAAGCAGCGCAAACGGAAACTGCTTTTTGGCGGTTTCCGTTTGCGCCGCTTTTGCGCCAGGAGTTTCCGGCTCTTCCGGCTGCTCCGCGGCGTTTAGTGCGAAATCCGCGCAGATCCTGCGCGGTGAAGAGGGCGGTCAAGCCGGCTGAAGGTGAGTGCGAAAACGCCCATAGAGTCTTTGAATAACAGAATGTTCAAAGTGTGCTTTGTCTACACTAGGGGTGGCCAAACTTGCTTAACATAAGAGCCACATAGAATAAACATCAGATGTTTGAGAGAAGCAAGACATGAACGTTAGAGGCAGGTGAAGAAAAGTGGTTGTCATATAGTCAATTATTAAAAATACAAAGTGGCAAAATAGAACTGAAAACTGCTGAAGAGTTGAATAATAAATATGATTGGTTTCAAATGCAACAAATAAAGAGCTTGGTGGAGAATGATATTAAAACTGAAGGAATAAGGAAAGAGCAAACAGAAATGGAAAAAGTTCTGCTTGGAGACAATGATAAATTAATTTCAAAATTAATTAATTCAATTGAAATTACTTCTACAATGGTCTACAGAAGATGAAGTAGTGAAATCTCAAATGATTAAATGGGCAATTAATGTAAATAAAGAAATACAGATGGAAACTTGGGAATATTTGTGGAAGAACTCTATGAAACTTTCAACATGTCAAAATATTAAAGAAAACTGTTTTAAGATGATGTATAGATGGTATATGACTCCTAAAAAACTCAAAGATGAATAACAAGATGCCAGAGATGCTGGAAATGTAAAAAACATGAAGGTTCTTTCTACCATATGTGGTGGACTTGTGAAAGAACTAAAATGTTTTGGCAGATGATTCAGCAAGAGATCTCTAAGATTTTGGGATATGAATTTAACAAAGTTGCAGAGACTTTTCTGTTGGGATTACAAATGGAAAAATTTCCAAAAGAAGATAGAACTTTAATCTGGTACTTGCTCTCAGCTGCTAGGACATTGTATGCGCAGTTGTGGAAGCAAGAAAAAAATACCAGAGAAATGGGATTGGATTGTTAAAGTTATGACATGGAGTGAAATGGATAAGTTAACAAGAACTTTAAGAGACTATGATTTAGAAGTATTTAAGATGGAGTGGAAGAAGTTCAGAAGATACGTAGAAAAAGAATGGGAAAAAAGGACATGGACAATTTTTGATAATGATTAATTAGAAGTGGGAGGATATGAACTTTGGTTCTTATTAATTAGGGGTACCTTTTATAATGATGTTTTGAATATAGTACACCAGCGGGGGGTCAAGTAATGGGGGGGAGGGGTAGGTAGAAAGTAATATATGGGATAGAGAAAAAAGTAGTTATTAATGATATAAGAAATTGAATATATTGCCATATGTTACTAATAAAAATTGTTTGAAACCAGACATGAATGTCAGAGGGAGGGAGGGGGTGGGAGGGAGAGGTAGAAAGAAAGCATCTTTTAACTTGAAATGCCTTCTTCAAGCTGGCCTATGGGGTGGTGGGGGCTTTGAGAGCCACACAATATGTGTGAAAGACCCACATGTGGCTCCTGAGCCACAGTTTGGCCACCCCTGGACTACACTGTAATCCTGACAACAATCCTGCAAAGTAGGTCAGCGTTACTATCCTGCATTGTATGGAGTCTGTGGCTTGCCTGAAGCAGCCAGGTCAGCTTAGGTTAGGAAAGAGATTTAAATCAGGGGATTCCTGAGTCATAGTTCAGCATCTGAGCAATCAGCTGGATGAGTCTTTCAGATCCGGGATTGGATATCTCCTCCCTTTATGCTTCCATTAACAGCAGTTGTGTCAGACCCCCAGCAGGAGGGTTGGCTGCCTCTTTTAGCCATGCTCAGGGCACTGTTGCTACCATGGGTCTATTGTTTGGGACTCACTGCATAAAAGGGGAATACGGTGGATTGAATAGTCTATGCTGACCAGGTTTATGGTCTGTAGGGGCCTGTATAGAAAGCCAGTTCTATGGCCAGACTGTTTTCTATTTTTTAAAAAAACCACTCCTCCCTCCTGCAAGGGAAGTGGACCCATTTAAATATTTCTCCCACAGAGACAAATGGATCTTTTGGGATTCCAGAATGCTGAAGGATTCCAGGAGGCCAAGTGGCTTTTCCACAGAAGACCCTGCTGGGGCCTGGAACTCTCCAGATGAGAGATCAGTTCCCCTGGAGGAAATGGCAGCAGAGGGTAGACTTTATGGCAATACATTCCCTGCTAAGCTTCCACCCCTCCACAAACTCGGCCCTCCCCAGTCACTGCGCCCAAATTTCCAGGAATTTCCCAAGCAGGGGCTGGAAACCCTAAGGTAGGAGGAGGAACCCCCACAGCAAATGCCTAAAGAGTAGAGCTGGCTGCATAGAGGAGATGTGCAGAGGGCACTGTATGTTGCATCTGCAGTGTCCACTCCAAACGTGGCCAAACCAGTCTGCCCAGATAAGCCCAGCTGTCTGCTTTAAGAGAGGGAGAGGATGGGGCAGGCAGCGAGACATGCTACCTGCCAAGGGCCTGGGAGTACAGTGATGTTAGGAAAGGGACAGGATGAAGGAAGTGGAGAATAAATCAAAGCATTGAATTGGCAACAGAGACTTGTAGGCAGGAAATGGAGAAGGGAAGGAAGAGGGGCGCAGGGACAGGCCAAGGTCAGAAAAGCAGCTTGAAACATTCCAGGGTCAGCAGGAAGGCCTGGGAATCAGAACGGAGATGGGGGGAAAGGAGGAAGTGGTGATGAAGAGGAGCGGGCAAGGTGGCCAGCCGGCCCTTATCTCCCGGAGCCACATGCGGGCTCCAGAGGGAGGGACAGAGCCAGGAGTGCTGGCCCTGAATCAAAGCAGCATCCGCTTGGCCAAAGCTGCCTCTAGCCCTTAGCCATCGGTGTAAAGAATCTGCCCAATTCACAGAGGATATGTCAGTCAAGCGAAACGAGCAGGGGCTTCATAGGGCTGCCAACCTCCACTAGGGTTGCCAATCCCCAGTTGGAGGCAGGAGATCCCCCAGTATGGAGGCCCCCCCTGCTTCAGGATTATCAGAAAGTGGGGGGAGGAATGTCTGCTAGGCACTCTGGGAGTGACTTGGGGCTCTGGGAGGGCTGTTTTTTGAGGTAGAGGCACCATATTTTAAGTATAGCATCCCGTGCCTCTCCTCAAAACACCCCCCAAGTTTCAAAAAGATTGGACCAGGGGGTCCAGTTCTACAAGTACCAAAAAAGGTGTCCTATCCTTTATTTCCAAATGCAGGAAAGATATTTAAAAGGTATCTGGTCCCTTTAAATGTGAACTCCCTTTAGAGTTCAGTCATGCTTGCCACAGCCTCACTCCTGGCTCCACCCCTAAAGTCCCCAGATAATTCTTGAGTCATACCTGGCAACCCTATTCCAGTCTGGGCTTGGAGATCTTCTATTGCAATTGATCTCCAGGCAATACAGAGCAGTTCCTCTGGAGAAAATGGCTGTTTTCGTGGGTGGACTCTATGGCATTGTACCCTGCTGAAGTCTCCCCCTTCCCCAAAGTCTGCCCTCCCCAGGTGCCACCTTCCTAAATCTCCAGGTATTTCCCCACCCAGTGCTGGCAAACCTTCATGGCTACATAAAACCTCCATGTGCAGAGGCTGTGTGCCTACTGCTGTGGACGTACAGCAACTGAAGGCCCTTTCCTGTTGTGGGCTTCCCAGAGATAGCATCTGGCTGGCCTCCAAGAGAACAAGGACGCAAGCCTAAACAGACCTTGATCTGCTCTCATGAGGCTGGGTTCTCTCCTGTTCGCTTCTGTATGAACTCTCCAGAATGGATAGCAGCTTGCCTGTCCAAACAGATGCCGGCTCAGCCCTTGGCTTTCAGTGCCAGGGCATTCCCCTCCTTGGGCCCGTCACATATGGGCGAGGCCAGACGGCAGCACCTGCTCCTTCCCTCCTGCTCCTCTTCCCTCCTCCCTCAAATGGCTCTCAGCAGGTGCAGCCGCTGTGGAGAAGCAATCAAACATAGGCATGGTGGCACAAGTGTAAAATAACAGCATGGCAAAAGGGGGGTGACTTGGCTGAGCTGAGCATAATGCAGCCATTCATGGGGCTGTGACAAGTAAGCCTGTTGGCCCAAACAGCTGCTGGCACTTGGAGCCCGACAGGAGGATCTACGGTGAGGGACTCCCAGGATTGCTCCAGAGCAGAGCAGAAAGAGAGTCAGGCTTGGACCACACAAAGCAAGTATGGAAGGGGAAGAAGCATGTTCATGACCATGCACAGAGCTCCTTCTCCTCTTTCTCAGGGCAAGCTGTGGCTACAAGAAAACAGCCCTGCTGCACACATGCTCAGAGCTAGCATTGTGGATGGGTTTGGTTGCTGGACTAGGAACTGGGAAACCCAGGTTTGGATCCCTTGTCTGCCACGGAAGCTCACTGGATGATCTGGGTTCAATCAATTACTCTCAGCCTAACCTGCTTTACATGGTGGTTGCTGTGAGGATTAATGGGAATGGAGGAGATTGAGAAAAAAACATTGATTGAAAGCTGGTTTGGTTCCCAATGTGGGGGGAAGGGTATAAATATTCTTTCCCCCACGTATTTCACAATTAAAGTGCGGTTTCAACTTAAGCCTTGGGGAACTTCCCCTACTTTGCTTTTATTCCAGGCTCTCTCTGAGGAATTTTAGATAGAGTATATTTGCAGGTGAGAAGAATCCTGTTGCGCTAGGCCACATGGGTCCATCTGGTCTGGCAATCTGTTTGCAACTGTAGCCAGCAAGGGGCTGCTGGTAAGTCCCACGCTGGCTAGCAGGCAGGCATCCTAGAGACTCTTCTTCCCTGCTCTGGTCTCAGTCTAGTATGAACAGAAATGGGATAGCAGTGCCATCAGCTGCATGAACACAACCAAGGAGTATGCCAAGCCCTGAAGATGCATCCAAAGAAGCCACATCAGCAAACAGCAAATCCCCCCAGCCCCCCAAAAGGGATAGGCTAGTCTCAAGAAGGAGCAACATGGAGGAGTGAAAGGGGCCCCTTGCAAACGTAGTTTTAGTGATTCTGGAGCCTTGGGCAAAAGTCCAGGATGGGGCCCAGAATTACAGCCACCCCACACCAGGACTCCTTCCAGAGCTGCCCTCCTGTTTGAGATGGGTGGAAGCTATTGCCAGAAGAACCCAGCTTGAGCCCCAGATGAACCAAACATAAGTGGCCATTGCTGTGACAGTTGCCGAAACCTGGACAGAAAAAACAACAACCTGGGATCACAGTTAATATTATATGAAATACAAACCAACGCTGTGATATGATGGCTAACACATTTAGTAAACCTTTTCAAGTGTTGTGTAAATCTTTTATATACATTATGAAGAAGTACAACTTTACAATATGCAGAGAAAAGTCCATCCAATGAGCAGCAAGGCTACCAACCTCCAGGTAATGTCTGGAGATCTTCTGTCACAATTGATCTCCAGACACCCAAGATCAGTACCCCTGGAGAAAATGGCTGCTTTGGAGGATGGATTCTATGGTATTATATCCAGCTGAGGCCCCTCCCCTCCGCAAACCCTGCACCCCCAAATTCTCCAGGTATTTCCCAACCCAGAGCTGGCAAACCTAACAGAGTGGTAAGGTTGCCAAACTGGGTTTAGAAATACCTGGAGATTTGAGGGTGGAGCCTGGGAAGGTGGGGTTTAGGGTGGGAAGGGACCTCAGAAGGGTATAATGCCATACAGCCCACCTTCCAAAGCAGCTATTTTCTCCAGGAGAAGTGAGAAATATCCGGTCTCCTCTACTTGGAGGCTGGCAACCTACAGGGCAGTCATGAGAGTGGCTGTCACTGTGAGTGGGCTGCCTGAGTCCCGGGTGGTGCAAGTAGCTGCAATGGAAGCCACCTCTTTCTCCCCCCTCCCTCATTGGGGGTGGTGGAAAGCTGTGGGAGGTCCTCCTCCCCCAGCATAGGGCTGGGGGGGGGGTACTTCCCCTGTTGCCTATTGGCTAAGACAGCCCCCAGCTTCAGGGATGAAGAATGGGCTGGATCCCGTGGCAGGTCTGTTATACTCTCGTTTGTTGCAGAGGCTTTTCATTCCGCACAGGGAAGCACCCATAATCTGAAATCTTGAGTATATCCTGAATGAGCTATTCTAAGCCCAGAGAGGCACCATAGCTGATTGGACAAGATGGCCTTCCAACTTGCTTCCAACTCAGAAATATGCCATTGGTCCTTTGGTCTCTGTGCCATTCCTCCCTCCTCTTTGTCCTGGCAAATTGGTTAACTTTAGAAATGCCAAGTGATGAAGCGGAGATCTGTTTCCTGTGGGCATCTGAGCAGCACTTCTTGTTGCACTGGCCTGTTTTCGTCATCTCCTCAGGGGGCTGGTGATGTCAGTGAGATGCTGGGCTGCCTGTTTCAGTCAAGTTGGGCAAGGAATTACTCAAAGAGCACCCTCAGGCTTGCACAATATTTAGCCCAGAGTGAAATGTGAGAAATTCTGTGATTTTCCGTGATGCGTGTGGATGTAGTGAAGCCACTCCTAGAAATACCAGCAATAACAACCTCTGAGCACATAGTGAGCAAATTCTTCTCTTTGTTGAGTAATCACAGTCCACCTCCTCAAAGCTCCAGAGGTAGAACTTTCACACCGGAGGGCATCTCTTAAGCTTCATCATCTCTTTTTTATGGGCGTTTTTGCACTTACCTTAAGCCGGAGCGACGTCCCTCTTCACCGCGCAGCGTCTGCACGGTTTTCGCGCTAATTGCTGCGGAGCACCTGGAAGAGCCGCAAAGTCCCGCGGCTTTTGCGGCGCAAATGTAAACCGCCAAAAACCGGTTTACATTTGCGCCGGAAAAGCCGCGGGACTTTGCGGCTCTTCCAGGTGCTCCGCAGCAATTAGCGCGAAAACCGTGCAGACACTGCGCGGTGAAGAGGGATGTCGCTCCGGCTTAAGGTAAGTGCGAAAACACCCTGTGTTTTTAAAGGAATTAACCCTTGAAAGTCTGGATCCTGCAGATCAGGCTAGGTGAGGTGGGTGGTGATGGCCAGTCCTAGTTTTGTCCAGTGGGGTTCACAGTGTAGCACCCAAAGCAGTCTTGATGGTGAGAGAAGCAGAAATAGTGGTGGTGATGGTGGTGGAGGAGGAAAGTGCCCTCAAGTCACAGCTGATTTATGGCAATTCCATAGGGTTTTCAAGGCAAGGGACAAGCAGAGGTGGTTTGCCACTGCCTGCCTCTGTGCAGCAACCCTGGACTTTCTTGGTGATGGTCTTCCATCCAAGTACTAACCAGGGTAACACTGTTTAGCTTCAGAGGTCGGATGAGATCAGGCTAGCTTTAGTCATTCAGGTCAGGGTGAAATGGAAACAATGGAGGGTTTTTTTAGTACTATCAGAAGCAGTCTGGCCCAACAAATGACAGGGAAAGTTCTTAGTGCAGGTCACGAGTGGCCTGTTGACTGAGACAACTACCTGGCCTTGCCTTGGGCGCCAGATGCCCTGAAGCTGGCCCTGCACACAGAGAATATACTCTTTGTTTATATCCTGACCTGAAAAGACCAGCCTAGCCTGTTCTCATCAGATCCTGGAAGCTAAGCAGAGTTGGACCTTGTTAATGTTTGGATGGGAGATCACCAAGGAAGCCCAGGGTTGCTACATGGAGGCAGGCAATGACAAACCACCTGATGGTTTCTTTCCTTGAAAACCCCACAAAGTCACCATAAGTCAGTTGTGACTTGATGGCTATACCACACAAAAGCTTGCAGTTTCTCCTTCCATCATTTCCTCTCCTCTCATACCTGCTGGTCATTTGGAAGGAAACAGGAAGAGTGTGTGTATGTTGGAGGGCGGGGGAGTTCCAAGTTAGTCAAAGGCAGTCACCACAGTGTTTAGGATTCAGGTAAGAAAGACAGAGTCAGTCTCAAGAGAGAAAGGCAAATTATAAGTAAAATAAAATAAATTACAAAGGATTTGAGATCATTTTTCTAAGGCACACATAATAGGGCATGCAAGCAAGACTTCTTAGGTCTTATCTGATGGGAAGCTCACATGTGGCAACATACAGCAAGACACAAGAGATTGGACAAGGTGTTTTTTGCTGATGTGGTACTATCAATCTTCATATCAAGCAAACACCAAAAAGCTTCCAAGAAAATTCAGGATTCTCCAGAACAGCATGAACAGCGCATTGACACAATGTGATCGAGGAGTTCAAATATCTTGCCATGCACAATCTCACTGATACCTACTTGAATCACCGTTCTCTGATTTAATGTCCACAATAGTGGGAAGGGAATGATTAAAATCAGAGGATCACCCCTTCACAGGGCAGGTGGAAACATTTACAAGACATGCATAGCGACAGCCTCCAATCAAAAAGGAAAAATAAAAGTGCTCCAATTGAAGACTGTGTAAAGACTGTGAAGAGCTCCAAGAGGATCTCTACAGACTGGGTGAATAGGCAACAATGAGGCAAATTAAGTTCAATGTTGGTAAGTGTAAGGTGATGCACAGTGTGTGTGTGGGGGGGGGGAATTCCCAACTTCAAGTATAGGCTAATGAACTTGATGAGATCAAGAAGCAAAAAGCTCAATGAAAGTGCCAGCCTGGTGTGCTGCAGTGGTAAAAAAGGCAAACTCTATGTTAGGAATTATTAAGATAGGGATTGAGAATAAAATGGTCAGTATTGTCATGCTCCAGTAGAGATCTATGGTGCAGCCTCATTTGGACTACTGTGTACAGTTCTTGTCACCATATCTCAAAAAGGAGATTGCAGAGCTGGAAAATGTATAGAGGGGAACCAAGATGATTAGGGAGTTGGAGCATCTTCCCTATGAGGCAAGGCTGAAGAGTCTAGGACTTTTCAGTAAGAGACAACTAATTTGGGACATGATAGAGGTTTATAAAGTTATGCATGGGATAGAGAGAGTTGACAAAGTTAAACTTTCTCCCTCTCCCAAAATACTAGAACTCCAGGGCATCCAATGAAGCTGAAAGACAGTAGGTTCAGGAGGATGTACAAAAGGGAAGACTACTTTACACAGAGAGAGATTAAAACGTGGAATTTGCTGCCAAGAGAATCTAAAGATGGCCACAGGAATAAACAACTTTGAAAAGGGGATTAGATAGATTAATGGAGGATGTCTATCAATGGCTACTAGCCATGCTGATAGATTCAGGTAGGTAGCCATGTTGGTCTGAAGCAGCAAAACAAAGTTTGAGTCCAGTCACACCTTTAACACCAACAATGTTTTATTCCATGTATAAGCTTTATGAATCCCAGAGCCAGGAGGCAACATCAGGGAAAAGCCTCAACCTCTTTTGGCTGTACAGAAGAACTGGTTGGCCACTCTGTGAGACAGGATGCTGGACTAAATGGCCTACTGTTAAGAACATAAGAGAAGCCATGTTAGATCAGGCCAATGGCGCATCCAGTCCAACACTCTGTGCCACGCAGTGGCCAAAAATTTTATATATATACACACACACACACATATACACACTGCGGCTAATAGCCACTGATGGACCTCTGCTCCATATTTTTATCTAACCCCCTCTTGAAGGTGGCTATGCTTGTGGCCGCCACCACCTCCTGTGGCAGTGAATTCCACATGTTAATCACCCTTTGGGTGAAGTACTTCCTTTTAACCGTTTTAACCTGTCTGCTCAGCAATTTCATTGAATGCCCACGAGTTCTTGTATTGTGAGAAAGGGAGAAAAGTACTTCTTTCTCTACTTTCTCCATCCCATGCATTATCTTGTAAACCTCTATCATGTCACTCCGCAGTCGATGTTTCTCCAAGCTAAAGAGCCCCAAGCGTTTCAACCTTTCTTCATAGGGTAAGTGTTCCAGCCCCTTAATCATTCTAGTTGCCTTTTCTGGACTTTCTCCAATGCTATAATATCGTTTTTGAGGTGTGGTGACCAGAACTGCACACAATACTCCAAATGAAACTGCACCATCGATTTATAAAGGGGCATTATGATACTGGCTGATTTGTTTTCAATTCCCTTCCTAATAATTCCCAGCATGGCGTTGGCATATTTTATTGCAAATGCACACTGTCTTGACATTTTCAGTGAGTTATCTACCACGACCCCAAGATCTCTCTCTTGGTCAGTCTCTGCCAGTTCACACCCCATCAACTTGTATTTGTAGCTGGGATTCTTGGCCCCAATGTGCATTACTTTGCACTTGGCCACATTGAACCTCATCTGCCACGTTGATGCCCACTCACCCAGCCTCAACAGATCCCTTTGGAGTTCCTCACAATCCTCTCTGGTTCTCACCACGCTGAACAATTTAGTGTCATCCGCAAACTTGGCCACTTCACTGCTCACTCCCAACTCTAAATCATTTATGAACAAGTTAAAGAGCATGGGACCCAGTACCGAGCCCTGCGGCACCCCACTGCTTACCATCCTCCACTGCGAAGACTGCCCATTTATACTCACTCTCTGCTTCCTATTACTCAACCAGTTTTTGATCCACAAGAGGACCTGTCCTTTCACTCCATGACTCTCAAGCTTTCTAAGGAGCCTTTGATGAGGAACTTTATCAAAAGCTTTCTGGAAGTCAAGATAAACAACATCTATCGAGTCTCCTTTGTCCACATGTTTGTTCACCCCCTCAAAGAAATGTAACAGGTTAGTGAGGCAAGATCTTCCCTTACAGAACCCATGCTGAGTCTTCCTCAATAACCCGTGTTCATCAATGTGCCTACTCATTCTGTCCTTGATAATGGTTTCTACCAACTTTCCCAGTATTGAAATCAGACTGACTGGCCTGTAATTTCCTGGATCTCCTCTGGAACCCTTTTTAAAGATGGGGGTGACATTTGCTACCTTCCAGTCCTCAGGAACGGAGGCAGATTTCAATGAAAGATTACAGATTTTTGTTAGAAGATCCACAAGTTCAACTTTGAGTTCTTTCAGAACTCTCGGATGTATGCCATCCGGACCCGGTAACTTATTAGTTTTTAATTCGTCTATCAGTTGTAGGACCTCCTCTTTTGTCACCTCAATCTGACTCAGGTCTTTCAACACCCCTTCCAAAATTAGTGGTTCTGGAGTGGGCAAACACTTCTCATCTTCCACAGTGAAGACAGAGGCAAAAAATGCATTTAGCTTCTCAGCCATTTCCCTACCCTCCTTCAGTAATCCTTTTACCCCATGGTCATCCAAGGGCCCCACTGCCTCCCTGGCTGGTTTCCTACTTCTAATATATTTGAAGAAATTTTTATTGTTGGTCTTTATGATTTTGCAATATGCTCCTCATAGTCCCTTTTTGCCTGCCTGATCACAGTCTTGCATTTGGTTTGCCACAGCCTGTGTTCCCTTTTATTAATCTCACTTGGACTAGCTTTCCACCGCTTAAAAGAGTCCTTCTTAGCTTTTACAGGTTTCATTACTTTGTTTGTTAACCATGCAGGCCTTTTCTTATACCTGTTTGTGCTTTTCCTAACTTGTGGTATATATTTTATCTGAGCTTCTAGGATTGTAGTTTTAAATAGCCTCCAAGCTTCCCCAAGGGTTTTGACTGTATTTACCTTTCCTTTCAGTTTCCTCTTCACATGGAAGGCTGCTTTGGATTTGCTGAGAGGAAAGAGGCCCGCCAGTGGGTAGGTGCAAAGCTAGTTGTCTCATTTGAATTTTAAGTCCTCCTGCAAGAGATATCTCTAGCTTCACCTCTTTCCCATATGAACCCATCTCCACTTACCAGAAGCACTGAGGATCCTGCCCTGGGTGGGAATGGGGATAGTGGGGGGTAGAGTTCAGCAGTTCATCTCCAGAAAGCCAAGCTGTATGGTCTCTTGCCCAGGTACCGATGATTGAGGTTCTGCCAGTGTTTCTTCCATCTGCAAAGGAAAGGCAGTCCAAGATAAGGGCTCGGGTAGCCAACTGACCCAGTCTGTCCCACTCCTAGGCATTTATCAAGAGCCTGGCTAGCAGCCCTTAAAATTATAACATTTATCTCTGTGCCATGAAAACATCAACTGCTGAATTCTTCCAATCAAGCTTCTATGAAGGGCAAAATTATTATAGGGTTGCCAATCCCCAGTTGGGGACAGGGGATCTCCTGGTTTGGAGGTCCTCCCCCTGTTTCAGGGTTATCAAAAAGAAGGGGATGAAGGGAAATGTCTGCTGGGGACTCCATTATTCACTATGGAGACCAATTCCAATAGGGTATAATGGAGAATTGATCAGTGGGTATCTGCGGCTTGGGGGGGGGCGTTTTTTGAGGTAGAGGCACCGAATATACACATAGCATCCAGTGCCTCTCCTCAGAACACTCTCACCCCCCAAGTTTCAAAAAGATTGGACCAGGGGGTTCAAATCTATGAGGACTATCCTTCATTATTTCCAAGTATAGGGAAGCATTTAAAAGGCATGTGATCCCTTTAAACGTGATGGCCAGAACTCCCTTTGGAGTTTAATTGTGCTTGTCACAACCTTGCTCCTGGCTTTACCCTGAAGTCCCCAGATATTTCTTGAATTGGACATGGCAGCCCCAGCAAAATAGCTGACATTAGTTTTTTTTTAAACTGGCATTCAGAATCAGGTTGGTACAACAGACCACTGTGTCTGGAAGCCCCTGGTTTTGCTGCCAAGAAAAACAGGCTAGGTGGGTTGTCTTGTATCTGAATTGAGGCCCATTCTTTCTCTTTTCCAGCTTCCTTACAAAGAGCCAGCCTTTTTCCTACCCAGGCCTTCCTAGAAAACGAAATGATTGCTGTGAGAATAGTAAAGTATTCAGTAGCATAAGCTTTCAAGAAACACAGCTCTCTTTGTCGGATGCATCTGATGAAGAGAGCTGTGTTTCTTGAAAGCTTATGCTATCATAAAAATTGTTAATCTTAAAGGTGCTACTGGACTCTTTACTATTTTGCAGCAACAGACCAACATGGCTAACTCCTCTGGATCTAAGACCTGAGGATGGCTCTTTAAAAGCTGAGTGGGGGGAGGGAGTTTTCTCACCATATGGCACAAGATTAAACAGAACCCACCCAAATTCCTTTTTCTACCTGTCACGACTAGGGTTGCCAATCCCCAGGTGGGGGCAGGGTTTGAAGGCCCTCCTCCAGCTTCAGGGTAGTCAGAAAGCGGGGGGGGGGGGGGGAGGGAGGGGAGGGAAATGTCTGCTGGGAACTCTTATTATTCCCTATGGAGATTTATTCCCATAGAAAATAATGGAGAATTGATCCGTGGGTATCTGGGGCTCTGGGGGGGGGGGCTGCATTTTGGGGTAGATGCACCAAATTTTCAGTACAGCATCTAGTGCCTCTCCCCAAAATATCCCCCAAGTTTCAAAACGATTGGACCAGGGGGTCCAATTCTATGAGCCCCAAAAGAAGGTGCCCCTATCCTTCATTATTTCCTATGGAAGGAAGGCATTGAAAAGGTGTCCCTTTAAATGTGATGGTCAGAACTCCCTTTGGAGTTCAATGATGCTTGTCACAGCCTTGATCTTGGCTCCACCCCAATGTCTCCTGGCTCCACCCCCAAACTCTCCTGGCTCCACCCGCCAAAGTCCCCAGATATTTCTTAAATTGGACTTGGCAACCCTAGTCATGACTCAGGGGAGTATTACCAATTGCTGCCACCACTCTGGGCTAAAGGTCTCCCTTGAGAAGGCCCAGAATACCCTCCCAAGCCCTTCCAGGCCTCCCTTAGCTTAGGCCAAATAATAGGTGTGAGGACCAAGCAGAGTTAACAGCAGGGGGGGAAAGGTTTATTTAAAAGGTCAGTGCAATATAACAAAAAAGGTGCGTAAAAGGGGTGAAGGGAAAAATAACCAAACGCCCTAACGCATCTATCTAGACAGTCCCTACTGTAATACCAACACATACCCCCTTGGGTAAGAGTCTTTCCCCTGCTTCAAGCTCTCCAGGCTATACCCTGCTTCCAGCTCAGCCTTCCAGGGAAAGAACACCCCCTTCCTGGACTTGGCCCTTTTATCTTCTTCCAGTCCCCACCTCTCTCTGGGCCAGTTTCCTTCCAAAACCTGGCAACCCAATCAGAGGGACAGGAGGGATTTTGGGAAATGTAGGCTCTTCCCAGTAACTCCTAAGCAGGCTTCCCTGGGGCCTGCAGGCCTTGCTAGATCCAGGATCATGACACTACCCAACTGTTAAAGGCTGCTGGCCCTTGGACACCCCCCTTCTATGTATTGGTCAGCAGTTTTAAAACCACTGGGGGGGGGTAGGTGTTAGGCTGAGCTCATCTCACACTGGCTACCTACCAATTTCATTGCCATAGGCATTAAGCTCACTACAAGCCTCTCTTGGGCCTAGTGTTGCCATTCTTCAGGTGGGGCCCAGAAATCTCTTGGAATTACAACATTACAGGCTTTTAACTGATTTGGCACGTGTCCTTTTGAACGTCATCACTTCCCCCCACTTACACTCATGGTGCTTGTATGGAGTTGACAGTCATTGGCCATATGTGCTGTTGTATGTTTGCCGCATATGTTTGAAATAGTCTGTCTCTTCTGAATATGGTGCTCTGGTTTTATTTAAATTGTTTTATGATGTTTTTAAATTTTGATGTTTGTTTTTATTGTTGTAAGCTGCCCTGAGCCCGCTTGCAGGATAGGGTGGGGTATAAATAAAAAAAATTAAATTAAAACAGATCTCGAGGCTACAGGAATCAATTCCCATTGAGAAAATGGCTGCTTTGGTGGATGGACTGTATGGCATCAAACCCTGCTGAGGTCCCTCCCCAAACCCTGCCCTCCCTGGGCTCCACCCCCCAAATCTATATTTCCCAACACAGATTTGGCAACTCTATTTGGGCTGCTTCCACACAGGGATAGGAAAACACGCCCTCATTTGTGGAGGGGGAGTGATCTTTGAGGGGGTGACAAAAAGGTGTGTGGGGAAATCGGAGGGAATTTGCACCCTTTTGAATTCCCTTCAGCTTGGAAGTGAAACAAGGGGGAAATCAGCATAAAAACTGTAATGTACTGAGAACCGAGACGGTTTGAAGGCAACATAGTTTATTCAGTAGCACATTACAAGAGAGAGAGCACGCGGGCCGGGCCCTGCTTATATACATTGCCCGGTACAGCCCCCTCATCCAACCAGGCCAATCCTGGTCGGTCAACTTCCCGCCACAGATTATGATGGGCGGGGCCTCAGGTGAGCTCCATCCGGGGACCCGAGGGTCGCCTTTAATCGCGATCGCCATGAGGTCTGGTTGCTTATGTTCAATACATAACACTCCTCCCCCCTGGCTCAGGACACATAGTCCCGCAAGTAAGCGGGGGCCGTGTGCTCCCGGTTAGACCTCCTCGGGATAGCTGGTGAAGTCGGAGCGGTGCCTCCGGGGGCCCAGCCTCCATTGCGGATGGGGCTGTGGTCTCCCCGCGTGGGAAAGCCACTGGCCTAGGGTTGTCAGCACCTTGCGGCTCCTCGGGTGCCCCTGCTCCCTGGGGGTGGCTCTCGCTACGGTTGGGCTCTACTCCCCGATTCACTGGAGCGGTTGGGTTTGTCGGGGTAGATCTTGGTGGGGCCGCGGTTGTGAGCTCTTCCTCGCACCGTGTCTCGGCTGGTTCCTCCAGCAGGGTGCGGCAATGTATCTGGTCAATATGCCTCCGCAATATTCTGCCTCCCTCCGTGGATATGTCGTAGTGGCGGGACCCTATTACTCAAAGCACCCAGCCCTCAACCCACTCGGGGCCCTTCGCATAGTTCCTCGTGTACACCGGGTCCCCTGGGAAGAATCCCCTGGCCGCTTCTCTGATCTCGGGGGAGCTATGTCAGAGGCCCGGTTGGGGTGCAGCCTATCTAATCTTGTGATTAGCTTCTGTCCCATTAACAGCTCATCTGGGCTGACCCCCGTGACTGGGTAGGGAGTTATCCTATTATCGAATAGGAAGGCGGCTAGGCAGTGGTCCCAGTCCCCCTGCACTATACGGCCCAGTGCTTCCTTCGTGGTGCGCACCATCTGCTCGGCTTGGCCGTTGGTGGCCGGATGGAAGGGGGCGGACCGGATGTGCTGTATCAGGTATCGCTGCATGAACTCCCGGAATTCCCGGGATGTGAAGGCTGTCCCGTTGTCTGAGACAATGGTGTCTGGGATCCCGTGTGTGCATAGGACCCTGCATAACGCCCAGATTGCCGCCGCCATTGAGGTTGAAGCTACTGGGATCACTTCCAACCACTTGGTGTACGCATCCACCAAGATAAAAAATATTTGGCCCTGGAAGGGCCCTGCAAAGTCTATGTGTAGTCTGGACCACGGCTTCCTGTGTGCTTCCCAGCGTTGTGTGGGGGCGCTGGGCAGATCGGGTCGGGACTCCTGGCAAGCTTTGCACCCTCGGACCCAACCCTCTATTTCTTCATCCATCCCCGGCCACCAGACATAGCTGCGTGCTAAGGCCTTCATTCGTACAATCCCTGGGTGTGTTTCATGAAGGGCCCCCAACACTTGTTTCCGCAGCGGGGGAGGAACCACCACCCTGCTCCCCCATAACAGATATCCCTTGTGGGCAGATAGTTCTTCCCTGCGTGTTGTGTATGCCCTGAACTCTTTGCCCTGTTTTCCCTCTGGCCAGCCCCTCACCACCCAGTCGAGAACCCGCGCGAGTATTTTGTCTCGCCCCGTTGCTTTCGCTACCTCGGCTGTGTGTAGGGGTCTTTCTGGCAGCGTTTCAATGAGCATCACATGGTGGGCTGGGGCCGGGTCGGGGTCCATGGAGGGCAGCGGGAGGCGACTGAGAGCATCTGCATGGCCCATCCCCTTACCAGGCGGGTGGACCAGGGCATACGTGTAGGAATTAAGAAAATGATTCCACCGCAAAACACGCTGCGATAGGATCTGTGGCGTTTGGCGGTCCGGAGCTAAGAGGCCCAAGAGCGGTTTGTGGTTCGTGGCAATGGTGAAATGCCTCCCGTACAGGTAGTCGTTAAACTTATGCACCCCTGCCACGATCGCTAAGGCCTCCTTATCTATCTGGGCATAGTTTCGCTCCGCTGGGGTCAGGGTCCTCGAGTAGT
This sequence comes from Heteronotia binoei, assembly GCF_032191835.1. Taxonomy (NCBI): domain Eukaryota; kingdom Metazoa; phylum Chordata; class Lepidosauria; order Squamata; family Gekkonidae; genus Heteronotia; species Heteronotia binoei. Next base: position 20,285,917 of record NC_083239.1, on the reverse strand, counting down.
AGGCTACCGGAACCTCCCTCCCGTCTGGGAGTTGGTGACCCAAGACGGCGCCCACCCCGTACGGTGACGCGTCGTATGCTAAGATCACCAGTAGGCTCTCGTCAAAATGGTATAGCACATTGTTTGATACGAGCAGCCCTTTTACTGCTTGGAATGCTACGTCCTGCTTCTTCCCCCAGACCCACGGGGCATTTTTGTCTAGGAGTCTGTGGAGGGGTTCGGCAATGGCGGTGTTGTGGGGCAAGAACAAACGGTAGAAATTTAATAACCCCAAGAAACTTTGTAGCTCTGCCTTGCTCGTGGGAATGGGGGCTTCCACTATGGCCTTGGTTTTGTCATGTGTGGGGTGAATCCGCGCCGCGTCGACCGCAAACCCCAAGAACTCTACGCTCGGTACCCCAAGGGAACACTTTTCTCGCTTTACTTTAAGACCGGCCTCTTGAAAACGGCTTCTCGCAGCCAGTTACTAAATTCCTCCGCATCCGGTGCGGCGATCAAAACATCGTTGAAAAACAGTTGCACCCCAGGGATCCCTTTGAGGAGAGAATCCATCAGGCTCTGAAACACCCCTGGGGCCATGCTCACCCCAAACTGCAACTGCCGCACCTTGAATGCCCCCCTGTGGGTAACTATGGTCTGTGCTTCGGTCGTCGCGGCGTCCACAGGCAGTTGCTTGTACGCCTGGGCCAGATCTAGTTTTCCAAAGATTTTGGACCCCGCTAATTCTGCCAAGATGTGGCTTATTACTGGAACAGGGTAGGGGTTATCCTGTAGTGCCTTGTTAATGGTGCAGTTATAATCAGCGCATATGCGCACTTCCCTGTTCGGCTTCACCGGGGTAACTATTGGGGTTTCCCATGTGGCATAGGCCACTGGTTCCAGCACTCCCTAGGCTGTGAGGCGGTCTAGCTCTGCTTCGATTTTAGGCTTCAGAGAGAATGGAACCCGCCTGGCCTTCAGCCTCACGGGTTGCACATGGGGATCGAGGGGTAAGGATACGGGAGGCCCCTTGTAGCACCCCAGGGCCCCATCAAACACCTCCAGGAACTCCCTGCACACGTTTTCGAATCCCCGCGTCCCCAGCTGTTGCACCCCCACGATCTTTATTCCCAATGACCCGGAAGTGAGCCAGCTGGAAAAGGAGCATCCGGGGCTGTACTGACGATCCATGGAGGAGGGACAGGCCATGGGCACCCTGGGGAGCATCTGGAGTGCTCATGCGCCCTGTCTGCAGCTTCCCAGGTGCTCTCCGGGTGTTTTTCAGCTGTCCAGACGTCCAGGGAGGCACCTCAGAGGTGTCCCAGCCTTTTCGAGCTGGCTTCCAGTAAGTCAGGGATGGCTCGGGGGTGGGATGGGGATGGCAGGCAAATGCTTTTTAGATCTGCCTGCCTGCCATCCTCGGGGTGGCTTTAAACGCCTGTCTGTAAGCAGCCAATGAGATGTCCCAAGTCATTTGGGAGAGAAGGGATGACAAAGGAAGGGTAAGGTGGGGGAAACATCACCCCAGAGTATAAACAAAACTGAAGCTAGCTATCTTTATAGTACATTCCTATCTCACCCTTCCTCCAAGGATGGTGTGTATGAGTCTCCTTTCACCATTTTATCCTCACAACAACTCTATAAGATAGCTGAGGCAAGAACTGACCCAGGGGTTATTCAGTGAACAGAGTGGGAATTTGAACTCATGTCTCCCAGATACCAGCCTGACCCTCTAACCATGACACCACAACAGCTCTAAATCTGAATTTTCATTTTTCCACCACAGCTGCTGGTTGAGTGATGCTTATTTTCCCACCTGTCTTTTTTGAAGCAGCTTTCATTTTTAATGTCAGTAGTCGGTCTGAAGTAATTTAATTATTTCTCTACAGATTGAGTAACTGCTTTTTCAGAGGAAATAACTTGCAATGTAGGTTATGGGGTTCAGAGGCTCAGCTGAAGATAGAGTGGATTATGCAACAGCAAAGAGACCAGACTATGTGATTAATACTAAGGCCCACAAATTGGACAAAGCCTGCATTTTCTGATTGGCTGCTGCTTTATATCCAGAAATAGAAGCAACGGTGGCAAGATTCACTGACAGCATCTTAATTTGGTTAGTGCTTCGATTGTAGCAACACGATGAGTATTCTGAGCCTGGTTCTGGATCACAGCAACAGCCGCAGCGGCCCCCGTGTGAACAGATGGTTTGTACCAGAGTTTCACTGAGTGCTTGTGGGGAACAATAATTTTAAGACTTGCTGCATGCGAGAGCTGGCCCTCAGGTTGTCAGCAGTCGTAGGGACTGCCAAGTGGTGATTTGCATGTCTGAATGGGCTGTCGCAGATCTAACACAGACCAAATGGCTGTGAGGTTTCTTTTTTAAAGAGCAGTTTGATCTTAAATATTGCCAGTGCACAAACCTCAATGAGAACTTTTGCCCCTCCTATGCAAATCCTCTGGCAGGGAAGGCAGCATGGTATCACCTGATCTCTTTGGAACTTGGAGGCTAAGTACTTGGGTAGGAGGCCACCAAGGTATGCTCTGCAGGGGAAGGCAGTGGTAAACCACATCTGCTTCTCACTTGCCTTGAAAGCCCCTTGCTGGGGTTGCCATAAGTCCATAGAATAGTCTGATCGCATCAGATCTCAGAAGCTAAGCAGGGGCAGTCCTTGGACAGGGGACCACTAAGGAAAGCTCTGCGGTGAAAGGCTATGACAAACCACCTCCTGCTTCTCACCTGTTTTGAAATCCTGTTTCTAGGGTTGGCATAAGTCGGTTGTGACTTGATGGCATTTACGTAACTACAAATCTTATGTCCCACTCTGCAGCATTGGAAATTGAGAGAAGGTACATTTAAATAAATTCATCTAGGGGTCAGGAGAAACAAGGAGGCACATTAGAAAAATCAGAAAGCTTCATTGCAGGTTTGTCCTCCTCCCTTCCTACCCTCCTTGGAGCCGGAGGCAGTTTAATGATTTTGGTTTCATAACAGGAGAAAGCCTGGAGGTTGTTAAGTATTTATAGGCAGCACTGGGAGCTGGCTTAGCAAAGGCTCCTCTCTGTTTATGAGTCTCCCCCTCAAGTCCATCTGCTCTCCTTGGGCCACGCCCGGCGCTGTAATTCAGTAAAGAGCCATCTGCTCTTGCAGGCGCTCTCTGCTTGCTCCTGCACGGTTTTGCGGTGGACGTGGCTGTTGCTGCTGCACCTGCCCCCTTCCCAGGCTAGCATCCAGCTTGCTTCATGATGCTCCTTGGGCCAATGTGCTGCACAACACCACGCAGCATGGTGCATGATTGGACAGAGGGAAGCAGATGCACAAAGGCGCACGGTTATGATAGATCCAGCGCAAACCTGCCATCTCCTTTTGCTGTAATCTAGCAGCAGGTTTTGCCAAGCAATTTCAGAATCTGATCTCCCAAAATGCATCCAATATTTCCTTACAATCAACAAAGGACTTCTAAAAAACATTCCGATTCCACAAATTTAGCATGCTTGTAATTGGATTCTTTCTCTATTTTATATAGTATGCTTTCCAAAGAGTATGTATTTATTATTTATTTCTTTAGATATTTGTAACCCATGTCACTCCCCAAGGGGGACACACAGCAGTTTACAACATGTCTCTCCCCTCCTCCTCCTCCATTTTATCCTCACAATGACCAGTCTGTGAGGTAGGTGAGGCTGGGATGATGATTGGCCCAAGGCAAGCTTCTCTGGCAGAGTGGGGATTCAAACCTGGCTCTCCCAGATCCTAGTCCAACTAATACACCATGCTGAAGAGACTTACCAAGTGCAGTCCTGTGTTACACCCTTCTAAGTCCAGTAGCTTCTACTGACTTAAAGGGGAAGAATTCTGCTTTGGATTGCTCCATTCAGAACATAAAGTTTGAACATGACAATTGGGTATCTGAGGGAATGCAGTGACTGGCTGTACTGCCCTGTGAATATACATTTTGTAACCTGTGAAACCGCCCCTTGAGTTTCAAGGTCATTCAAACAATATCTCCCTCTCTCACACCCACCCACCTATCTCTTGTGCTTGCTATTTAAAAGAGGGGAGCTTCATACAGACAACTACAAGCATCTCATCTGATTGGTGTGGAGAGAAGGCCAAGATGGACCTTGCCAGGAAGCAGGAAAAGGCATGGAACCAACTGTGGGCACTTAGATGGGTGGGAGAGTGAAAGACGGGCAGCTCTGACTCGATGGGCACCCTCTCCCTAGCGCATCCTGTGGGTTCCTGAGTATTGATTTGACTGCTGACTGGCTGAGACCCTCAGAAAGGCAAACCTGCGGAATGCTGAAGAGGTGGGCTCTGAAGGTAGAGAGTGCTGGGCCTCAGCCCCTGCTGTGCTATTTGGTCCCCCCACCCCCCAGGCTGCTGCTGTTTCAAAGGGCAGATGGCTGCTCACATCTCTGCTTTGATCTGCTCTCTTCTAACCTGGAGGGACCACCTGCCTCGCTCCTTCATAAAACTGCTGTCAGTCTTCCTACCAGCACAGACTTGGGGGCCTCTCCCTCCAGAAAGAGAAAATTCTCCAATTAACGTCATTCTGTTTGCTTCGACAGCCTGACTCCATATAGCCCAGCTGCATCTGTTTGATAGGCAATGTCCCCGCTTTCCAGGGAATACTGAAAACACTGGATACTTCTCCTGCCACTGGTACCCAGTTTGGCCACAACAAAGATAAAACTCTCCGTGTTAAAAAACTGTGTAATGAGTAATAGTATCAAAATACAAAGAGTATCATCATTACAAAACATATCAGTCAAACAGAAAGTTAAAACCTGTGACCCAATTTGGCCGGCAGAAGTTATCTGGAGTGGCTTGTCTTCCAAAGGAATTGAGATAAATTTGCGGAGGAGAATAGGCCTATCCCCAGCTGTAAGCCAGTGCAGAAAAGTGGAACCTCTATGTGCAAAGGAAGCATAGCTCTGAGGATGGAGGGAGGGAGGCCATCAGGGTCCGCTAGTGCTCCAGGAGCCTTCAGCTAACCACATGGAGGCAGGAAGCTTGATCTTACGAGGCAAGGCTCTTGTGTCTCTTGAGAGCCACTTTGCTGTCTAAGGTGGAAATTTCCAAACATGAAGCTGCCTTATACTGAATCAGGTCCATCAACATCATTACTTTCTACACCACCCTGGTGGTGGCTCTCCAGGGTCTCAGACAGAAGTTTTTCACAGCTCACACCCACTACCAGATTCTTTAACTGGAGATGGTGGGGATTGAAGCTGGGACCTTCTGCATGCCAAGGAGATGCTCTATCACCCCACCATGGCCCCTCCCCGAAGAGACTTAATTCCAACCAAGCTTCAATTTGGATCAAATACAACAAGGACTTTTTTTGAGCAGGAACACACAGGAATGCAGTTCCAGCTGGCCTGGAGTTAGGGTGTGTGGCCTAATATGCATTGCTGGGCTTTTTCTACAAAAAAGCCTGTGTGAAATAATGGTGATGTCAGGGGTGTGGTCTAATATTCAAATAAGTTCCTGCTGGGCTTTTTCTTTTTAAAAAAGTCCTGAATACAACCCAGTCAGATGCTGGATTGTACAAGTCATGTTCACCTAGGTTGACTCAAGGTATTCTGTCGACCCAAACTGTGGCCTGGTTTGGACTGGCCCAGTGGTTCTGTAGGGATACTACTGGTGAACAGGACTGAATGGAGTCTCTGCACTTTGTGCTGTCCCACACAACCACTTGGGTGGCTTGACCAGGGACTCAGCCCCAGTCCCAGTGAGCATGGAAGGTGAGCACCCTGTCAGACTGAACCTCCCCACTGTGCCCCTTTCACTGGTACTCCACAGCTGCCACCTGATGCTATGGCAGGGTTCCTCCTGGTCCCCCAGTGCTGTCACACTGAGGCTGCAAGGCTCACAGGCTTTGGCTGCCTTTCCCCTCCTCTCCACCGCCTGCTCCTTTTAGACCTGGCAGCTTCTCAAGACTCCATGAAAGGAGGGACAGATGGAGAAAGTGGCTCATCTGGGACCAAGAGCATGGAAGTGGCGGCAGGGAAGAGGCCAAGGAGGCTCCTGTTACACAGCACAGGAAGAAATGGCAAGGAAGAGGATAAAGGGGAAAAGGAGAAGGGGGAGAGGAGATTAAAGCACAGCGTCAGGACAGGCCCAAGGCTGCTGCCGAAAGGGCAAAAATGCAAGAGGGGTGTTTTTGTCTCAGATGGCTCCCTACAGCATACTCCTTTCACCTGTCGCCCAAATAAAGCCTGTTTGCTGTCTTTATTCAGAAGCTTGTTTGCTTGTTTATGGAGAATTTAATTCTGGCAGGAAGCTAAGAAAAGACATACACTCCTATGCTCCTGTAAAGAACAACACTTTCGACCAGCCAAAGGTGGGATGGAGTGGAAGGTAGAGAGACATACTCTGTAACGGGTGGCCAGACTGGCTTAACATAAGAGCCACATAGAAAAAATGTCAGATGTTTGAGAGCCACAAGACACGAACATCAGATATTTGAGAGCTGCAAAAGAGGAAGGGAAGGAATGCAGGCAAATAGATGGGGGAGGGAGGGGGAGAGGTGAAAAGAAAGCAACTTTAAATTGGCTTGCTTACTTTGGAGAAGTGATTTAAAGAGACAAATGCCTTCTCCAAGCCAGCCAACAGGGTGGTGTTTGAGAGCCACACAATATGTGTGAAAGAGCCAGTTGTGGCTCCCAAGCCAAAGTTTGGCCATCCCTGCTCTGTAAGGTCAAATCTGCAGTTCTAGCTGCACATACATTTTGCTTACATTCCAGTTAGGTGTGCTAACTATGGTTGCCAATCCCCAGTTGTGGGCAAGGGATCCCCTCGTTTGGAGGCCATCCTCCGCTTCAGGGTTATCAGAAAGCGGGGGGAGGGAAATGTTTGCTGGAGACTCCATTATACCCTATGAAGACCAGTACCCATAGGATATAATGGAGAATCAATCTGTGGGTATCTGGGGCTTGGAGCCCCCTGTTTTTTGAGATAGTCACCAAATTTTCTGCAAATTTTCTGGTGCCTCTCCTCAAAACACCCCCCCCCCCCAAATTTCAAAAAGATTGGACCAGGGGGTCCAAATCTATGAGGCCTAAAAGAAGGTGCCTCTATCCTTCATTATTTCCAAATGGAGGGAAGGCATTTAAAAGGCATGCAATCCCTTTAAATGTGATGGCCAGAATTCCCTTTGGAGTTCAATTGTGCTTGTCACATGCTGGCTCCACCCCCAAAGTATTCAGATATTTCTTGAGTCCGACCTAGTGCCAACTAATTCAATTTGAACATTTTTTTTGTTGATTAATCAGTTATATATCTATCAGTTTTGATCTCACTTTTCTCCCAAGGCCCTCAGAGTGGTGTATAGGGTCCTCTCCTCCCCTTTTGTCCTCACAGCAACCCTGCAGGAGCAGGCTGTGGGTCAACTACCCCTTATGTTTTCCCCATGTGATCAAACATTTATTGTGAGGTGCATGCTGGGAACTTAACCCCAGTTTGGATCAGAACCATGGCACCCAAGCAGAAGGGTATTTAGCCTTGTGCACGCGCATGCACACACATGCACACACACACAGAGGTTGTTTTCTCCAACCTGAAATGGCCCTGAGGGGGGCAACTATTTACTCCCTCAGAGCATGAAGTATGCTCAGTGGGGCAAGAAGCAGGGCCATATCAGGTCAGGAAAATGGCACAGGGCATGAAGGTTGAAGCTCTCTTCCCCACTTGCTGTGATTGTAATATGAATCAGGGCCGTGTGTGCCTGGGATTAAGTTTTCAGCATTGAACTTTCCATGCCCATTTGAGTGTGTGTGTATGTGTGTGTGGTGGGGGAGAACACAGCATTTTTTTTGTGCAGCAAGAGACTGAGCACTCAAATTCACCTAGTGGGCTTCAGGACATCTTGGGATTTGAACTCAGGTCTCCTATGTCTTAGGGGAAAGCTGGACATGACAATGTCATCATGACTGCCATGAGGATGCTGCAGCCATTTTTCAGTTATTTAAAAATGTTCCAAGGGTCTTGTCTGCAGTGTGATGCTCTAGTTCCTTCCCCCTTGTGCCTTTTCAAGTGCTGCAAGAGCCACAGGCTGGGGGTGGGGGGAGACAATTAAATCTTTAACCAGTTTCATGAGAGTAAAATGTGTGCAGTCTGTTGTAAGCCATCCTGCTAAGGGAGTGGCATCTATGGTGGGCAGGCACTGATGCTGAGAAGACTCTACTCCAGGTAACTGGAGTGAGGAAAGGGACTAAGATACCTGCGGGCAGGGCATAAAGTTCCAGAGGCAGGCAGAGCCTTCTCCTACCCACTCCCCTCACAAACAAACAAACAAATCCTGGGTGAGCTGCATTTATTTCTATCAGTCAACGTTTATGTGGTGAATGCTATCTTTCATTCACTCTGGCTGTAGCACTGCTATTCCCATTTTACAGATGGGGATCCAAGGCAGAAGGAAAAGCGACAGTGTCATAAAGCCCATGTCTGTGCCAGCATTCGACCATCTGTTCCAAAACCAAATATCTTGCTACTGAACCACAAGCAAATGGGAAGAGTCAAGTTAGGCTTCTGGTTGAATCAGACACTCATTTTGCATTCCGCTTGCTGTTTTGCAAAACGGTAACTCTTCTGAACATTGCACACTCCTTTGAATGTGGGTCTATCAGAACAAAATTTAGTTCAAGGCACCAGTCTGTACATTTTCAAAGAGGTGTGGGAGCGAAAGAGGAATGCAATGTGCCCCAGACCATGAATGGCAGCAGAGTGAAAGCTGATGTGCATGTTCAGGACATGATACTGCTAGGGTTGCCAACTGCCTGGGGACTACATGGATTGCCAACTGCCTGGGGGAAAATATGTCCTGTCCCTTTAACAGGGGCTGAATGGGATGTTATGTGCCAGGTGATGCGATTAATCTCCATACCATGAAAAGCCTCAGCTGCTCATTTCCACACACTGAACCTCTATTAAAAGGATAGGACACTTTTCTCTCCAGGCTTGTTGGCAACCTTTCATTCTTAAATCTGGACTCAACCCCTGCAGCTGTTTGGTCATGAATGATATGAAACACAGTAGCATCTCTATTGCCCTAGAAGGCTGTTTGTGTGTGCTCTACTCACATCATTATTTGTGACTGAGCATGTATGTTTGGGATGGGTGTGATTGGCCAGTGCATGTAGCCTTCATGGGCGGTTTGTGGGCCACTGCCTTGCAGGGCTGCTGGAGGCTGGGAACGAGCTGAGCAAAGTCCCAGTTGTGCTGGCAGCTCTGCAGGAAATGCTTGGCTCAGACTTTGCTGGTCCTGCTGACTGTTGGTGTTGCCATGGGCTGGGTCTCAGCCAAGTTATTCCTGGGGGGCAGGGAGGGTTGGCTCATCTTGCTCCTCCTGGACATCTCCAATCTGGAGGGAACAAGATCAGTCCAAGGTGGACAAAAATTCACCCAGGTAACCATCTTTGGCAAATATTAAGCAGCAAGCCTTGTCCCTGCCAATGATGTATGAGCTCAAGTATGACATCACTGTTGTGAACACTCATTGGCTTAGGGCACAAGGAAGGCAGGATGTGGTAACCCAGCAACAACTAACAGCTGATTAACACTTTAGTGTTGTGCTGGCATACATCACAGGGACAGGTGGGTTTGGTTTATGCAATCTAGCTGCTGCCAGGAGTCTGAGCTGCAAATGGATGTGTGTGTGTTGCAGTGTGCATGCTTAGAATAGCCTTCCCTCTGTATCTGTTGCTTCTCCTTAAAAATGAATTTTAAATGTTTGGGTTTTGCAATCCTTTTCTGGACCACCACTCTGTGATCCCTCCCCCACATCAGCTAACCCTCCCCACCAAGGAGTGCCAATTCTCATTTAGTGAAGAGGACAAGCGGGATTTGAACGGAATCATTGAGCAAGATGGTGAGAAATTGCAGTGTGAGTGCACCAGGAATCAAGTGTCCATGGCGGGACTAACACTGTGAGAAGACCTTGATGAAACAGCAGGCATAAGTGGTAGAGATCTCCCCCCACCTTCTTTCCCATTACCCAAATGCCCACCCTCCAGCGGTGGCCCTCAGTTCTGTGATCAGTGTGGTGTAGTGTTCGTGGAGTATTTAGTGCGTCAGTCTGGGATCTGGCAGTCCCAGATTCAAACCCCTGCTCTGCCACGGAAGCCTAGCACAGAGACATTTTGAATCTGACAAAGGGTAATTCCTAATGGAAGACTGTTGATATCTGAGGCTCCAATTGCAACTATCGGCACAGCAATTGTAAAAGCTGGAGAGTGTCCCAAGCACAAATTTGAAGGAAATACTGGGTTATTCAATCACTGAACTCAAGGCTTTACCTGGTGTACTGCAGCCTGAAGAAGGCAAATTAAATGGATAGTTACCTAGGCAATCCACTGCTGCTGTTGCTGTAATATCAACCTTCTATTGTAATTTTGCCAGTTGTTAAATTCTGCCATAAGTGTTTTTTGTTAATAATACTGATATCAAATTCTTTGTTTCAAAATATAGAACAGCAAGCAAAAGTCTTGTATTAGCAATTCTTACTTCTATATAGTTTTTCCTTTTGTTATACTGCTACAGAAGCTGGCTGAGTGGCCTTGGGCCAGTCATACACCCTCAGCCTAACCCACCTCACAGGGTTGTTGTGAGGATACCATGGAGGAGGAGAGAACAGTGCTGTAAGCCACTTTGGGGCCTCCTTGGGAAGAAAAGTGGGGTATAAATAAAAATAACTAAATAAAAGCACGTGACTCACATGAGATGGTGTCTGTATCGGCCGGAACTTGGCCAATGGGTGGACTCCACTTCTGACACTCCTGTGCTCCCAGGGAGGATCAAGAGGCGTCTTGTTGCAGTGTGCCAAGCACTGCCTGCTGGGTAGTACCTCTGGGGGCTGACCCAATAGTCCTGTAGCCCTCGACGACTGGAGTAGGCAGCGTTCAGGCTGACCTGGCTCCTGCTGCTGTAGTAGGGTATCTCCTCTCGACGGGGAGAAGGGGTCCGTGGCCTCCTTAAAGCAAAGAAGAAGGAAGCTGATCAGGGCTGAGTCCTGGCTGGAGGCTTTTGAAGCAGGTTGCTGCAAAGGGCGTGGCAGGCAGGGTACCAGCAGCTACCATGTGACATGTATCAGCCTAGCATGAGAGAGGGAATTGGGTACCTATTGCTTGAGGGCAGTTTTGTAATAGCAAGGCTTGTCACTTGCTTTTCTGACCCTGAAACATTACAATACAGATTTAAAAATTAAATTTTCCCCCCTAGCTATTCCCCCCTCCCCTCGACAGTAAGGTAAGGCAAGAATACATACCGAGCAAGGATATAGTTCACCACAAACAGGGCCGTTTCAGGAAATATCATTTTCCTGCTTCTCCACTGGGCAAGCTGCTAGTCTGCCAGTGACTAACAGGCTGCAGCCCTCTCTTTAAATGCACTGTGCACTTCAGGAATAGCTGCTGCCCCTGGGGTATAGCCTTGTGCTCCCTGAAAAGAGATATCCCCTCCAGCCTGCCCCTCAGCCAGGAGAGGAATCTCTCCAAGCATCAGCTAAGCTTGGGGGATAGCATATCCTTGAGCAATGAAATAAGGATGCCCTCCTCCCAACCCTGGCCTTTGCAGAAAGGTATTGGGAGGGTAAAAAGAGTGCCAGAGCTGGCTTGAGAGACCAGAGGTTGTTGTCCAGCCTGTGGGAGCTTTTCAGATGGCTGTTTATGGCAACAGTCCACCGGACTACAGCGTCGGTGTCAGGCCAAGGTTCCCCAAGATTTGTCAAGCAGTTCAAGGGGATATTATGCAGGACAGAATGGGACAGAGGCTGGATCCAGCTCAGAGCCTTTGAAAGCAAGCAGAGCCCCAGATATAGCCTGCAAGCCAAAGATTTGCCCACCTCTGCTCTTTACCCAGTGAGCTCCCTGGAGCTGGGCCTTGGAATTCATTTCAAAACCCGCCACTTGGCCTGATAGCTGCACCTCTTCTAGCACATGTTAGCCAGGAATGAATGGCTGAAAGACCACCTCTAAGCCAAAACAGAGTGCAGTCCACGGCTGCATCCACAAACAAATGACTCTACATTTTGCATTCATCACCACTGTGAATGCAGAGGCATTTATTTGCACTAGTAATGGAGCACCCACATAGGAATTTTGGTGCATTTTCCTGTCACCCACATCCCCCCCCCCTTGATGAATCAGTGATTGTTTAAAAAATCCAGTAATTACTTCAGAGCTATTACATGATAGCCTCATACTATCACAGTGTTATAGCACTACAACAATGACTGTTTTTTAAAATGCCTCTCATGGTGCAGCAGGGAGAATGGCAGCTGCAAGATGCTGATCAAAGTGCCAATGTAGGTGGGTTTTCAAAAATGTGAACTTATGTGCCCAGACAGCATACTAGCTCCCTTGCAATGTGTTCTTTCAAAAAAGATAATTATAACACTTGTTTCATAAAGGAAGGGGAACACCTGGAACCTGGATGCTTAGAGGACATGGCTTTGTGAATATTCTCAAAAACAGCATTCCGGTTTGGAAACAAAGATAGAGGGAAATGACTGTGTAGAATCAGTTCAGGAAGCCTTCCCTGGAAGACCACATTACCCTCCCCACCGCTTGAAAGAGCAAGACTGCATCAAGGCAACTTTCTACAGCCCCTTTGCTCCACACCTGGAGCTGCCCTCTCTATGCCCTCCCATTCACAGATGTATGCTCCTCACCTCTTTGGGTCAGGAACAAGGGCAGGATTAGCAGTAATTGGCTGCCCTTTGAGGTCTAAACCCTTCCCTCTGATTACCTGCCGCAAGTCCACACCTGCCATTCAGCCAGTAATCCCTGGGATTAGAGAGACTGGCGGGTACCCTGGCAGATGGCTCACAGCCAGAGATGCCCCCTTGAGTTTCCCATCAAGGATGTTTCTTTGCGTCACTGTGAGAGGAAAGCCTTGTCTTGAGCAAGACTCATCCTTTGCTGGGAGTTGATTTTCGGCATGGCTCATCTCTTGCTCCTGGGAGCATGCATCCTCCTCAACAGAAGGGAAATATGCTATCTGCATGCACATATGAAGAAAATGTCATCCTCCAGTTTGTTCTTGCAACCTTATCAACAATTCTACCATGCAAAAACACTTCCCTTTCCCCTCATCCTTAGCAAATAATTAACTGTTATAATGCTATAACACTTCATTACTAAAAACTGGTGTAATGCTCATTCCCTTTCTCCCAATAAGTCTGGGGAATGTTGTATTCTGAACGGACTCCTGAGTGCCCTCTTTCGAAACTTTGGCTCCCCGGATTCCTTGGGGAAGGCATAACACTGAAATTGGTATGAAGTTTGGAATGGCAAGAAACTCAGAAACTCCTAGTTAGGTTTCAGCACATAATATCACAGCCACTCCCTTGCCTGCACACAGAAAACATTCCATTGTGTCTCAGGGTTGCTGTAGTTTGCAAGCACCACATCAGCAGCTTGTTGCTGAGGCAGGCAAGGGCTTGATGTGGTCAGCCTCATGACTCTGGCAGCAGCATCCTTTCCAGCAGCATCATCAGAGCCTTTTTTGAAACGCCCACTCCATGGAGGCTGCCAAAACCTGGCTTGGCCAGTCCTGCGTTTTGGGCTGTGCAGATGCTCTTGGCCCAGGAAGGCAGAGGGAAGAGAGACTTCCTAAGTGTTTTAGAAAATGGGATTTGTGTCCAGGGACAGTGTCTCTCTTCTTCTGCATTTGTAGTCTCAGGCTTGCTTCAAATATTTTGATGACTTACCAAAATCTAAAAATGGAACAGGATTGAGAACAGGCACTGATAATAACAGCGCAATGCCATTAACAGATTGGGTCTAAATTGCTAGATGCTGCTATGTACTGCTAAAAACGATGCAGTTACAATTATTGCACCAGAAGAAAAACAAGACATTTTCACTAGCCTTCAAAGGAGGCCTGGTGGCTGTTCTATAAACCAGCTTCTGCTCAGTCCTGGGCCTCAGGAACATTCTGTTGGGTCTCCTTTGCTCTCAGTTGCCTCTTCACTTTCTGCTGCTCTGAGAGGGCTGGTGCTCCACACCCACTGGTGCTTCATGCCCTCTGGATTTCTTGCTGATCTTGAGGTCCTTGTAATTAACCAGACAGTGGATACTCTTAATTTTCCATTGCCTTGTGCTTTTTTCAATCACATGTCCTAAATATGGTGCTCAGAAAAGGGAAGTTCTACAGATAAAGTGCTGCCTGAGGCTACAACAAAAGCGCTGTCCTAGGCAGCTTGGTGGGGCTCTGCATATCCTCCCTTCCTGGGCATAAGGGCCGTGGTCCAGTGGAAAAACCTCTGCTTGGCATGCAGAAGGTCCCAAATTCAATGCCTGGCCTCTTCAGTTAAAAGGACCAGTCGGCAGGAGATGTGAAACATCTGCTACCTGAGACCTTGGAGACTTGCTGCCAATATGATAGACCAATGGATAAATTACATATAAGGCAGCTTCATGTGTATCCCCTTTCACAATTCAGGGCCCTCTAGCATTGCTTAATTCATAGGGAAAGAGAAAATGAAACTGAGGAAGATTCTCCAAAGGGGAGCTCCCAGGCAGCAATAACTGTAGCCTTTTTGCAGAAAATGGGTGGTTTTCAGGAAAACAGTACAGCAGCTGCAGGGACACTAGGGGGAAAGCCCAGCAAAGGGAAGCTGAACATCTCCCAGCAGCAGAGGAGGCGGGGGGGGGGGGGGGTAGGGGTAGGGAATGCAGTGGAAATCCAATTACTGAGTTGCACTTCTTCTCCTGCCTGGTAATTTTTGGGTTGTCAACTTCCAGGTGGTAGCTGGAGATCTCTTGGAATTACAAATGATCTCCAGGCAACATAGATCAGTTCACCTGGAGAAAATAGTTACTTTGGTAGACACTATGCCATTACACCTTATTGAAGTCCCTCTTCTTTCTAAACCCCACCCTCCTCAGGATCCTCCCTCCAAATTTCCAGGTATTTCCCATGGATATTGCCCTATCCATGGCTTCTTTGACTGGTTGGTTTAGGATTGCCAATCTCCATGTGGGGCCTGTAGATTTCCTAGAATTACAACCGATCTCTAGAGAGTTCTCCTGGGGAAAAAAGGCAGCTTTGTAGAGTAGACTCTATGATGGCATTAGGGGAAGGATGGTGGCTCAGTGGTAGAGCATCTGCTTGGTAAGCAGAAGGTCCCAAGTTCAATCCCTGGCATCTCCAACTAAAAAGGGTCCAGGCAAGTAGGAGTGAAAAACCTCAGCTTGAGACCCTGGAGAGCCGCTGCCAGTCTGAGTAGACAACACTGACTTTGATGGACCGAGGGTCTGATTCAGTATAAGGCAGCTTCATATGCTCATATGCCCCATTGAGGCCCTTCCCTTCTCCAAAAGTCCACCCTTTCCAGGGTCTACGCCCAAATCTTCAGGAATTTCCCAAACCAGAGTTGGCAACCCTAGGGCCCTGAACCAATGTGGTTCTGCACTTTGAGGGCCTTTTTGGCTTCATAACAAAAAGTGTCATTGAAAAAGAACAGTAGGATTCTCTGGGACATCTGCCTGTTGTATGCAAATATGCATAATGGAGATGTGACTTCACTTTTTAATAAAAGAAAACCAGGTGTGTGTATGGGGGGAGTTGACAAGAGCAGGAGGGGTGCTTACGCTTCTTCCTGCCTGCGTTTTCTCTGTGAAAAATTCTACCTGCCATGTGGCTTGGCCCACTGCAAGTGTTCAAAACACAAAGAAACAAACACTTTGATTTTGACATGTGAAGGAGAAGGGAAAGGAAAGGTCCCCTGTGCAAGCACCAGTTGTTTCTGACTCTGGGGTGACGTTGCTTTCATGTTTTCATGGCAGACTTTTTACAGGGTGGTTTGCCATTTCCTTCCCCAGTCATGTACACTTTCTCCCCAGCAAGCTGGGTACTCATTTTACCAACCTCAGAAGGATGGAAGGCTGAGTCAACCTCGAGCCGGGTACCTGAAAACCCAGCTTCCACCGGGGATCAAACTCAGGTTGTGAGCAGAGTTTAGGACTGCAGTACTGCAGCTTTAACACTCTGCACCATGGGGCTCTGTGTGAGGGAGAAATTAAGTGATAAATCTCCCCTCCCTGTTTACACATGGAGAAGAGCAGTTGCCTATCATCTTTCTGATACTCTAGTTTTTTCTTTCTTCATGAGGAGCATCCCCACATCTGAACCCTGTGTTCAGTCTGGAGTGGTATGATACTAATGCTGGTGTACTACCTCAGGACAGAACTGGACTTTAGGAAAGGGATACTTAGAGGAGAGCAACCCAAATGCCACAGAGTAATGCACAAACTTTTGAGTTCCTCAGAACAGTTAATCAGACTGCATGTTCAGTTTTTAAGTGGGAAGGGAAGGAAAAGGTTTAGGGCATGATGGAACACCCTCTTCCTTACGAAAAAGAACATAGACTTAAGAGCAAGAGGCAGTCAGAGGACATTTGTTTGGACTGTGGTGTTTGGTTTGGCGTCTCTAGGAGAAGGTGTCTGTTTCAGTCCAGTACACTCTCTGGGATTCCTGTTCTGCGGTGTGCAGAAGCCACACGCATGGGATCCCTGAGGAATCTGTTCTCTAGAGCTGACTGTATAGGGGATGTACCTTGGAACTGAATGCTCTAGGGGCCAGCTAGCTGCATTCTTAAGCCCAGAAAGAGGCCAGAGCCTCAGAGGACAAGAATGCACAGTGCCAAAGAGAAGGACTTGACTTTCAAGAAGCAGCTGCCCCCCTGTCTCTGTTTTCCCCTCCATCCCCTGGGAGCAGAGGCATTTCAAGGGCTTGAGTAAGAAGCAGATCTTTGCATTGTGATGCTGAACTTTATTTGTAGGGTGTGAGCTGAGAAAGCTGGCAAAGGGACAGAAACCCACCCAGATGTGAGGCTGACAGCTTTGCTGGGGCAGGAGGGTGACCCATCCAGAAGTCAGTGAGAGAATTGCTATACATAAGTATGCAAAGACAGGACTTGGGGCTTGAAGAAACATATTTAAGGCAAGAGTGTGTGTGTGTGTGTGGGGGGGGGGGGTAACAGCCACGGAAGTGAGACAAGTATTAGTATCCAGGAGAAGTCAAGGCATCCTGAATTGCAAATACCTGGCCATTACCCGAAGGTCCTGAATTGATCTGTTTAAGAAGTGAGACATTTGTATATGGCAACGAACCATTCAGGAAGCCAAGCACTTCTTTCTGCCCCCCCCCCCCCACTATTAGAAAGCAAATTTGCAAATGAGAGCTTCTTTGTCAACAATAATGGTAGAATATACATATATTAGAATTTAAAGTATTTGTTGTTCAATTGCACAGTCCAATTCTTTGCCTGACTCTTCACAACCCCATGGACCACATCATGTCAGGTCCTTCTATCTTCCACCATCCTCCTAAGTTTGCTCAAATTCATGTTCATTGCATTGATAACACTGTCTAGCCATTTCATCCTTTGCTGTTCCCTTCTTCTTTTACCTTCAGTCTTTCCCAGCAAAAGGGGCTTCTCCAGGGACTTCCGGTTTCGGCGACCCGGCATTAGGAGCAGCTCGGATCGGTGCGTCCAGAGCCGCTCCTAAATCAAGCGGTAGAGGGGTCTCCCTGGCTTGGGAGACTCGATTCTGGGACCCAGGAGGGGTCCTGGAAGGCAGACGGCTTGAGCTGTGGGATGGGGGTGAGAGCGGTGGCTGCCTCCCGATTTCGACTCGCCATAAGCCTCACTGTTCCGATCACCATTTTTAAATGGCACAGGGGTTGACTGCTGGACTTCTACTTTTTTTCTTTCTAACTAGCAACTCTGCATGAAATGAACAAGCTGCATCATCTTTATGAAGATTGTAAGTGCTTTTCTTTCGAATATCCAATTTTGAGGTATAGCTTCTCTAAGCAGGGAAAGTGAAGAGCTGGGATTGAAGAGGAACTTCGGCAGAGACAAAGGTTGAGAAAGGTGGTGGGGGGGGACTCTCTCCTTCTTCTCCAAGGCTTCCAAAAGTTCCTGCCTAATCTGGTATGTTTATAACCCTTGCATGAGAAGTATGAAGCACACCAGTTACGAATATAGAAAAGACTTGATGGCTGAATTGAACTGATTTGTTTTAAATTTCCTTCTGCAGAAAGACCTGGTTTTGAGAAAATTCCTTGTTAATATATATGGATAAGAAGGACAGCTGGCATAAGAAGCAATCTGAAGGTTGTGTTGAAGTACTTTGAACTAATTTGTGTGAGCTTCAAACAGGCATTTAAAGCTTTGTGAGCTATGTATATCAGACTATAAAATATAATTAGATTGTTGGCTGAAGGAAGAATACCTGTGCAAACCTTTGAAGTGGATTATAAACCTCTGATGGTGGATGTTATGGATATAACCTACTAAGTCTTGTTCTATTTTCCATATGGTTTGAATATTTTGGGGGTTTTTTATTTCTATATTCATTTTCCCCATTTTCCCCTTGTTTTTCATATCATATTTGGAGTGTTTTTTTTGGGGGGGGGGGTTGCTTTTCTGTTTCTGGGATTATCTGGATTATTTTGCTCTGGTTTATTCTATTTTTTTTCTTTTTTCTTTTGGGCTGTTTGGTTAATTTTTAATGTTTGATTTCACCTGTGGATTACAAATGGGGCACCCAGCCCTGGATTACAATGTATGACCTGGAGCAGTTGGATGAATATGCTAAGACTTGTATTTTGTTGAACTATTATTGTTAGAAGAGACGTTATAGTGCTGCTGTTGTTTCAGTGAGTGGAATTGTTTTGGCTAGGAGGCACTAAGGATGTTGTGTTAAAAAGATCTTGTTTATTATAAGTTTTATTATTGTTTTGGGTCTGGTGAATTGTTGATACTAGCTAGAAGGCTGTTCTCCTAAAATTATTGTATAACTCTGGTATTGTTTGGCAGATACTAGCTTATCTAATATATACAGGAATATTGAGTTCCAAAACAAATCTTCAAGAGGCAGTATAAGGTCCTTGTGGTTGTGAGTGTAAATATATTAATAAGGATGGAAAACAAAGCCATAATTGACTTTAAAGAAACAATTAAAAAAAAGGACAATCAAGAAGGTAAACCACCAGTCCTGTCACCCAGTTCTGCATCTGGTCCAGGGAAATTTACGACCATGCAGGGAGATGCAAAATACTCTACTAACTGCCATAGCACAGCTGACTGATAAAGTAGATAATATAGGGGAGCAGATGGCAGAGATCAAACAAGATTTTCTAGAGAACAGAAAACAGACAGCAGAGACCAACAAAGCTTTAAAAGTATTAGATGCCCATGTGACAGACAATTCTCAAAAGGTGGAACAACTGGGAAAATAACAGAATATACATGATACCAGACTCCTACAACTGGAAATAGATAGACCTGCCTACATGCTGAGGTTTCAAGAGAAAAATGAAGATTTACAGAAAATATTAAGTGAGGCCCTGGCTGAAATTCTACAGGTGACTCCCCAAAAGATGGAAGAAGAGTTTGATCAAGTCATAAGAGAAGCCATGTTGGATCAGATCAATGGCCCATCCAGTCTAACACTCTGTGTTACACAATGGCCAAAAAATTTATATATACACACACACACTCACACACTGGCTAATAGCCACTGATGGACCTCTGCTCCATATTTTTATCTAACCCCCTCTTGAAGCTGGCTATGCTTGTAGCTGCTACCACCTCCTGTGGCAGTGAATTCCACATGTTAATCACCTTTTGGGTGAAGAAGTACCTCCTTTTATCCGTTCTAACCCGACTGCTCAGCAATTTCATTGAATGCCCACGAGTTCTTGTATTGTGAGAAAGGGAGAAAAGTACTTCTTTCTCTACCTTCTCCATCCAATGCATAATCTTGTAAACCTCTATCATGTCACCCTGCAGTCGACGTTTCTCCAAGCTAAAG
The DNA here is from genome assembly GCF_032191835.1 of Heteronotia binoei. NCBI lineage: Eukaryota > Metazoa > Chordata > Lepidosauria > Squamata > Gekkonidae > Heteronotia > Heteronotia binoei. The sequence continues at coordinate 20,266,108 of NC_083239.1, read as the reverse complement.
AGCCCCAAGCGTTTTAACTTTTCTACATAGGGAAAGTGTTCCAAACCTTTAATAATTCTAGTAGCCCTTTTCTGCACTTTTTCAAGAGAGTACCATCAAGCTCTATGAGATGGAACAAATTGCCTAGCGAAATTCACTTGAAATTTACAAGAAAGAGGACCAGAGATGATATTTTGAAGCAAACAAGAGATAAACAAATGATCATAGCAGGAAATAAGGTGAAAATCTTGAGAGAGGTACCATGGCCAGTGAGACAAAAGAGGAGAGAACACCAAACTTTGACAAGCTTTCTGAGGGAAAGAGAAATAACCTATACATGTCTAATTCTAGAAGGCCTCCTCTTTACTTATGAAGAGAACAGGTATAGGAAAAATTCTATTTTCAAAGCTCAGAATTTTCTGGACAGAGTGAAGGAAAAAGAGGGGAAGGAGAAGAAGGATGATGAAGAGGAAGAAGAAAGCTCTGGTGAAGTGGACCCAAATGAACCAAGGAAATACCCGACAAGATTACAGACTAAAAAAGATAAAAAAGATAGTGATAAGAAAAATTCATAATGGCATCAATAATTTCTATTAGTGAATGGACGAAGGACAAAAGGACGAAGACTTTTAGATACCTGACAAAATTGGAAATGGACATAATTTGCCTACAAGAAACCCATATTTTAGCTAAAGAATCTGAAAAATAAAAAACTTGGCAGTTTGTTTACAGCAACAGGCATGAATAAAAAGAAAAGGGGAGTAGCAACTTATGTTAAGGATAAATTCAACCCACAACTACAGTATGCTTCGGAAGATGGAAGAATTCTTTTAGTGGAAGTCACGGTGGACAATAAAAAAATTCTACTGGCAAATATTTATGTTCCAAATGACCACCAAGAGAAATTTTTTCAAGATTTACATTTTAAGTTATCAGATCTACAATATGCAGAACATTGCATAGTAGGAGACTTCAATGCAGTTTCTGACAGACAATTGGACAAAAAAAATACATAAACATGCTAAAAGCAAAAGTCCTCAACTACCAATAAGTTTTTGGAAGCTAGTAGAAGAACTGGATCTGGCTGATGTATGGAGAACAAGATATCCAAATTCGAAAGACTTTACTACTACTCTGCCAGTCATCAAACGTGGTCAAGAATAGACATATACTGGTTCTCAGCAAATCTGGTTAAAGATTTAGTTCAGACAGAAATTCAAACAAGAGTTATATCAGACCACAATCCTGTAATGGTGAAACTCAAAAGTACACGAATGAGAAGATCGTGGAGGTTAAATATTTCTATCTTGAAAGATAAAGACTTTCTTAAAGAATCTAAGGTTGAAATAGAATCTTTTTTTAAACAGAACATCTCAAGATGTAAAGATGCAAGTAGTTTGGGATACAGCTAAAGCATACTACAGGGGCCTTGCAGTCAGATATAGTGCAAAGAAGAAGAAAGAAAGAACTGAACATTTCCAAAAATTAATGTTGCAAGCAGGACAAGCTGAAAAGAATTTAAAAGCACAACCGACAAGACAGGAGTTTCAAAATAAGGTCAAAGAAACACAACATCAACTCAGTTTATTACTTATAGAGGAGATGGAGATAAAATTGAGATTTGCAAGACAAAACTTTTTTGAACATGCTAATAAAGCTGAAGGTGGTTGGCCTATAGAATGCCAAAAGAATAATACCGGTTCTGAAAGACGAGAATAACAAAGAAAAAGTTCAAAAACAGGAGATATGTCAAATTGTGGAACAATTTTACAGAAAATTATATGCAGATAAACAAGTCCGTAAGGCAGATTTAGAAGAATATATTAGTCAAAATAATCTTAATAAATTTACAGAAGAACAACAAAAATTGTTAAATGAATCAATAACAATAAGGGAACTGGGAGACGCAATGGCGTCGCAAAAGAATGGAAAAGCCCCGGGTCCAGATGGATTGCCTGCAGAATTTTACAGAGCTTATGAGGAGTCCTTATTGTTACCATTCAAATGTTTCCTTGAAAGGATTCAAGATGAAGCCCAAATACCAGACTTTTGGCAAGAAGCCACAATATCCTTAATTCCAAAAGAAGGTGCAGATTTGAAAGATATTAAAAATTATTGTCCAATCTCTCTTTTGAATGTGGACTATAAAATTTTTGCAGCAATATTGATACAATGCCTGAAGAAAGTTCTACAGTCCACAACAAGACCAGGCTGAATTTTTTCCTAAAAGGTATTTGAAAAACAATGTTAGAACAGTCTGTAATATATTGGAATATTATGAGACTCATCCAGAGAAACAATTGGCATTAATCTGTTTGGATGCTGAGAAGGCCTTTGATAATGTCCGTTGGCAATTTATGCTGCAACAATTGAAGGGAATGGAATGTGGTGAAAATTTCTTGAGAGCAATAGAATCAATATACTCTTCCCAAAGGGCAAGACTGATGGTGAATGGTGAATTAACAAAAGCAGTTGATATCCAAAAAGGTACAAGACAAGGTTGCCCATTGTCACCACTTCTTTTTTTTTTATGCTTAGAGATATTGAATAACTAGATAAGAGAAGACACAAATATTAAGGGCACGGTGGTAAAGGGTGAACAATATAAATTGAGAGCCTTTGCAGATGACCTGGTTTTTATACTAGAGCAACCAATAGATTCAATTGACTGTCTTATAAATAAGATTAACCAATTTGGCTACTGGGCAGGACTGAAGATGAACTATCATAAAACAAAATTTTTGACAAAAAATATGACGGTAGAGCAAATTCAACTTCTTCAACAAAAATCAGGATATTTATGTGTATTTATCTCAAATAAATGTAGTAGTTTAAAATGGACAATTATGATAAACTACTTAAAGAGATTAAAAAAGACTTGGAAAAATTGCATGATTTGAATTTATCTTTAATGGGAAGAATAGCTTCAATAAAGATGAATATTCTACCAAGACTGTTATTTCTATTCCAAACTATCCCAGTATTTTTAAATAGTGGATTTTTTCAAGAACTGAACAAGATAGTTTCTAAATATATTTGGCAAGGCAAAAAACCTAGAATCAAACTAAAGATACTGCAAGATTCTAAACTGAGAGTAGGTATGGGCCTTCCAGACTGGCAACTGTATTATAAAGCTTCTGTGCTCCTGTGGGTAAGAGACTGGATACTACTGAATGACAAGAGACAACTGTTGTTAGAGGGACACTGTCAAGTAGACAGATTCAATGATGAGTCAAAATTGATACTAAGACTACATTTATTGATAAACCATTACTTTGGCTCAAGCCCTTGGCTTGAGAGGAATGAAACCAATACATTGATACAAGAGTTTTAAGATACACTTCAAAGAGATTCCTACGGGGAGGGGGGAGCAGAGGAACATTCACACACAGCTACAAAGATACTTTCCCAGGGCAGATATCAAGCCAGTTGGCCTTGTATTCTTATGCGAATCTTCCTCCCTCAGGAGGCCCTCTGGAAAGGCGCAGATTACTTTGTTCTCAACAGTTACCAGTCATAAAGGAAAGGGGGACAACTAAAGGGTAATAAACTAGCAGCATTTGGTTCATCATGATTTTACCCAGGCCTGGTTTTGACAGGCCAGAACCCAACAGTCTTTGGTCAGAATCAGTCGAGCTTGACGTACTGCCCCCCTCAAGCTGATCCCCTCGGTCTTAGAGGGTGTTTCTTATGGAATTTGTTAATTAAATCAGAGGCTGATACATCCTTTTCTGCTACCCATTCATTTTCGCTAGAAGGGAAGTGTTTCCATTTAATTAAGTAATACAGCTTTCCATGTTTGATTTCTGAATTCAGGATCTCCTGGACCTCATGATGACTCTGATTCCCAATGAGGATAGGTTGAGGCGCTGCTGGTCAAGGGTGCCAAGAAGAACCGGGGTCTTTTCGAAGAAGACTGCAATGAAAGACGGTGTACTTTACTAAACATTTTTGGTAGTTCTAATTCCACAGTGACTTTGTTTATCACCCTTTTGATCTTAAAAGGCCCCAAGTACCGGTATGCCAATTTTCTGGAAGGTTGATTTAATGGCAGATTTTTCGTTGAGACGAATACTGAATCTCCTACTTTGAAGTCCCAGGCGGGGACATGGGATTTGTCATACTGTTTTTTGTATGCTTCCTTGGCTGCCTCCAGATTTTCTTGGATCTCTTTCCAGCTATTACTCAGAGTGCCCCACCAGTGCTCAAAGGAGCTAGGCTCTTTGGTAGTGTCTCCTCCCGGTAGCAAGGGGATTGGTTTTCCCTTGTAACCAGTTTGAAATGGGGAAGCCTTGGTGGAGCTGTGCACGCTGTTATTATAGCCATACTCCACAAAGGGGAGCAGGTCAACCCAATTGGATTGCTGATGATTGATGTAGCACCTTAGATATTGCTCCAATAAGGCGTTCACGTGTTCCGTCTGTCTGTCAGTCTGAGGGTGGTAGGCTGAGCTCAAACCCTGCTCCATTCCCGTTAATTTGCAAAACTCCTGCCCGAAGTTGGGAACGAACTGCAGGCCCCGGTCGCTAACTACCTTGTCCGGGAACGAGTGGAGTTTGACCATGTGATTGAAAAATAAATAGGCTAATTTCTTCGCTGTGGGGAGTTGAGCGCAGGGAATGAAGTGGGCTTGCTTCGAAAATGTGTCCACTACTACCAGTATTACTGTCTTGCCATGCGAGGGCGGTAGTTCCACAATGAAATCCATGGAGACTACTGACCAGGGCCGAGCAGCCGTTTCTATCGGCTTGAGGAGTCCTGGAGGTTTCCCCCCCCCTTCTCTTAGCCATTATACAAATAGGGCAGGAAGAGATGAATTCTGATATGTCCTTTTTTAGAGACAGCCACTAGAACTGCCGACTGATCAGGCGGAGTGTTTTCACTTACCCAAAATGCCCTGCCAGTTTGTTTGAATGGCAAAACTGCAACACTTCCGCTCCCATGCTCTTAGGGACGTATAGCTTTTCCCCTTTGTACCACAACCCATCCTCCTTTTTCTGAACCCCCTCTGGCCTGTCGTCCCCTTCCTTCTCAGTTTCTGACACCATCTTTTCCGTCCCCCACCCTTCCAGCTTGCGTTTTGTTTGGGACCGGGTAGTTATGACCGCGGCCACCTGGGAGGGGGGAATCAGGAATCTATCACCTCCTCCTTTTGACTGTTGTGCTGGGGTAGGTGAGACAAGGTGTCAGCTAAGAATTTTTTTGTGCCGGGGATGTGTTTCAGCACGAAGTTGAATTTGGAGAAAAACCCCGCCCATCTGATCTGTTTCTCGCTTAATTTCCTCTTGCCCATGAGGGCTTCAAGGTTTTTGTGGTCGGTCCAAATTTTAAACGGGACTTTAGCCCCCTCCAGCCAGGACCTCCACATTTTTAAGGCGAAAGTCACAGCAAAGGCTTCTTTATCCCACACCGACCAGTTCCTCTGCTCAGCAGAGAATTTTTTTGAGATATAGGCAAATGGTCTCAATTTCCCCTCCTCATCTTTTTGCATGAGAATGGCTCCTACGGCCACATTGGAGGCGTCGCATTGCACAACGAAGGGCCAGAGCTCGTTAGGGTGGCTCAGGACCGGCTCACTTGTGAACAGCCGCTTCCATTTGTCAAACGCCGCCTGGCATTTTGGTGTCCAATTAAGGCAGGCCCCCGGCCATTTAGCTTCTGGGTCCTTCCACTTTGTTTTTAACAACTCAGTGAGGGGAAGCATGATTTGGGCGAACCCCGGTATGAAGGATCTGTAAAAATTTGCGAACCCAAGGAATGATTGGAGCTCGCGTTTTGACAATTTGGCATACAGTTTGTGGCTCAACAGGGTGCTTAATACCTCTCGCACCAATTTTACATGGGATTTCTCATCTTGCGAATAAATAATGATATCATCCAGGTACACCACCATCCCCTTGAACAAAAATTTCCTCAGTACATCATTTATAAAGTTCATGAATACCCCCGGGGCTCCCTGTAGCCCAAACGGCATTACCAAGTACTCAAACTGTCCCAGTGGAGTGTTAAAAGCCATTTTCCACTCATCCCCCTCCTTTATGCGCACCCTGAAGTACGCATCCCTCAAGTCCAGTTTTGTAAAAAACTTTCCCTTCGGACACTGTGCTTAATAAGTCTTTGATGAGGGGGATGGGGTAGGCATTAGAAGTTGAAATTTGGACTGGCATGCGTATTTATGGTATCAAAGACTTGAAGGACATTCTTATTTTAAGAATAATTGGTTCCGGAAATCTTTGTACCACACATGGTCATGGTTAAAAATGAGAATTTATCAGAAAATTCCAAGATGGGTATCCCCAGTGGTAGCATTTACTCCTCCAAATGTCTTAAAACCTAATCAAAGTTACAGATACAATGACCTACTGGAAAAAGACAATCAACTGAAAACCAGAGAAGAGCTGGAAAAAATGGACATTAAAATGAGTTGGTGGTTGAGAATGCAAGTTGAATCTAGGTATGCCAGACAAGATGGTAGACTTTAACATCCATTTGACAAAATCTTTTTAGGTCCTCAAGAAAAGCTAATCTCCAAACTATATGCATACCTATTACAGATGAAGATGCAAGATGAGGTAGAAAAAGATTGTATGGTCCAATGGGTGAAAAACGTGGGTGATACTATCATGTTAGAAGAATGGGAGAGGTTGTGGAAACTTAACATTAAATTAACTAAGTCAGTAACTTTTAAAGAAAATCTGCATGTTTTATAGATGGTACAGGACACCACAGAAATTGTGTAAGATGTATACTAATATGTCTAACAAATGTTGGAAATGTGCTAAACAGGTGGGTTCCTTTTATTATATGTGGTGGACATGTGAGATGGTGAAGGATTATTGGAAAATGGTTCATGAACTATTACAAAAAATTATGAAGACACAGATTCAATTCAGACCAGAACTATTTTTATTGAACATATTTCCTGAGGACTATTCTAAAGAGATGAGACACTTGGGGTGCAGTCAGACATACCATTAGTGGCGACACAGCTCTGTCTCGCTGATGGATTAAATATGTTCGTCCAGACATCCACATCTGGCAATCGAGTGTCGTCCAGGGTCATCCCAGCTTGCTGTGGATCAATGCCGCATTAATTTGATAGCACAAAAAGTCCAGCCCTTTTCCAAAAAAGCGGCACAAGATCGGTTTTTTCCTGTTTGGACAGCTCACGCGTGATACTGCCCCTTGGAATGTTTACCGCCCCTCCCACCTTTTTTTTTAAAAAAGCCCCAGCAGACATGCGCATTGCCAGATCATCCGGGAATCTGAGGTGACGCTTCTGCTTCTTCAATCAACACAGGATCGGAGGGAGGGGAAATGTTATTCCACTATTTAGAACAGGAAAAAAATCTTTTTTTTTTTCAATGTGGAGGATTTCCAGATATCATTGTCACTGCCAATTTCTAGGAAAGTAATTCCTGGCAGTTCCCTGGGTTGAACCGGGAATGTTAATTCCGGAAACATCCTCCCCTCCCCCTCCCCCTGCTTCTGAAGCAACATTTGATTTCCCACCTCCAAACAGTTGGGCGCATGTTCATTGGGCCCCCCCACTCCCAGAAATCACCATCTGATCACGCATGTGCCAAGAAAAGAGCATGATAGTATTGAATGTCTGATCACTCAACAACAGAATGAGTCGCATTCTTGGATGCTCGTCTGATCGGCCCATCATCGAATCAATATTCAGCGGTTCAAATTTGAGCGCTACACACCTGCTTTTAATGTGACGTGTGACCGCACCCCTGTTGCTGCATATTTGTACAGCAGTCAAGATTCTTCTGCCACAGAGATGGAAACTTCAGGAGACTCCCACAAAAATGGACTTGGTGGGGAAAATTCTGGAAACAGCAGAGCTGGACTACTTGTCCCAGCTGTTGGCTGGGAAATCTAAGGAAGAAGCAAGAAAATACTGGTTGAAAGTCTATACTTGGCTAAATACTCAAGACTCTTAAGTTTCTTTGGTGTGAACTTATATCTCCTTATCCCTGCATTTTGTATTATAAAATTCTCTCTGTTGAAAATGTCAGTTTGAATAGGTATTTTAATAAGAACATTTAAAATATCAAAATATTGATGATGTAAAGATAAGAGATAATAATGTGTGACAACTTATGTATTTTAAGAAAGTATTTTAGATGCAGACTTGTATTTTATGAAAGTATACTATATGCAGATTAAGATTGATTTGTAACTACTATTTTCTGTCGCCTCTTAACCTTTGCCCTCAATTTCTAGAAAACTAATAAAACTTTTAAACATGAAAAGGGGCTTCTCCAGTGAGTGCTCCCTTCTCATTTGGTGACCAAACTATTAGAGCTTCAGTTTCAATATCTCACCTTCCAGAGAACAGTCAGGGTTGATTTAGTTTAGGATTGACTGATTTGATCTCCTTGCTGTCCAAGGAACTCTCAAGAGTCGTCTCCGCACCATGTTAAAACATTCAATCAAACAATACCAGGCTATGAAGCATTTTAACATCACATTTTACCAGGGCTTTTTTGTAGAAAAAATCCAGCAGGAACTCATTTACATATTAGGCCACACCTCCTGGCATCACCATTGTTTTGCATAGGACTTTTTTGTAGAAAAAGCCTAGCAGAACCTCATTTGCGTATTAGGCCACAAAGCCTAATACATTCCAAGGGGCAGTATCGTGCGTGAGCTGTCCTGCGTTCCTGTGTGTTCCTGCTCAAAAAACCCCCTGCATTTTACCAAGAATCTAATAAGAGACTTTTCCAATCTCTGCAGAATTTAAAAAAACCCCAAAACAAAACAAATTAGCAGGTATGGAAGAGGTGAGAGAGGAAAAGCACTGATGGGAAAGGAAGCTGGGATGAAGCAGAGAGGAGGAAGGGAGTCTGAAGGAGCAAGCAGAAGGCCCATGCCTTCCTGTTTTCCCAGAGGTAGGAAGTTTATATGGGGCTGTTAGCCAGTCAGGAAGCCAAAGTGAGAATGAAGGCCTTTCCCACTCAGCTACATTTTCCCATGAAAGCCATGGGTCTCCCAAGTGACAGTTTCCCCCACATTTTCCCTGCCCAGTCCTCATTCTATTGACATAAACCCTCAGAAAAGGCGCCTGGTAACATGCAGGGTGAGGGTGGCGGCTGCTGTGAGGAAAGCAGCATCCAGAAATCCAAGCTTTCTTGCCCATATGCCAGCCAGCCAGGCTTTGCTGTGATCTTTCCTAAAATGTTGCAGCAAAGCAAGTTTTGGGAAAAACTGCAGAAAAGTGTTGGAAAACCCAGGTGCTGCATGCAAGTACCACAGTGCTGTTGGGAAGCGGGGGTGGGGGGGGAGAGGGAAATCCTGCTTCCCAACAGCATAAAACCTGGGGCCATGGCTGTGGTATTTTGCTCATGCATTTGGCTCTTGCATTTGGTTTGCATGAAGAAGGCTCCAGGTTCAATCTACAGCACCTCCAGTTAAAAGGATCAGGTAGGAAGCGATGTGGAAGACAACAGCTTTAGACCCTGGACAGCCACTGACAGATGGAGTAGACATTATTGATCTTGATGGACCAGTGATCTGATTCAGTATAAGACTGCTTCACATGTTCATGAGAAATGGCCTAAGACTTGCAGCATCTGAGCAGAGTGAGGTACTTCTCGAAATGGCACCAGGCCTCTTGCCCCATTCTGGAGCAATAGAACCAACTTCTGAGTAACTATTTGAGCACAACAGATCCTCAGACTTCCTCATCATACCCATAAAATGACAGTTTCCCATGGTTCCTTGTTGTCGCTACAGCTGCTGATTCAGCACAGCAGCAGTTGGGCTTCCATTCAGCAGGTTGAACCATGTTTTCTCTTCTCCAGTTCCCTGTGGCAGCTGTCCCTCCCATGCCACTGGGAGGGAGGGTGGTTTTTTTTTAAATCAGCAATTATTAAGTCACTGTGACATAACGCTACAGTAATATGCCAATTACCAGTTTTTAAAATTCTGAGAGGCCCCTGATGGTATAGGGGGAAATGGTCAGGTCACTGTGGAGATCTAGGACATGAATAATGGCCCTGATGTGGGTCAGATAGAAAAAGATCTGTACTTTTCAATCCATATGGAAGATACCCTGCTTTTGCTGTGATCTTTCCACAAAGATGATGGCTTCCACATGGAGACAATTCTCCATGTTGCTTTTACTGCTAACTGAGAATGCAGAGGAATTCACCGTGGCAATGGAATATCCACATAACAGTTTCTCCCTACATCTTTGAAAGGCTTTGTCTGAACTTTGTTAAAGAAAATTGGTAATACCTGGATCACTATGTGCACAGACCCATATAGCCCAGGCTAACTGGTTCTTGTCAGATCTCAGAAGCTAAGCAGGGATGGCCCTGATTAGTATTTGGTTGGGAAACCACCAAGAAATACCACTACACACCGTAAATATCCGAACATTCCCTTTTAATCTGGGGGAATTCCTAAATTAGGAATTTAGTTCTTAAATTCCATTCAGGGGGAAATCCTTGTGTGGAAACAGCCTGGCATTCCAACTTGGAGCCCCCCATGGCTGCTTTTCATTTAAACAGAAAAAAAAGGTTAAAGTTGTGTGCAAGTAGATGTTGTGTATCCTTCAGCACATGGGTAGCAGGGGTCTTTGCACATGGGCTTGGAGAGCAGGTGCTGGTTGAATAATACAGTCCTGGGCAGGATGGACCATCTCCCAACTCATGGCAAGATTGCTTCTGGAGTTCCTAAGTGGAAGTGGTGCGTTCCTATGTCTTCCCTGCAAATGGCTCAGAAAGTCATGTGCCATTTGAGAGAGAGAAATCTGTGAATGAGGAATCTGGGCCCACGTGCCTTCACATGCGCAGATGCCGCCATGTTCCCTAGCTTTGTATAACCATGGTTTCCGCAGCTCGGCCCATTCCTGCCTAGAATATCAACAAGGCTGGGGGCTGGGGGTGGGGAACATCTCCTCCAGCAGCCCCTGCCTGTTCCAGTGCCCTCCCTTTCCTCTTTCAGACATTCCTCTCTCTGCTCTGCTGCACAGGAGGATGTGCCCAGCCTGACAAATGAACCCCCTCCCCATGAGCCGGAGAGCAAAGAGAAAGCAGACGGCAGCCAATGGGTTTGAGCGCCCGGCTCTGGGTTTGCTTGCAGGCTCTGCACATTTCTTGTGCACGGTGTGATGCACGTCAGAGAGACATCGGCAGGAACAATCAGGAGCTTGGCAACAGAGAATGAACTCGGGCGCCTCTGCTACTCCTGTTTGCAGCCAGCTACTGCCTTATGTCAAGCTCAGCCCACAGACGGGCTTTCGTTCCTGGATAACAGCCCCAGCTTGAGTATTGTCTGTCAGCCTTCTCATTCCTGTCTCTTGAGCTGGAGGGAGGAGGCAGCAATTGCCAAATGTGGCAGGAAACATCTTCACCCGTCATGTGTGCTTCTTTGTCTTGCCACCATCTCTGGCCAAATAGCTTGGGCTGGTTTCCTTTAGTGCTTTGCAAGGTGTATAAAAACCACCAAGCTGTTGGCTCTGGGCACCCCTTTTCCTCTTGTTTTTTGGTGATTCTCATTCCTGCAGGATGAGTGAACAATGTGTCATGCCCCTAGTCATGTCACCTCACCAGCACATGTGTCCCCAAATCACCACACATGAAAACAAGATGCCCACCTCATGACAAAGCCATGTGTGTTGCCACAGGTCTTGAACTGGCTGAAGGCAGGTGAGTTTAATTTATGGGTAGACAATTAAATCCAGCAGTTTAAATGACAAAATCAAAAGAACCCAGTTTTAAATCACATTTCCTGTTTTGCAAAGTAGCAACTTCCAGAAGTGGCTGGCTAGTGAGTGACAGTCACAACAACAGTTAGCAACAAAAACCTCCATGTCTACTCCAGTGCCTGTGGTTGTGCAGTCCATATACCCTTTCTGCATTATATCTGCTTAGAGGCCAGAGGCAATTGTGAAAGAAATTCATTTCTGTTCGCTGCTGTGTTAGCAAGGATGAGAAGATGTTCCTGGCAGACTCAAGCCAGGGTCCATAGTAATAGCATTCCACTAATGCAAAGCTGCTTGAGGTTTGTTTTCCTCAAAGGGCACCCCACCCTCCACCCCAGTCATCCCCTGCCATGTGGCTCCCCCTAGTTGTGAAATGGAGGGGGGGATTTCAAATGCAGTTTGCTTCAGGGCTTTTTTTGGTAGAAAAAGCCCAGCAGGGACTCATTTGCATATTAGACCACACCTCCCGATGTCACCATTGTTTTGCACAGGATTTTTTTTTTTTAGAAAAAGCCCAGCAGGACTCATTTGCATAGTAGGCCATACTCCCTGACACGAAGCCAGCCAGTTCTTGCTAAAAAAAAAGGCCTGGTTTGATTTATGCTAAACTAGTGGTGACAGAGGCAGTATGTGACAGAGGTAGGTGAGAGCTGTTCCAAAGAGCTCCCAAAAGTAAATGCTGGCAGTTCCTGGGCAGAGTTGAGTTTCTCTAGAACTCTGAAACCACATGGCCCTTTGCTGGGTTGGTGTTCATAAATATTAACATATCAATACACGAAGTGGCTGTTGCCCTGGCCTGGATGGCCCAGGCTGGCCTGGTCTTATCATATCTCAGAAACTAAGCAGGATCAGCCCTGGTTAGTACTTGGATTGGAGATCACCAGGGAAGTTCAGAGCTGCTACACTTGACATTGGCAATGTCAAACTACCTCTGTCAGTCTCTTGCCTTGAAATCTTTCAGGGTCACCATAAATTGGCTGTGACTTAATGGCAGTTTCCATCCCAGGGGCCTGTTGTGTCATGCTTAAACTTGTGGTTAAAAGGCAGGTATTCCCTGCTCCCCATCTCTGCCCCAGTTCTATATTTGACACAGAAAAACCGTTTTTACCTCCCAGCTGTCAAGTCTATCTATAACTCTGGTTCAGTCAGAGAGTGTTCTGGGTAGAACCAAAGTGTATTAAATTATTGAATCTGCCGACTTGACATTTTGAAAGACTCCCGATCCGAAGCTCAACCATTCTGGCAACTTTGTAACCAGATGGCTGAAAAGATTCCGGGAGACGGGGAGCTTCCCTACGAGGAAGGGGAGCAAGAAGCGCCCTGGCACGTCTTGGACACCAGGAGAGCGGTGGCCTCCCCTCCCCAATTCCAGCTGGTGATCACCCCTTGGCAATACCACCAGAAGACCTCAACCACCACCATGGACGAGGTGCCGGTCCGCCGGGATGCCATCATGACTCGCCACCTGAGGAGGGTACAGATGGCCAAACCAGAACCCCCCCAACCCAAACGCCCGCGAACCGGTGGAACCGGTCGAGATGGACAGCATCATCGTCGTCCAAGTGCCCGAGGACGACCCAAAGTGCGCCGGGGGGGCGGGGGGAGAAGAGGAACCACTGCCTAAAGACAAGCACAAGGAGGATGCTCGCATGTTCCGAGCAATGGTTCGAAAAGAGGTCGCTGGGGCAATCAAGGGGCTGAAAGGCGAGATGCAAGCGATGACAGCTCAACTCTCCCGCACCTTGGGACTAGGTGGACCTTGGAGGCCTCAGCTGGCCCCACAACCCCGGGATCCTACTGCCCCGCCGCCGCCGGCACCCGCTGCGAGAGGGCCGGTGCCAAGACCAGTGGGCCCTGCTGCCCTGAGGGACGGGGGGAGAGGGAGAGAGCTGGAAGCCACCTTCGACGATGACCCAGAGGAGGTGGATTACTTCACCATCCAAGCGAACAGCTACATGTACTACTGGGGGAACACCTTCCCCGATGAGTTCAGCAGAGTGGATTACTTGGGCTCGAAACTGAGAGGGGCTGCAAAGCAATGGTACGTGAGTCTGTACGAGGCCATGAGCCCCGAACTGGACTATGTGCAAACCTTCCTGCAAGCTCTGATGGCTTAGTATGAAGACCCCCTCCAAGCGACCCGTGCGCTGGTGGCTCTCCGAGACATGCATCAGGGGTCCTGATCCATCCTGGAGTATGCTGCGGAGTTCCGGGTAAACGCGGCGAAGGTCCAGGGGTGGAGTGAGCTGATGAAAATTGAACACTTCACTCGAGGCTTGAACACCAGCATCCTGGATCGAGCCCTTACCCAAGCCAGGCCCACCACCCTAGTGGGATGGATACAGCTGGCGGGGGAAGTTGAAACCAACCTCAAGCGGGTGGCGATGCAGCGCCAACACCATTCGGGGAAGAGCCAGCAGAAGCCGGGGCCCCCCAAAGCCGAACCGAAGAAGCCCGCTGGGGGAGGAGGGGCTACCGCGGGGCCCCACAAGTGCTTCAGGTGCAGCGACCCGAACCACCTGGCCGCCAGCTGCCCGAACCCCCCTCCCACTAAGGTCTAGCAAGGGGGGGCGAAGACCAACGCTCCAACCCCCAAGAAGCTGACCAGCCGCCCTAAGGAAGCGGTGAAAATCAGCATCGCCGTGGTCGAGGAGCCGGACGAGGAGGTGCTGCTGTCAGCGGAACTGGGAGACCTGGCCTGGGCGTCCGAGCCGGCGGGAAATGAGACCGACCTGCTTTGAAGCGTGCCAGCCAGCAGGTCGAGCCGGAAGAGGCACCAGTGCGGGTGAGAGTAAAGGGACGTTTGTATTTTGTAACAGTGAAGCTGCTGAACACTAACCTGAAAAGGTTCATGGGCCTTAGTAGACTTGGGGTGCAATTGAGAACTGATATCCCCCCAAATAGTCGAAGCACTGGAGCTAGAGAGTGCACCACTACCCTGCCCCATGCAGTTTGAACAGATGGACAGGTCAGTAATGCGGGGGGGACCCTGTAAATTAGAGACCCAGCCCTGCCCGATGGGGATCAAGGAGCATTGGGACCAGGAGTCATTTATCATTGCACCATCCTGCTCCTATCCAATTGTCCTGGAAGTGGGCTGGCTAGAGAAGCATGAGCCCCGCATTAGGCGGGGGGTGCAAGCCATCAGGTTTATAGACCCCCTCTGCGTGAACCATGTGTGGAATCTGGCCTGGGGCCCCCGAGCTCCGGTAGCCAAGGAACGGGCGTGCATGTCTGTAGAGGAGGTTCACGCTGTCCCGAAAGCCTATCGGGACCTGATGGAGGTGTTTAGTTAGCAGGGAGCCAACCAACTACCCCCGCATCGGGACACGGACTGCACCATAGAATTGATCCCCAGGGAAACCCTACCCCGAGCAAAACTGTACCCTATGGGGTGGGTGGAGAAGAAGGAGTTCCGAAAATTCCTAGACCAGAACTTGGAAAGGGTTTTATCAGGCCGGCCACGGCCCCGCACGCTGCCCCGGTCCTGTTTAGGAAGAAGAAGGATGGCTCGCTTAGACTTTGCACAGACTTTCGCAGGATAAACGCGATTTCCACCTCTAACGCTTATCCCATCCCCCTCATCCAGGACTTGTTGAGCATGATGTCGGGGGGCAAGATCGTTACCAAATTGGACTTGAGGGACGCGTACTTCCGAGTGCGCATCAAGGAGGGGGACGAATGGAAGACAGCGTTCAATATGCCCATGGTACAGTTCGAGTATCTGGTCATGCCCTTCGGACTGCAAGGGGCCCCGGGAGTGTTTATGAACTTTATAAATGATGCACTCAGAAAGTTTCTGTATCGGGGGGGGGGGTGTGTGTGTACCTGGATGACATCATTATTTACTCACAGGACAAACAGTCCCATGTGAAACTTGTGAGAGAAGTGCTCAGCACCCTGCTGGAGCACCAGCTCTATGCGAAGCTATCTAAATGCGAGTTCCACCAGACCGAACTAGACTATTTGGGGTTCCGTGTGTCAGAAAAGGGGTTGGCGATGGACCCAGCCAAGGTACTAGAATGGGCTCCCCCGAGGACACGTAGACAGCTCCAATCATTCCTCGGGTTCGCAAATTTTTATAGGACCTTCATAGAGGGGTTCGCCCAGATCGCCCTCCCTTTGACAGAGCTCCTAAAGACAAAAAGGAAGGGACATGATGCCAAGCGGCCGGGAGCCCGTCTAAATTGGACCCTGACGTACCAAGTGGCCTTTGATAAATTGAAGCGCCTGTTCACTAGCGAACCGGTCCTGAGCCACCCCGATGAGCAGCGGGCCTTCATTGTGCAATGCGACGCCTCCGATGTTGCCGTCGGCGCCATTCTCATGCAGAAAGATGTGGGGGGGGGGGAACTGAGACCGTGTGCCTACATCTCCCAGAGGTTTTCTGGAGAGCAAAGAAATTGGTCGGTGTGGGACAAGGAGGCATTCGCAGTAATGTTCGCCCTCAAAACGTGGCGGTCCTGGTTGGAGGGGGCAAAAGTGCCATTTGAAATCTGGACCGACCACAAAAACTTGGAAGCTCTCACGGGGAAACGAAAATTGAGTGAGAAGCAAATCAGGTGTGTGGGGTTCTTTTCCAAATTCGATTTCACCCTGCAGTACATCCCGGGGGCAAAGAATTTCTTGGCAGACGCCTCTCACAGCTTCCCCAGCACGAGAGCCAGAGGGAGGAAACAGTAGACTCTTTAATTCCCCCCTCCCAAGTGGAGGCCATGGTCACCACCCGATCGCAGAAAAAGAGGGAGTTGGAAGAGTTGGGCAAGGAAAAGTTGGCCGCGGAGACAGAGAGGGAAGGGGAGGAATGGCCAGACGGAGTGCAAAAAGGGAGAGATGGGTTATGGTACAAAGGGGAAAAACTGTACGTTCCAAAAAGCTTAAGGGCGGAAGTCTTGCAGTTTTGCCACTCTAATAAGCTAGCGGGGCACTTCGGCTACGTAAAGACCCTGCATCTAATTAGTAGGCAGTTTTGGTGGCCGTCCCTAAAAAAGGATGTGTCATAGTAGGTGGCTTCTTGCCCCATCTGCATCATGGCTAAAAGAAGGGGAGGGAAAACTCCGGGACTTCTCCAGCCCTTGGAGACAGCGAAACATCCCTGGTCAGTGGTATCAATGGATTTCATTGTGGAATTATCCCCCTCTCATGGGAAAACAGTGATTCTGGTGGTGGTAGATACTTTTTCCAAGCAGGCGCACTTCATTCCTTGCGCGCAACTGCCTACAGCCAAGAAATTGGCCACGCTGTTCTTCAACCATGTGATTAGATTCCACTCATTCCCAGACAAGGTCATTAGCGACCGCGGGCCACAGTTCGTTGCCGCCTTCTGGCAGGAGTTCTGTAATTTGGTGGGGACTGAGCAAGGCTTGAGCTCTGCCTACCACCCCCAGACGGATGGACAGACTGAGAGGGTGAACGGGGTTCTAGAACAGTACTTGCGCTGTTTTGTTAACCACCTACAGTCCGACTGGGTTGACTTGCTCCCATTTGCTGAATATGGATACAATAACAGTGTGCATAGTTCTACCAAAGCCTCCCCTTTCTCCATAGTTCATGGGTACGAGGGAAAGCCTATGCCCTTACTACCTGGAGGAGAGCCCCCCTCAGAGCCTACTGCCTTTGAACAATGGTGGCAGGGGCCGAGCGGGAGCCAGAAAGCGATCCAAGAAAATCTGGAGGCAGCCAAGGAAACCTACAAGAAACAATATGACAAATCCCATGCTCCTGCGTGGGATTTCAAGGTGGGGGACTCAGTATTTGTGTCTACAAAGAATCTACCTCTCAGCCAACCCTCGAGAAAGCTGGCCTTTAGGTTTCTGGGGCCCTTTAAGATCAAAAGACTCATAAACAAGGTGATGGTGGAACTAGAGCTGCCCAAGGCACTTAGTGAAATACACCCTGTATTTCATTGCAGCCTTCTCGGTCGAGACCCAGGGGCTTCGACTTGGCACCCTCAAGAGCCTGCCCCCCAGCCTGTGGTAATTGGAAACCAAAGTCATCACGAGGCCCATGAAATCCTGGACTCTAAGGTCAAAAGAGGGGTCCAGTATTATTTAGTGAAATAGAAACACTTCCCGGTCAGCGAGAACGAGTGGGTGGCTGAGGGCGACATCTCAGCACCGGACTTGATTAAAAGATTTCAACAAAAGCATTCTAACAGGGCTGTGGAGGCGGCTTAGGGGGGACAGTATGTCAAGTCTGTCTATAACTCTGGCTCAGTCAGAGAGCATTCTGGGTAGAACCAAAGTGTATTCAATTGCTGCTGGCTTGTACCTTCCCTACCCCTCCCTTTCTGTAGTAGTGTCCTTGCTTTGAAATGGAAAGATGTGAAAGCCTTATCTGCGCCTTCTCAGGCCTGGCCCAGAAGGGAGTCAGGAGCCTGCTACGATCAAGGCCACTCAGGCCTGAGAACGAATTGGTAACATCAATGTGTGAATGTGCCCTGCATAATCCTCCCCCCTTAGGAATTCCTTTGAAGTGTTCCATGTATGCAATGCCTTTACAGATTATTCTTTAGTCTTTCAATGCTGGTTTAACCTCAAGTATCAGTATCAATAAACTAGTTTCTTTGTTTCAACAACGACTCGTTATTGAATCTGCCGACTTGACACCAGCTTGCTGGGGGTAAAGTGTAGATGACTGGGGAAGGCAATGGCAAACTACCCCATAAAAAGACTGCCGTGAAAATGTGATGCGACATCTCCTCTGAGTCAGAAACCACTGGTGCTTGCACAGGGGACTATCTTTACCTTTATTTTATAGAAGGAACAACACCAGGTTTGGATGAACACAAGAACATTTTTAAAGACATAGTGTAGTGTAGACTTATTTCATGACATTCAATTCAGATTTGATTTTAAACCAAATTATGTTTTAAAAGGGGCTTCATATATTTGATTTTTTTTATATTAAAAAAATAAATGTTAAAGGTGCTGATTCTGTATGAGGACAACCAAAGTGATGGGGTTTCTAACATACCCATTAGTATTTTGCACATGAAAACAGGTTCATTCTTGCATGCTTTCAGTTTCATCTTTCCCTAGAGGAGCAGGAATCCTCCATGTGTATGCAAGTGGGTTCCAATAAATGCGCATGGATGGAGCTTGCCACCAAATCCTCCCCCTCCCTACACAGATTGTGACCCAGCAGAAAGAGACTACTTTAATTTTCAGTCAGTTTGCTACAAGTATCTGCTGTCCTCTGGAGCATGCCAGGCCCCAAGCCAATCTCTGTATTTGGGTGTGTGGTCTCTTTAGTAAGTAAATGTTCCAGAATGTTCATGAACACCTATGATACTGCCTTATACTGAATCATACCCTTGGTCTATTGGTTAATGTTCTTTACTCATTCTGGCATTGATTCTCCAGGGTCTCAGCCTCTTAGGCATAATTTCCCCCCCATCACTGACTACCAGATCCTTTTAACTGCAGGACTGAAGCTGGAACTTTCTGAATGCCAAGCAGATTCTCTGCCTCTCATCTGAACTCTCCAACAAGTAGAAGGGGATTGGATAAACATATGGAGCAGAGATCCATCAGTTGCTATTAGCCACAGGGTATAGATGGAACTCTCTGTCTGGGGCAGTGATGCTCTGTATTTTTGGTGCTTAGAGGGGGGCAACACTGGAGAGTTTCTAGTGTCCTGACTGCATTGGTGAGCCTCCTGATGGCACCTGGTTTTTCAGCCACTGTGTGACAGAGTGTTGGACTGGATGGGCCATTGACCTGATCCAACATGGCTTCTCTTATGTTCTTAAGGTTCTTAGCAAAGCCCTGTGACCAGGTCAGCACAGGACAGGTAGGAAATAAGATGTCAGCCTCACAAAGACAAAAACACTGTCCTGGCAGTTTTGGGACTTGAGCCTCCAATGAGAGGGAGGCATCTAGAATCACACCTAAACTCCAGATGGAGGAAGCTGGCACTGGCTGTGGGAAGCTATATTTCTTGAACTGGACCACACACCCCAGTCTAGCCACAGAACCTCTGTCTTTCATGGGTTCAGCTTCAGGCAGCTCTGCTTTAACAATTTAATCACAGCCTCCCAAAAACTGGCCAGATCTTCTGGGACAGTATCTGGTTGGCTGTCCAATTATGGATATAGCGGGGTGTCATCAACTTAGGGTTGCCAATCTCCAGGTGGGGTCAGGAGAAAAAGCCCAGCAGGGCCTCATTTGCATATTAGACCACACACCCCCTCTTCAGGGTCACCAGAAAGCAGGGGGACGGGAGGGAAATGTCTGCTGGGCATTCTATTATTCCCTATGGAGACTGATAGAGAATTGATCTGTGGGTATCTGGTTCTCTGAGAGAGCTGTTTTTTGAGGTAGAGGCACCAAATTTGCAGCATAGCATCCGATGACTCTCCTCAAAGCACACACACCCCCCCCTAAGTTTCAAAAAGACTGGACCAGGAGCTCCAATTCTATGAGCCCCAAAAGAAGGTGCCCCTATCCTTCATTATTTCTAATGGAGAGAAGACTTTTAAAAGGTGTGTGGTCCCTTCAAGTGTGATGTCCAGAACTCCCTTTGGAGTTCAATTATGCTTGTCACACCCTTGCTCCTAACTCTACCCCTAATATCTCCTGGCTTCACCCCCAAAGTCCTGAGATTTTTCTTGAATTGGATTTGGCAACCCTACATCAGCTTATGGGTAACACCCTAGCATAAAACTCCTGACTAACTGGTGAGAGGACACATATAGATGTCAAATAGCATTGGGGAGAGGATCACCCCCAGAGAGAATCCCCACACCAGAGAAGTGGAGGACTAAGGGAAGACCATAGCCACTGCTTCATTATTATTTATTTTGGAAATGTAGACACTGCCTCTTCAGAATTCTGCTAAAGATGGCTCAGAAACTAAAAGAAACAAGTGCGATAAAATAATTAAAACACCAACATCAGAATTATTAATATTAAAACAAGCAGGAGCATAAAAACAGCATAGGACAACATTCAGAGCCCTAGAAACCTCCCACTAGCTGGTTGAACAGCTATTTGCTCAAAGAAACCAGCTGCAGCAATATCCACACCATGGCATATGCAGAGGAAATGATTGATTGACCTTTCAGGAAAGTCAAAGCAAACCAGAATAACAGACATTTGTCTTCTCTCTGAACGAGAACAGAAACTGAACCCATTATCTGACAGTCTCTCTTCAACTTGAAAGAAACTGTCAGAAACAAAAAAATCCAGTTCCCACTTCAAAATAAAGATTCCACTAAAGAAAACTACCGATGTGGCAATATGTCCCCTGGCTGCAGCCAGAATGAATCATAGTACGCAAATCTAATGTCTGAGGAGATTTGGGGTGGGTCTTGGCTTCTGTCCACAGTTCCCGTAAAGGACTGAGAAGGAAAAGGAAAAATAAAAAGACCTGAGGTTTTATGTGTTAAAGTGAATACTGTGGTCATTAAAAAATATTTTTCTAAACAAGTTACAAATTTTCTTAAAAAAACCTTTTTCTTTTTTCATAGTACTTATGGATTGTGACTGATGCTTAACTGGATCAAGTTTATACCCGTTACCTTGCGAATCAGCACATATTTCAGAACTGGAATTGAACCAGTTCCACAAATGCTCTCAACAGTTTGTCACTGACAAGCACTTTTGAAAAAAATCTACTGAGAGCACCACTAAGTGAGAAATCTCCCTGACCTTGTGCCAAGTCGCCAAAAGATATTTCACTGCTTTTTGTGCATCTTCAAAATTAACACAACTTCAAAGAGAAACGCCCCCCCCCATCAGCCTGGAAAGTCTCATTGCTTTTCAAATACCCATGAGATTGAGGTCGCTTCCACATGGGGGTTTTCCCTGCACGGAGAGCAGGAAACTCCTACATTTTTGATCTTATTTACAAAATTTTTATCCCACTCTTTTGCCCTCACAAGGTCCACCAAGGTGGCTAAGAAATTAAAAAATACATGATATAAATCACATTTTACAAACCATTAAAATCAACCTCCC
Organism: Heteronotia binoei; assembly: GCF_032191835.1. Classification (NCBI taxonomy): domain Eukaryota; kingdom Metazoa; phylum Chordata; class Lepidosauria; order Squamata; family Gekkonidae; genus Heteronotia; species Heteronotia binoei. Next base: position 20,244,445 of record NC_083239.1, on the reverse strand, counting down.
AAACCCCACATATCATTAAAACAGTTAAAATAGAGCTAAAATATGTACAAAGACATTAAAAAAGCAGTTAAAACGCTGACAAGGATGGAAGGATCGCTGAGGAAACACCAAATGAAAAAAGGCTTCACCCACTGGCAGAAGATGACAACAGAAGGGGACAGTCCAGTCTATCTGGGGAGAGAGTTACAGGGCTTTGGTCCCATGATTGTGGAAGCCCTCTCCCAGGTTATCTTAGAAACAGGGCCTCCAAAGATGATGACAGTGATTAGACAGGTTCACAAGGGAGTAGGCAGTCCTTCAGGTATGTTGGCTCTGAACCATATTGGGCTTTGAAGGACAAAATCAGCACCCTGAATTGTTCCCAGAAACAAATTGGGAGCCAGTGTAGATGGGTCAACTCAAGACTGGAGTGATATGGTCTCTATAACCTCCAGTCAACACCCTGGCAGCAGCCTTCTGTACTAGTATTCCGCACACATTAAATAGGAGTGTTCACCCAACATTCTGAGTTTCACTTGTGGGCTTCCTGGAAGCTTTCCCCATTAGGCTGGATCAAAGGAAAACCTCCTTTCATTGGATTCAAAGGGGGAACTGCAGGGTAGCAGACTGTGGGTGGAAAATTTGTGCGGAAGTTCCATTACAGTCACAACAGGGAGACTGTAGAGCTAATTTCACATTTCTTTCCCCTCTTTTTGAACCTTTGAAGGGATTTCCCCCTTTCCCAGCTGCACCGTGGTGTAGCTCTGTAGTGTGACTCAGTTGCGAAAGGAGGGATCTGGCTGGGCCACAGCCCTGACTTCTGTCTCACTGGGTCTTATTTGTTCTTTTGTGCAGATGTGAAGGGATGGTGAGGATTCAGTGCTTAGCAGCACCTAGAACAGGTGTGTGGATCCACCCACTCTCATGACACTTGTTGTTACTGCAATGGCATGAGCACATTTTGGCACACCCTCCTATAGATGTGGCATGCATGTGTGATTCCATCCCATGCAGCCTGGATCTAGGGAAGAGAGCAGGGGCTTCCCTTGCAATGGCTCTTTGAAATTCAGTCTCCTGCCAGAGGAAAGCACAATATCTGGCGGCTGCCAGTCTCAGGTGAATGCAACAGGCTCCCCAAATCTTTGCTGATTTGATTCAGAACAACTTCAGTGACTGATGATGATTGCAAACCCAAGTTAAGACCCTGAATGTCTCCTTTGTCAGAACTTTTAATTATTATTTCATTAGACTTGGATTCAGTTTAAACTTCTCAAAAATGAGGGGTGAGCTCAAAATAGAAACTAAAAGGGAGGCTGATGAACAAATGAAAAACTAACAGTGCACTGGGTACAGATGATATATACCTGAGGGTTCTTAAGGAACTCAAATATGGAATTGTTGATGTCCTAATAAAAATAGGTCACTATTTTTGGAAAGTACCAGTTATAATGCCACTTTTTAAGAAGCGATCCAGAGGAGATCTAGGAAATTGCAGGCCAGTTAACCTAAAATTTGTTCTGAGTGAACTAGTCAGAACTGTTGTTAAGAGAGAATTATTAAACACATAAAGAGAACACAATAAGTTCTGCTAGAATGTGATGGGAGAACTGGGACAACTTCATGGTACGCTACAAGAGGATTTTGTGGCAAGCATGTACTTTTGCTGTGACATCTCCCACAGTTATCTCATTATTCCTTATGGGACAATTTCTATAGTATCCTTCAGGAATGCAGCTGCCACATTCTAGCAGAACTGGTTGTACTGAGAAAAAAATCAGCATGGCTTTCCTAAAGGGGAGTCCTGTTTTACCAGTCTTTGGGAGTGCTTTGAAACCACACATTTGTGGTTGTGGATGACTGTTGTGAACATGCAGGGCTTGTGAGTTTTTTTCTTGGATTTCAGGAAGAAAAGTGGCAGTTTAATTGTGCAAATTGTTACACTTAAGTCAATTGCATGTCTGATGCACAACAATGATTATTCTGTCTAGAAAGACTGCTTTGGACAGGAAACAATGTGCAATTAAGGCAACAGCATACACAATGCACGGCAATGATACACCAAGTATTGGAGCAGGGCTTGCTGCTGATGGAGCATTTATCTGCTGGATCAAGTTCAAATTTCATCTAACAAGCAAGGGACTTTTCAGGTTTGCAAAGAAGGCTCCTGAATACATGGCACCAGTGTTCAGGAAAACATAGCTATCATCTGCAAAAAGTGTGCGTGCGAAGTACCATCAAGTCACAGCTGACTAAAGATGGCTTCAAGAGACAAAGAGAGATCAAGGTTTGTCATTTCCTGCAGCTGTGTAGTGACTTCTTTGGTGGTCTCCCATCCAAGTCCCAAGGCTGACCCTGCTTAGCTTCCGAGATTTAATGAGATTGGGCTAGCCAGAGCCATCCAGGTTGGGGTCCCAAAAAGTGACTCAAAATTATTTGTATGAGCAATGAATTCTGATGCAGTGATTCATTCCTCTGTGAGAATCATTCCAAAAAACACTTCTTCTATGAGGTAACACACTGGAAAGGGCAAGTAGATTTCTGGAAAATTGTATGGCTGCTGCATATAGTCCCAAACAGAGGAAGCTCCTCTAGGAGGACAGAAACATGGAGTTCCTGAAAGGAGCTGCTGGTGTTTGTAATTACTCTGAAAGGCATCTGCTTTGTACAGAAAGTGAAAGGCATGTGACAGACCAGCACTGCAGTGTCAAAGACACTGGGCCTAGAAGTCACTCCTGGTCAATTCCCAATTTTATGTGACCGAAAGTGCATTGATGATTTTCTCAGGCAAGGAGGGAAAATGGAACAGAGGCCCACAAGGGCTGCTTTTGTGTGTGGGATGTTTTGAGAATGAGGGCAAGGCTAAAGTTGACCCAGTGACTGGGGACAGTGTCTAGAGGGTGCTGAGGACAAGCCACAGCTTGCCAAAAAGCACTGCTAAAGTTCAGCATGTTGGCTGCTTTCCCCCCTCAAAGTTGAATGAGCAGTCCAAATAGAATCCCGGGAGGCAGCTATTCTCAGCCATGCCACACTGCTGCCAGAACAAAAAATACCCTTGGGAACGCATAAACTTGCTTTTATGCTCTGCGACCCAGGTTTTTCAAGGGGAGAATTTACCATACAATGCCTTGCTAGATGCCCTGACCTGGATGGGCCAGGCTAGCCCAATTTTGTCAGGCTTTGGAAGCTAAGCAGGACTGGTCTGGGTTAGTACTCGGAGGGAGAACCACCAAGGAAAACCAAGGGTTGCTTGCTATGCAGAAGCATGCAAAATGGTAAACCATCTCTGTTCATCCTTTGAAAACCCCATGAAGGGTCACCGTATGTTGACTGTGACTTGAAGGCACTTTCCACCAACACCTTGCTAGATATCCTCACTCTGCCATGGAAGCTTCCTGTGGGGACTTTGGGTCAGTCACGGGCTCTTGGACTAACCTACCTCGCAGGGTAATTGTGGGGATGAATTGGAGGAGAGGAGAATGATGTAAGCTGCTTTGGGTCCTCACTGGGGAGAAAGGCAGGGTATAAAGGAGGGGGGGAATGAAATGCGAGTTGTATAACTAGAGTTTATAACCAGGGCTGCTTCTACATGGAGGTTTCTCTTCACCTTGCCATGGCTTGAAACCAAAGCACTTTGGGGGAGTTTCCACATGACATCATGCTGTTCTTGTCCTACTTTCAGATTTTTCATGTCCTAGGAATGCTCTTCCCAAATCTGCTTTATGCTGAACATTTTGGAATGAATGCAGTACACTGTCAGAAACGGTAAGATTTCATTCCCCATTTCACATTGGCATTATTTCTGCATCGTCAGCCGCTCAGGGTGCCATTTTTGTTTCCCTTGCTGCGCCACCATAGGGCTTCTTCGAGGGCTTTGAAAAAATTGGCAATTGTTATAGCATTATATAGCCATATAGTATATTATGGGTGATGTTAATATATTGTGACAATTACTCTAGCTGAATGCTACATGCAAGGATTGATTAAATAACTGGATGTACTAAGAATTAAATAATTGAACAAATTTCAGCTTAAAACAACTAAGTCAAGAAAAACAATATATGAAGAAGCTGCAATGCAATTCTAACTCTAACAACAGTCCTGGACTGCCCTGTTTAGATACAGTAACTGTTCTATTTCCATTACATATAGATAGATAGATAGATAGATAGATAGATAGATAGATAGATAGATAGATAGATAGATAGATAGATAGATAGATAGATAGATAGATATAAAATATTATATATTACATTTTACCCACCAAACACACTTTCCTTGGCTGCTCTGTGAACCAGGTTTTTCCAGAACTTGTTTTCTTAGCAGGATTTCCTTCATGGCCTTCTATTTCATCCTCTTATTGCTCAGCTGTCACTAACTGACTGTCACCAATTTGAACAGACTTAGAATTTTCAAACTTCCATTAATAAGACACACAACTGTCCAACCTTGACCAATCGCAGGCCAGTCAAGCAATGGGCAATCTTCTAGGGATGCCAGTTTATAGGCAGAATACATCTGGGGTAAGGATGTAGCTACTCTGAGACATGGTACAAGATGAACTGCAAAACTCCTGCCATAACATTTTTAAAAATATGTTGGCAATTGTTAAAATAATGTATAATCATGTCACATTGTCTCTGTGATGTGGAATAATGCAACATATTTCCAAATGGTAGCTGAAAAGTCAGATTAACAAGCTTTATTCCCTGAGGCTTAGTGAGGGCAGACAGCCTGGCAGGGTAACACTCTTGCACCTTCTTATTGGCTGGTACCAGCAGTTTAACATAGGTATGTTCATTTGGCCTTTGAATATTGCTGGTGAAGGAGGAGGAAGTGGGAGACTGAACAGCAACAACCAGCACTAAAAAAAAGTTCTGAGCAGGAGCAGTCTATCTGAACAATAATTGTTGAGCAGGAGCAGTCTATCTGAACAATAAGCACTGTGAATTGCAGCAGGTTTTGCCTTTAAGATTCAGGGCTCTCTCCAGTGCCCTTTCTCTAGAAGGGCAAACAGAAATAAAAACCTGCCCCAAGCATAGGCATGATAAACACAGTCTCAGCAGCTATGGACATCTCACTTCAGAATAAAGAAGCCATTGTAAGAAGTCAGAGTAGATGATCATGGTACTATTCCAGGCAACGGGATTTGTGGTTATCATCAGATCTTTATTCTTCCTCAAAATATTTTTTTCTGAGTTTATTTTCAGCCCCGGTTGTTCTGGTTGAGTTAAATTTTGCCACTCTGCTCTTGCAAGCTGTTTTAGACTTGTTTCTAGATTGGTTCTGCTTTGGTTAGGGGGTTGGGTGATCATTGTACTGTTATTCTCTTGTGAGCTGCCCTGAGAATCTTTGGTCTGAGTTTGTTTGTTTTTAAAGAAATCACTTCAACCTCCACTGTTTGTGTCTGTCATCATTGCCATTCATAGTCAGACAGCACATTCTCTGGGTCCATTAATGCTATCGATAGCAAAGTGTGGACAGTGTTTTCTTGTGGATGCTATGTCTGGGCTTCCTCTTCACTGTGCCACTTCCTCTGCCCTGGCTGTGCTCCAAACTCGCTCATTCGGTGGTCTCAGACAAACTTCAGTTCTTGCAGCCTTTTATATGGAATATGGAGAGAGTAAGACTGGCTAGTCTTATTGTATAGTTAAACAGCACCAAGAAGATGCAGGGAAACACTTTGACCATGACAATGCACAGTGGTTATATTAGAATTGCATCTTCCATCAGTGCCTCTATCAGTTATTCCAGCCAAGCCGAGATCTCCTTGGATGGGGTGAGCTCTGAAGATCCTGGGTTCTAATCCCACAATGTTTAATGTGACTCCCACATTGGCAGTTTCAACATGCTTTCTGTGGCTGCCACTGAATGCTTGCTTTCTCTTCCTTTGCAAATCATCGGTGGAATTGCATCCTCCCCACCCCTTATAACACATGAGGCTAAAGTAAATCTCAACAGGGACCTTAAAGATGAACAAGTTTTCCTTCTAGTACAAACTTTCATGGAATAGAGCCCGCTTCAACAGAACTTGGCGCCTAACATGTAATCTCCTGAGCCAGAATCAGTAGCATGGATTAAGCTTGTTGGGGGAACTGAGTTGTTTGGAGTCCTGGAGAATGAGAGAGAAATTAGTCACTTGTTGGGGTGGGGGGAGGGAGGACTGGTAAGATTCCCACGCTGTGAATGTCAGGAGATTTACCTGCAGCCTGAATTTCACAGGGACAGCAGAAAAGTTAGGAGGCTCTTTAGAGCCAAGGAGGAGGTTCTAGGGGAGAAATACAAATAAGAGGATTATTGGAGATGAAACAATCACATTTCCAAGACAAAAACAGACACTTTACCCCCTTTATTCTAAGGTTCTCTACTCAGCTCCCATGCCCCTTCCCATTTTAATAATAAGTCATGCTGTTGACTTATGATGACCCCCGTGAGGTTTTCAAGGCACAAAATGAACAAAGGTGGTTTGCTATGGCTTTTCTCTGCTAGTGAAATATAGAAGTATTCAGAAGTGCCATTGTGCTACCAAATGTGTAGCATTTGCCAATAAGCAGGGGCAGGCCCACCACCACTGACAGTGTTAGCAGTAGGATAACCAAGGCAGCTGCCCCAGTGACCACCATGCAGCTCTCTCTGCCAAGTGAGCCAAGAAGATGTAAAAGGGAGGGACAGAGGCTGGGGAGAGCAAAAGTGGAGGTGGATGGCCATATCACCAGGCAGTGCTATTCAGTTGCCCCCTGTAGTGGCCACGTAGAACCAAACAAAAGGGAGGGAGGGGTAACAGAGGGGTGCTGCACCCACCTGCCTGGTCACCTGCATGCCTTGCTCAGCTAGCTGTGCCCCTGGCAGCTGACCAAGAGAGTTGTTATACACAGCCCTCCTTATCCTCAAGCACCTGCAGTTTCTCACACCAAACACAAGGGCAGGGCACTATGCAGATCTTCAAGTCATCTCTTCTCCCACTCCTCTTTGAGTGACACATGATGGGCGGAAGGAACAGACAGGCCAGGCTGGATTGGGCGGCTGCTCCCCTTTTTTGGTTTGCCATGGCCCTGGGGAAGTCATTCCATTTATTCTTGCTCGATGGGTGTGATTAAAGTAGGTGTGGGAGCCCCATCCTTGACTTTTGCCCAGGGCTCCAGAATCATGAAGACTGTCCCTGCCCACTGTATTGAGGCAGCACCATGCATTGTCATCTTGTAATTATTATAAGGGAGTTAGAGGGGACTGCAATAGTTCCACTTTTGGCTACAGGTAGCCAGCTCAAGGTTGACTCAGCCTTCCATCCCTCTGAGGTTGATAAAATGAGTAGCCAACTTGCTGTCATGGGTGCTGGGGACCCTGCAGAGGAAGATGAGTCTGCCGAGGAAACTGTACCCCTGCCACCTGCACCAGTACCCCTGCCTCCTGCTGAAGAAGATCCCAGCCCCCCTGCCTCGCCCTCTCGGGTGGCTCGTGTGCGTGACCGCCTCCGTCAGGACCTCAGGGATCGGAGGAGGGCGGCACGCTCACAAGCAAGACGCTCCCTGAGTCCTGAGTTTTGAGAGGATTCTGGCCCTCCTAAGAGCAAGGATGCTTGAGTTGTAACAGGATCCTGGCTGCCTCCCAGAGCCAGCAATTAGCCCAAATGGGCAACAGCCAGCAGAGGGCTATATAGCTGTGGGCTTTGGGAGGAGGCTTTGTGGAAGCAACTAGTCATCTACCTGACATCCTAGCATCCACTTCGGCTTCTGACTTTGGACCTCCTGACCTTGGCTTGCCTTCTGGACCCCCTGACTACGGCTTCTGAACCTCTGACCTACGATACCTGGACGACGATTTGGCTTTGGCACCTTGGACACTCTTGCTCACCGGTTACAGACCTTGGACTGCCCCTGGACTTCGCCTGGCCTGGCCCCAGCTCGTGACACTTGCTGAGGGTAAAATGTAGATAACTGGGGAAGGCAATAGCAAACCACCCCATTAAAAAAGTTTGCCGTTGCTGTGTTATTTAATAAAGTGGCCCATAGTTTCACCAATCTAATTGAGTCTGTCTCTTTATTCTGACTTGGGGGGGCAACAGGGGACTACCTTTATTTTTACTAGAGTGCTCAGGTGAACATCCAGTTACCCTTCTCATTGGGGAGAATATAATCATCGCTGGAAAAGCAGCAAAATTTTTCAGCATAGCCACTGAGAGGAAGTCCCAGATGGTGAAATAACAGTGTCAATATAGTCTAATAATTGCTGTGTTCTGTTTTAACAATTGTAGCTTAAAGGTTTGTTGATGGTATAATAAATGTTATTATTATATTGATGGGGCTGGGGCTCAGTGGCAGAGCATCTGCTTGGCATACAGAAGGTCCCATGTTCAATCCCTGGCATTTCCAGTTTAGGACAGATAGTAAGTGATGTGAAAGACCCCCTTCTGAGACATTGGAAAGCTGCTGTCAGTCTTGAGTATTGGCCTTGATGGACCAATACTCTGATTTAGTATAAGAAAGCTTCAATGAGACACATGTTTTTCTTTTTTTCCTTTAGAGCAGTGTCCCCAAATGTGGGGACAGTGATTTGTCAAGATCACAGAGCACAAAACTGGGCCATTCTCTGATCATGGGGACCACTGGGCCATATGGAATTGCGAAGGGACTAATAATGGTGGCTTGGGAAATAAATTTGCTTGTCCTTCATTCAGTACCTCCACAGAAGAGATTCAAAGGGGGATTCCAGCCTGAAAACTGTGGAGTTGGAATTCATATGCCTTTGTCTCAGTAGCTCCAGGCAGAAAGTAAACCTCACAGATTTAATGTAAACTGTTTGTGTGCTTCCTACTTTGTTAAGCATGGTCAACACCCACTCTGACAGGATCATTTACTGGGGCTTGGACTGGATCCTGTTTTCATTGGTGCTCTGCAAAGTCATACAATGTCCCTTTGTCTTGGAATGCTGGTCCCTCTGGCCTCTCTAGAAGACTCTATGTACTCATATTCTACCTACTTATTGTGACACCAAGGAAGATCTGGATCTTATAAAGCCCAACTCAGCCCCTTGTGCTGATAATGCTTTTTCTATATTGGGTAATGCAAAAAAAGGGGAAATGAGTCACCCTCTTCAGGTGAAAGTTGAAGGAAGGAGATCTTTATGAGGGGAAAGTCAGAATGGCCACTGCCCAAAACAGACAAATGGTGTTTTGCTTTGCAACATCCCCAACTCAGGGGTTTTGAAAAAGAGAATAATATACAATGGGTGGCCTTAGGCATTTTGGCAGAAAATTGCTGCTTAGGAAGCACAGTCTGGCAAGGAAGTTCTCCTGCCCAAGTACGTTTGCCAATTTCCAGGTAGGGCCTGGCTATCTCCCACTATTACAATTGATCCAGATGGCAATTTGCCAGGAGGGAAATGGCTGTTTTGGAGGGTGAACTCTATGGTACTGCTGAGGTCCCTCCCCTCCCAAACCCCACCCTCCCAGGCTCCAACCCCAAATTTCCCGGTGCTTCCCCACCCATAGCTGGCAACCCCATGCAACCCAAGCTTCACTTGAAGGCTTTCAGTGCTAAGGAGACTGGAACATAAGAACAGCTCAGATGGATGGTGGAATGATCCATCTTGTCTGGTGCCCCACTTCCCACAGAGCCTCTCCTAGTTTTCATGGGGAAATCCCTGGCTATTTGGGGGCCCAGCCCAGGTAGAGTGGGGTTTGAGGAACAGAAGGACCTCAATGGTGTATAATAGAATTTGGAGTTAGGGTTACCAACCTCCAGGTGGAGGCTGGAGATCCACCGGAATTACAATGGCTCTCCAGACAACAGAAATCACGTCTACCTCTTATTTATTTAAAACATTTAGTCCACTTCTGCTTGAGAGGGATAGTGGACTAGGGTTGTCAACTCTGTATTAGAAAATTCCTGAAGATCTAGGGGAGGAGCCTGAGGAGGGAAGGGTTTGGGAAGAGGAGGGACCTCAAGGAATATAATACTACAAAAGCCACTGTCCAAAGCAGCCATTTTCCCAAAAGGAATGAATTTCTATAGTCTGTTGTTGTTGTTCAGTCGCACAGTCGAGTCCGACTCTTTGCGACTCCATGGACCAAGTCACACCAGGCCCTCTTGTCTTCCACCATCCTCCGAAGTATGCTCATATTTGTGTTTGTTACATCAGTAATGCTATCCAGCCATCTCATATTTTGCCTTCCCCTTCTTCTTTTGCCTTCTGTCTTTCTCAGCATCAGGATCTTCTCCAGTGTATAGTCTGTAGATGGTTGCAATTCCGTAAGGTCTCCAGGTCCCATTTGGAGCGAACCCTACCCTGTACTCTGTGTAGAAACTCTTCCCCTATCTGTGGGTGGCCCAGTTTTCCTGCCTGGCATGGTGGGAGAGCCCCTTTGCTCTTAGTTCCCATCTGATAGCGATTTCTTCTTCTAGCCGTTCTTCAAACCTGAGTCCCGGCTGCCTGGTTCTCCCTCTACCATCGGCAGCATGACTGTCTGGAGCGGAGGCTTCCCGAGAGATAACATTTCCTCAGGCTTTGCATCCGAGCGGCCTCATGTGCCTCACGCAGCTAATCCCCTTCTCCCCGCGTCCCGTTGCATTTAGACAAAAGAGAATTAACTGGGAGAGACAGAGACTGCTTGGATCAAGGGCTTTTCTGGGTCAGAGGACTGGAACAGCGAAGGGAGGCAAAAAAGAAACATTGGCTGTGTGTATGTGTGTGAATGTGGGTATGACAGGCAGGGAAGAGGATGTGAAAAGTCTTGGGGGTGGGGGAGAGAGGTTCAAGCACCAGGGAGAAGAAAAGGGATCTGAATCCAAGGCTTAGGGTTTGTTGGTTTAACTGAGATACAGTTTATTCAGAGGGGATAAGAATACAGCAGAAGTTCCCTTGCTGGGTACAGGAGGGGCCAAACATGCAGGAGAGGCAAACCAGTCAAGACTAGAGCAGGTCTGTGGGTGGCATGGATGCAGCTAGGCCAAGCAAGACTAGCTAGCAGCTCTGGGTGGGGAAATTTCTGGAGATTTGAGGGTGGAGCCTGTGTAGGACAGGGACCTTAGAAGGCTATAATGCCAAAGAGTTAGGGTGTCAGGCTCTGTAACTATAACATACTGAAATTATAAAATACTAACCAAATGGTCTTTTCTATACTAACCCCTAGCCTTTGTGAGATTGTAGTTACCATGCATATCAAAGGGAACGCTTGAAGTGTTAACTTTGTTTAGGTTGTGAAGAGAGCAAAGGAATGTGACCGTTAATAGATACCGCCGTTAATAGATACCGCCGCTGGCCAGCATCTTCCCAGAGGCTAGAAGATAAGCAGAGGCTCTTGTGTGAAAGTTTGCACCTTTACTCCCTGTTGTTTTGAGAAAAATGGCTTTGGTTAGAAGTTACTTTGATGTAGATTCCATAAGACCCAGAAACACCCCTGCCAAGGTATTAGTCTCAATTTCTGTTTCAAGCTGTTTCAAGCTATGAGTTTCCAATAAAAGCATTGTCTCAAATGAATACAGCATTGAGTCTCCATCGCCTGACATTTTGAGACTAATCAGCTTTAAAAAGGGGTTTATCTGAACCGGCCACTTTGAATTCGAATGGATCAAAAAGTTCCGGATAACGGAGAACCTCCAGGGGAAACGAAGACTCCCCCATGGCACGTCCTTGGACATAGGTGAGCTATGGGAATCGAATCCCCGTCCTACATCCAAACCCTATTCATCAGCCCACAGCAGTGGAAGCCGAGGACATCCACCGCCTTGATGGACAAAGCCCCAGCCCGGCACGAGACCCTCCTCACCAGGCCCGAGGCAGGAGAGACGGGAGAAGAGGTCGATGCGTCCCGCATGCGCCTACCTGACTCGGAGGATGAGGACGAAAGAACCGGGACTCCAGGAAAAGAAGATGAAGCGGCCCGCTTAGAAGAGAAAATCTTGGGGAAGGTGAAAACCCAGATGAGAGGGCTGGCGAGGGACCTCCGAAGCGAGATCCAGAGCAACACCCAGGCAGTCGCCTGGGAGGTAGGGAGGCAGATCGACCGCCTGCAGGCACTATGGGAGATGGAACGCCGGCAACCCCGAGGATCGGGGTCACCCGCGCCACCACAACCTTTGAATGCAGGCGGAGAAGCCCCGGCGCCACCGGCACCCCCTCCCGGAGGTCCCGCACCTCGAGAACCAGGAAAACCCTGTGAGCTCGCCCTCAAGTTCGACGGGGACCCAGAAGAAGTAGAGTACTTCACCATCCAGGCCACCAGCTCCATGCACTACTGGGGGGCCAGTTTCCCGGACGAACCGAACCGGGTGGATTATTTGGGATCGAAACTCACGGGAGCAGCCTGAATATGGTACATGAGTTTGTATGACTCAAGAAGCTTGGAGCTGGGAAGTGTGCATGCTTTTCTGCAAGCCATGCTGCGCCAATACGAGGACCCCCTCCGAGAGGCTCGGGCTCTCAATGCACTGAAAGACCTGAAGCAAGGAACCCGCTCGGTGAGAGAATACACGGCGGAATTCAAGACCCACTGTGCCCGGGTGAGGGGATGGAACGAAGTGATGAAGATCGAGGCCTACCAGAGCAATCTCAAATCCAACCTCCTGGATTGGGCCCTCCACCAGGCACGACCAAACACACTAGTGGGGTGGGTGCAACTGGCAGGCGAAGTGGAAACCAACATGGATAGGGTGGCCCTGCAGCGACAGCGAGAGGGGAGCAGAGGGGGGCATGAGGCTCGGTCAGGGGCAAAGACTGATGTCACGGGCTAAGGCCGGGTCAGGCAAAGTCCAGGGGCAGTCCAAGGTCTGTAGCTGGTGAGCAAAGAGGGTCCAAGGTGCCAAAACCGAATCACAGTCCTGGTATCGCAGGTCAGAGTTCAGAAGCCGAAGTCAGGGGGTCCAGAAGTCAAAGCCAAAGTCAGGAAGTCCAGAAGCCAAAGTCAAAAGCCGAAGTGGATGCTAGAACGTCAGGTAAGTGCCTAGTTGCTTCCACAAAGCCTCCTCCCAAAGCCCACAGCTATATAGCCCTCTGCTGGCTGTTGCCCATTTGGGCTAATTGCTGGCTCAGAGAGGCAGCCAGGATCCTGCTGAGACTCAAGCATCCTCACTCCAGAAGGGCCAGAATCCTTTCAAAACTCAGGGCTCAGGGAGCGTCTTGCTCGTGAGCGTGCCGCCCTCCTCCGATCCCTGAGGTCCTGACGAAGGCGGTCACGCACACGAGCCACCCGAGAGGGCGAGGCAGGGGGGCTTGGATCTTCTCCAGCAGGAGGCAGGGGTACTGGTGCAGGTGGCAGGGGCACAGTTTCTTCTGCAGGCTCAGCTTCTTCTGTAGGGTCCCCAGCACCCATGACACTATCCCCCCCAGGGCCCCCCTCCGTTGAGGGGCCTGGGAGGTCGGGATGGTCGTTGTGGAACCGTTGCACCAAGTCCGGGGCATGAAGATTGTCCACGGGCTCCCAAGACCAGTCTTCCGGGCCGTATCCCTCCCAGTCCACAAGGTACTAGAGGCCTCCACGATGGTACTGGGAGTCCAGGATCTGGTGCACCTCATATTCTTCTTCGTCATCCACCAGCACCGGTAGTGGCGGCAGTGGGGAAGGAGGCCGAGCTGGGTCGGGGAGTACAGCCGGAACAAGGAGGGAGCGATGAAACACAGGGTGAATGCGGAGGTGGGGTGGCAACTGGAGCCTGAAGGCGACGGGGTTTATTTGTTCCATGACGGGTAGGGTCCAATGAACCGTGCATCCAGCTTGTGAGACTGACCAGGCCGGTGCAGGTAGCGAGTTGAGAGCCACACATGATCCCCCGGCTGCACTGGAGGGCCTTCTTGCCTCTTCCGGTCCGCAGCCCGTTTATATGCCTCCTTGGCCCGCTGTAGCTGCTCTCGGAGCAAGTCTTGGCTGGCGCAGAGTTCTTGCAGGTAGGCATCAACGGCGGGGACATTCGTGGGTGGCAGGATCGCCGAGAAGAACCGAGGGTGGTACCCGTAGGTTGCAGCAAAAGGGGTCATTTGGGTGGATGAATGGACCGCATTGTTGTATGCAAACTCCGCTAGGGGCAACAGAGTGGTCCAGTCATCCTGCTGGTAACAGGTGTAACAGCGGAGATATTGCTCTAGCGTGGCATTGGTTCGCTCTGTCTGACCATCTGTCTGTGGGTGGTAGGCTGAGGACAGGTGCACTCGAGTACCCAGGCTGGAATGGAGGGCTTGCCAGAACCGAGAGGAGAACTGGGGGCCCCGATCTGAGATCAGGTGGGCTGGGAGTCCGTGCAGATGAAAGATGTGTTGCAGGTAGAGCTGGGCCGTCTCCTGAGCTGTGGGAAGTTTCGGGCACGGAATGAAGTGGGCCATCTTGGTAAATAGGTCGACGACCACCAAGATACAAGTCTGACCCTTGGATCGCGGAAGTTCTGTGATGAAGTCCATCGAGATGGTATCCCAGGGTCCTGAGGATGTGGGCAAGGGCTGTAGCAACCCTGAGGGTTTGGCTGGGATGTCTTTGGCCCATCGGCAGACGTCACAGGAGTTGACATAACGGGCAACATCGGAGCGAACTCGTGGCCACCAGAATTCCCTTGTCAGAAAGTGGGTGGTCTTATGCTGTCCAAAGTGCCCGGCGGGTAACGAGTCGTGGGTCAGGCGTAGCACTTCTGCCCGCAAGGGCCCGGGCGGCACATAGAGGCGTTCGCGGTGTAGCAAGAGGCCACCTCGAGTCGTGAACTCGCCTGTTGAGTCATCTTGGAGTGCCTGGAGGTGTTGCTGGACCCAGGGATCATTGGCCTGGCTAGCCCGAATGTCCTCCACGAGTGCTGGTGAAGTGGAGGTGGCTGCAAACACTGAGGGCGGCAGGATGGGAGCAGTGGGCGCGGTCTGAGTTGAAGCAGGGGCATATTCCGGTTTCCGGGAAAGCGCGTCTGCTTTCCGGTTCTGGGTATGGGGGATGTAGGAGACCCGGAAGTCGAAGCGGGAGAAGAATAGGGACCACCGGATCTGGCGCTGGTTGAGACGGCGGATGGTCTGGAGGTGCTCCAAGTTCTGGTGGTCGGTGAGCACTTGAACAGGGTGGCGAGCCCTTTCGAGGTAATGTCTCCAAACCTCAAAAGCCACCTTGATCGCGAGCAACTCCCTCTCCCAGATGGTATAGTTCCTCTCTGCAGCAGTGAGCTGGCGCGAGTAATAGGCACAGGGCTGGAGTGGCTGGAACGACTCCTCACGCTGGGACAGCACTGCTCCCAGGGCCACGTTGGAGGCATCACCTTCCACCGTAAAGGGAAGCTGGGGGTCGGGGTATCTCAGGAGTGGCCCGGTGGCAAAGCGGGTCTTCAGGGTGGAGAAGGCGTTATCGGCCTCTGGGGACCAGCGGAAGGGTTCTTTGGGGTGGAGTAGTTGAGTCAGGGGTGTGGTCAGGGAGGCATAGGCCGGGATGAATTGCCGATAGTAGTTGGCAAAACCAAGGAACCGCTGCAGGTCTTTGCGATTCTGAGGAGCCTGCCAGGTCAGGACCGCTTCCACTTTTTTCGGGTGCATGTGGATTCCCTGCGGTGACACAATGTGACCAAGGAACTCGACGGAGCGCAGGTCAAAGTCGCACTTCTCCAGCTTGGCGTAGAGGCCATGGGCTCGTAGGCGCTGCAGGATTGCGGGAGTAAATCAGGGTGTCATCTAGGTATATGATCACGAAGCGGTCGAGCAGGTCCCGGAATATGTCATTCATGAACCTCTGGAAGACAGCAGGGGCGTTGGTCAATCCGAAGGGCATCACCAGGTGCTCGTACTGCCCGTATCGGGTCCCAAACGCGGTCTTCCATTTGTCTCCGGGACGTATGCGCACCAAATTGTACGCTCCACGGAGGTCCAGCTTGGTGTAGATTTGGGCCCCCTTTAAGCGATCCAAGAGTTCAGGGATCAGTGGTAGAGGGTACCGGTCACAGATGGTGATCTTGTTCAGGGCCCGGTAGTCATTGCACAGCCGGAGCTCCCCACTTTTCTTCTTCACGAAGAGTACTGGAGCAGACACGGGGGAGGTTGAGGGTCGGATGAATCCGCTTTTCAGGTTCTTGTCCAGGAAGTCTCGCAGAGCTGCCAACTCAGGCTCCGACACTGGGTACAGACGCCCCACCGGGAGTGGTGCCCCAGGTACCAAATCAATGGCACAGTCATAGGGCCGGTGAGGGGGAAGCTGATCAGCTCCTGTCTCTTCAAAGACATCGGCGAAATCCGCATACTTCTGAGGGAGATGAGGACCACCACTTGGGATGCCAGCTGCTAGAGTGGTGGGAGGAGTCAGATGGGGGCATGGGTCTCGGAAGCGTAGTTCCTGCTGGGCCCAGTCCACGATGGGATTGTGCAGCTTCAGCCAGGAAAGGCCTAGAATCAGCGGGAAGCGAGGCATGCGGGTGACATCAAACTGCAGCTGTTCTTGGTGCTGCTGGACGTGGAAGGTGATGGGACAGGTCTCCTGGGTGACGGGGCCAGAACAGAGGAGGCGCCCGTCAATAGCCTCCACCAGCGTCTGAATCTCTTTTGCCTGCACTGGCATCTGGTGCTGCTTTACAAAGGCGGCATCTACAAAACAGTGGGCCGCTCCCGAGTCCAGCATGGCATACACGAACAGCCAGCGTCCATCGGGCAGACGGAGTTTGACTGGTAGCAGGAACGGGCCCGGGGTATCAGCCTGCTGTTTGGAGGACCCAGCTAGTCGCCCCAGGCTGGAGGGTCCACTTACGCCTGGGGCTGACCTTTTGGCGGCGGTGGCAACGAAGGTCCGGGTATCCGACGCTTAGCAGGGCAGCCAGAGGCATAGTGGCCTGCCGTGCCGCAGTAGAGGCACAGATTCTGCGTGCGGCGTCTGGACTTTTCTTCTGGAGTCAGGCGGGGTAGAGCAGCTCCAAGCTGCATAGGCTCACCCTCGTCTCTGGTACTAGCTGGGGATGGGAGAGAAGCCACGTGGCATGGCGCAGGGAGCTGGCGCCCTCTGGTCTTGGCTTGGCGGCCACTTTCCAGGCGGCCATCAATGCGGAGGCAGAGGGTGATAAGTTCTTGGAGCGTGGGTGGCTGCTCCACCCTGGCCAGTTCATCCAGGACTTCCTCTGCCAACCCCTCGGTAAATTGGTCCATCTGGGCAGCCTCATTCCACGCCAAGTCTTGGGCCAGGAGCTTGAATTCGGTGGCATACTGAGCCAACGAGGATTTGCCTTGTTTCAGTGCCCTGATTTTCCGGTTGGCTGTGGCTGCTTGGACTGGGTTTGAGAAGGCAGCAGACAGGTGGGCCTCAAACCCCTGGTAATCAGTCAGTAGGGGAGAGGACGCAACCAGCAAGGGTGTGGCCCATTTGGCCGCCTGCCCCTTTAACAGACTGATGATGAAACACACCTTTGTTTTGTCATTGGGGAAGTCCCGTGCTCTTAATTCGAAGTACAGCCGACACTGTGCTAGGAAAGCAGGAAATTCTTCCATGGCACCCCCAAATCTGTCAGGTGGGGGAACTGGGCACTTGGCTGGAGCACTGGCCGCAGGTTGTTGCTGCAAGTGCACTACTGCCTGTGTCAGCTGCTGTACCTGGGCTTGGAGTGCAGCCAGTAGTCCTGCAGTTCCACTTGCTTCAGCATCCATCCTGTGGAATGGGTGTTTGTGTGGGTGGAAGCAATCTGTCACGGGCTGAGGCCGGGTCAGGCAAAGTCCAGGGGCAGTCCAAGGTCTGTAGCTGTTGAGCAAAGAGGGTCCAAGGCGCCAAAACCGAATCACAGTCCAGGTATCGCAGGTCAGAGGTTCAGTAGCCGAAGTCAGGGGGTCCAGAAGTCAAAGCCAAAGTCAGGGAGTCCAGAAGCCAAAGTCAAAAGCCGAAGTGGATGCTAGAACGTCAGGTAAGTGCCTAGTTGCTTCCACAAAGCCTCCTCCCAAAGCCCACAGCTATATAGCCCTCTGCTGGCTGTTGCCCATTTGGGCTAATTGCTGGCTCAGAGAGGCAGCCAGGATCCTGCTGAGACTCAAGCATCCTCACTCCAGAAGGGCCAGAATCCTTTCAAAACTCAGGGCTCAGGGAGCGTCTTGCTCGTGAGCGTGCCGCCCTCCTCCGATCCCTGAGGTCCTGACGAAGGCGGTCACGCACACGAGCCACCCGAGAGGGCGAGGCAGGGGGGCTTGGATCTTCTCCAGCAGGAGGCAGGGGCACTGGTGCAGGTGGCAGGGGCACAGTTTCTTCTGCAGGCTCAGCTTCTTCTGGAGGGTCCCCAGCACCCATGACAACTGAGTCCAAAACACCAACAATGCCGAGCAGCTCCGCAAAAGGGTCCTCCACCTGCAGATGCTATCGATATGGCAACCCGGGGCACCTGGTTGGGGAATGCCCGGAGAAACCTCGAGACCCCCCCTCTGCACCGAAGACAACTGGGCCCAAGGCAAAGAAAACTCTGGGGAGACCGAAAGAGCCCAGTCGGTTCAACACCACACTATTGGCTGTGCTTGACGAGGATTTTACCAGGGGGAACGAGTCGGAAGAGGAAGCCGAGCCGTCGGGAAACGAGCATGACCTGCCCTAAGCGGTGCCGAAACGCAGGTCAACACCACACCGGCACCACTACGGGTGAGAATATCAGGAGAACTATTCTTAGTCCCTTTAACGTTGTTAAATCCAAATTCCAAGCATTTTATGCACACCCGAGCGCTAATTGACTCCGGGTGTACTAGAAAAATCATCACCCCAAGACTAGTCGAAGCACTAGGGTTAGCCAGAACACCCCTACCCCATCCGTTGCAATTCGAACAGATGGATGGGACAGTAATGAAAGGGGAACCATGCGTAGAAGAAACCCAATTCTTCCCGGTAGGAATCAAAGAGCACTGGGACATGGAAGTGTTTGTAATTGCCCCTTCCTCATCCTTCAACGCAGTGGGCAGAGCAAACTATAGACTTTGACAGCAAAAAGTGCACCCATCACCACTGGTCAGTAGAATGGGGCCCCTCGCCTCCCCCTCAGAATGAGAGACTATGCTTAGCCATAGAAGAGGTACGGTCCATCCCGAAGGAATACCGAGATTTATGTAAAGTGTTTAGTGAGAAGGAAGCGGATGAACTCCCCCCACGCAGAAGTACAGACTGTGCTATTGAACTCATCCTTGGGCAAGAACTACCCAAAGCAAAACTGTACTCGATGGGATGGGCAGAAAAAGCGGAGCTGAGAAAATTCTTGGACAAAAACTTAAATAGCGGGTTCATCCGACCAGCCACAGCACTGCACGCGGCCCCAGTGTTATTCAGAAAGAAGAAGGATGGGGGGCTTAGACTTTGCACAGATTTTCGTGGGATAAATGCCATATCTTTGTCAAATGCTTATCCCATCCCCCTAATCAAAGACTTATTGAGCACAGTATCAGAGTGGTGCATTTTTACAAAATTAGACCTGAGGGACACTTACTTCAGAGTCAGAATCAAGGAAGGGGACGAATGGAAGACGGCATTCAACACCCCCTTGGGACAATTCGAGTACCTAATAATGCCATTTGGACTACAGGGAGCCCCGGGAGTGTTTATGAACTTTATTAACGAAGTACTGAGGGAGTACCTGAACAACGGGGTGGTGGTGTACCTGGATGACATCATTATCTATTTAAAAGATGTACCCTCCCACATAAAGTTGGTGAGGAAAGTGCTCAACACCCTACTTGAACACAAACTTTATGCTAAGTTGTCAAAGTATAAATTTCATCAGAAGGAGCTAGACTACTCGGGGTTCAGAGTGTCGGGAAAAGGCTTAGCCATGGACCCGGTGAAAATATAAGCAGTACTAGATTGGGAACCCCCAAGAACACGTAGACAGCTACAATCTTTTCTCGGATTCGCAAATTTTTACCGGGGGTTCAAAGAGGGATTTGCTAAAGTGATGTTGCCACTAACAGACTTGTTAAAAACTATGGGGCGGGGACCAGAGGCAAGAAAACCAAGCACGAAACTAGCATGGTACCCTGAGTGCCAGAAGGCATTTGAAAGGTTAAAACAACTGTTCACTAGTGAAGCAATCTTAGCGCACCCCAATGAACTGAAACCTTTCGTGGTGCAATGTGACGCTTCCGATGTAGCTGTCGGAGCAATATTGATGCAAAAAGACTCGGAGGGCAGATTAAGACCATACGCCTATATATCCAAAAAATTTTCCAATGAACAACGTAATTGGTCAGTTTGGGACAAAGAAGCATTCACAGTGACATTCGCCCTAAAAATATGGTAGTCCTGGCTGGAAGGAGCCAGAGTACCATTTGAGATATGGACAGATCACAAAAACCTAGAAGCGCTCACAGCGCACCGAAAATTAACCGCCAAACAGATTACGTGGGCGGGGTTTTCGCCAAATTTGATTTTACGTTACGACACATACCGGGCTCAAAGAACTTTTTAGCCGACGCCCTCTCTCGGCTGCCACAACATGAGAGCAGGAGGAGACCATAGATTCACTCATTCCGCCTTCTAACGTTGCAGGGGGCGTGACCACTTGGTCAGGGAAAAAGACCAGGAAACCTGAACCGTGGGGGGGGGGGAATAAATTAATCACAGAAACAGAGAAAGAAGGGGAGGAGCGGCCGGAAGGGCTGGTGAAGGGAGAAGGAGGATTTTAGTATCGGGAAGGAAAACTGTATGTTCCCAAAAGTCTCCGCCAGGAAGTACTGCAGCACTGTCATAGCAGCAAATTGGCCAGGCATTTTGGCTACATGAAAATGCTCCACCTAGTGAACCGACAGTTCTGGTGGCCACAAATGAAAAAGGAATCTCAGAATTTGTAACGTCATGCCCCACCTGCCAAAAGGAGGGGAGGGAAAACCCCAGGGTTACTCCACCCGACCCCCACAGCAGGACGGCCATGGTCAGTGGTATCTATGGACTTTATAGTCGAACTACCAGCATCACAGTGATGGATAGTGATTCTAGTGGTGGTGGACACGTTTTCAAAACAAGCCCACTTCATACCGTACAAACAACTCCCTACAGCTAAAAAAATAGCGAGGCTGTTCTTCCAACACGTTGTGAAACTACACTCGTTCCCAGACAAGGTCATTAGTGACCGCGGCCCGCAGTTCGTTGCCAACTTCCAGCGGGAGTTTTGTAAATTGACAGGGATCGAGCAGGGACTGAGTTCCGTCTACCACCCGCAAACGGACGGACAGACAGAATGTGTGAACTCTCTTCTTGTCGAGCAATACCTAAGGTGTTTTATTAACGATCAACAAGACAATTGGGTGGAACTATTACCGTTTGCAGAACATGGCTACAACAATAGCCTACATAGTTCAACAAAGACCACCCCTTTCCAAATTGTGAATGGATACGAAGGGAAGCCTTTTCCTAATCTACCAGTGACTAACACCACCGGTTCCCCCACATCGTGTCAGCAATGGTGGGAATCACTGGCTAAAGGGTGGGAATTAATTCAAGAGAATCTAGAAGCAGCAAAAAAGGATTACAAGGCACAATTCGACAAAAAACACTCGCCCGAGTGGGACTTCAAGGTGGGGGATACAGTATTCCTCTCAACCAAGAATCTGCCTCTACCACAGTCGTCCAGGAAGCTAGCCTACAAGTATTTGGGACCATTCAAAATAAAAAGAATAATAAATACACTGACTGTTGAATTAGAATTACCAAAAATGTTTACTAAAATTCACCCTGTTTTCCATTGCAGTCTTCTGAAAAAAGATCCTGGAGCTACGTATTGGCATCCACGCCCTACGACGCCCACCCCTATTCAAGTGAGGGGTCAGAGTCATCATGAAGTGCAAGAGATGTTGGATGCCAAGCTCAAGCGGGGAATATTGCATTTCCTAGTCCGATGGAAATATTTCCCCCCCTCTTGCGACGAGTGGGTTAAGTCAACTGATCTAAGGGCACCTCTCCTTTTAAAAAGATTTTACCTACTGCACCCAGACAAACCCCGAGCACGAGCTTAGGGGGGGCAGTATGTCAGGCTCTCTAACTCTGTCATACTGAAATTATAAAATACTAACCAAATGGACTTTTCTATACTAACCCCTAGCCTTTGTGAGATTGTAGTTACCATGCATATCAAAGGGAACGTTTGAAGTGTTAACTTTGTTTAGGTTGTGAAGAGAGCAAAGGAATGTGACCGTTAATAGATACCGCCGTTGGCCAGCATCTTCCCAGAGGCTAGAAGATAAGCAGAGGCTCTCATGTGAAAGTTTGCACCTTTACTCCCTGTTGTTTTGAGAAAAATGGCTTTGTTTAGAAGTTACTTTGATGTAGATTCCATAAGACCCAGAAACACCCCTGCCAAGGTATTAGTCTCAATTTCTGTTTCAAGCTATGAGTTTCCAATAAAAGTATTGGAATGACAGTTGCTTTCTAGACAACAGAGATCAGTTCCCCTGGATGTCAGCTTTAGTCAGCAACCTCTAATTTGATCATGTCTGCCCCTTCTAGGCTTGCCATTGTCTACTCTAGGCTGGGCCTGGAGTTCTTCCAGCATTACAACTGATCTCCTTATAGGGAGAGGTGACGTCATCACGCTGGGCATTCAGTGCTCTTTCCCCAGCGCTCTGCAATATGGAGGGTGCTGAGGACGGGAAGCGCTGTTCTTTCTGAGCACTGAGGGGCTGGGGGAGTTCCTCTGACCCCTCAGCGCTTAGAAAGAACATGTGACACTTCTCCTCCTGGTGCTCTCCAAGTTTGGAGGGTGTCGAGAATGGGAAGTTCCATTCTTTCTGTATGCTGAGGGGCCAGGGGAGCTCTTCTGACCCCCTCAGCGCCCAGAAAGAACACACAGCAGTTCCTTTCCCAGTGCTCTCTGAGTTCGCAGGGTGCCAAGGACAGAAAGTGCCGTTCTTTCTGGGCACCTCATTGCCAAGTCAGAGGCTCAGGGATGGTGTAAGCAAGGAGGGGGCACCCGCCCCTGCTGAGAGCTGCCACCCTATGCAATCACCTAGTTCGCCAACTCCCACGTATGGCCCTGGTAGGGTTGACAGGCCTGGGTTGAAAAAAACCTGGAGACTTTGGGGATGGATCTGGTTTCAAACAATTTTTATTAGTAACATATGGCAATATATTCAATTTCTTATATCATTAATAAGTACTTTGTTTCTATCCCATATATTACTTTCTACCTACCCCTTCCCCATTATTTGACCCCCGCCGGTGTACTGTAATCAAAACATCATTATAAAAGGTACCTCTAATTAATAAGAACCAAAATTCATATCCTCCTCCCACTTATACTTAATCATTATCAAAGATTGTCCAATGTCCTTTTATCTTCCATTCTTTTTCTACATATCTTCTGAACTTCTTCCACTCCATCTTAAATACTTCTAAATCATAAATCTCTTAAAGTTCTTGTTAACTTATCCATTTCACTCCCTGTCATAACTTTTACAATCCAGTCCCATTTCTCTGGTATTTTTTCTTGCTTCCACAACTGCGCGTACAATGTCCTAGCAGCTGAGAGCAAGTACCAGATTAAAGTTCTATCTTCTTTTGGAAATTTTTCCATTTGTAATCCCTACAGAAAAGTCTCTGCAACTTTGTTAAATTCATATCCCAAAATCTTAGAAATTTCTTGCTGAATCATCTGCCAAAACATCTTAGCTCTTTCACAAGTCCACCACATATGTTAGAAAGAACCTTCATGCTTTTTACATTTCCTACACTTGTCCGGCATCTTATTATTCATCTTTGAGTTTTTTAGGAGTCATATACCATCTATACATCATCTTAAAACAGTTTTCTTTAATATTTTGACATGTTGAAAGTTTCATAGAGTTCTTCCACAAATATTCCCAAGTTTCCATCTCTATTTCTTTGTTTACATTAATTGCCCATTTAACCATTTGAGATTTCACTTTCATCTTCTGTATACCATTGTAGAAGTAATTTGTATACTTTTGAAGTTAATTTATCATTGTCTCCAAGCAGAATTTTTTCCATTTCTCTTTGCTCTTTTCTTATTCCATCAGTTTTAATGTCATTCTCCACCAAGCTCTTTATTTTTTGCATTTGAAACCAAACATATTTATGTTTCAACTCTTCAGCAGTTTTCAGTTCTATTTTGCCACTTTGAATTTTTAATAGTTGATTATATGACAACCACTTTTCTTCACCTATCTCAGCTGTTATTTTTATTACTTCAGCTGGCACTATCAATAATGGTCTTCTCTCATCTCCATATTTCTTTTATTTCATCCATGTATTTAGCAAATTATTTCTTATAAAATGGTGAAAGAAAAAACCGTCCATCTTCTTTTATCCATAATACAAATACGCCTGCCAGCAAAATTTATTTCTGTGACCTTCCAGCACTAAGAATTTTTTGTTTAACAACGTTATCCATTCTATTATCCTCACTAAACAAACTGCTTCCTGATATAATTTTAAATTCAGTAGTTGAAATCCACCTCTCTTGTTTGCATCTGCCAAAATTTTCATTTTAATCCTTGGTTTCTTCCCAGCCCATACAAATTCTAAGATTTTTCTTCGCCACTTATCAAATTGTTTATTATTCTTCACAATAGGAATAGTTTGAAACAAATACATTATTCTTGGTAAGATATTCATTTTAATTGCAGCTATTCTACCCAACAATGACAAATTAAGCTTGTTCCATTTTAACATATCTTCATCCATTTTACGCCATAACTTCTCATAATTGTTTTTAAACAGATTAATATTCTTCATTGTTATCTCCACCCCCAAATATTTTACCTTGGAGGTGACTTCACAGCCCATTAGTCTCTGTAATTCTTGTTGCTTGTTCATCTGCATATTTTTACACAAAATTTTTGATTTTTCTCTATTAGTACAAAGTCCTGCCAACTCCCCATATTCTTGTATTTTAGCTAACAGCAAAGGTGTAACTTGTATGGGGTTTTCGTTTATAAGCATTATATCATCAGCAAAAGCTCTGTATTTGTAAGTAAATCCTTTTATTCTTAATCCGTCTATATCTTTTTCTTCTTGGATCTGCATCAATAATATTTCAAGAGTCATTATAAACAACAATGGTGAAAGCGGACAGCCTTGTCTAGTACCTTTGCTAATTTTCATCTCTTCTGTAAGTGTCAAATCTGTCTGTAACTCTGGCTCAATCAAAGAGCATTCTGGGTAGAACCAAAGTATATTCAAATGCTGCTAGCTCATGTCTTTCCTACCCCTCCCTTCCTGTAGTGAGTGTCCTTGCTTTGAAATGGAAAGATGTGAAAGTCTTATCTGTGCCTTCTCAGGCCTGGCTCTCGGAAGGGAGTCAGGAGCCCACTACGATCAAGGCCATGCAAGCCTGAGAACAAATTGGTAACATCAATGTGTGAACGTTCCCTGCATAATCCTCCCCCCTTAGGAATCCCTTTGAAGTGTCCCTTATATGCAATGTATCTACAGTTTATTCTTTAGTCTTTTCAATGCTGGCCTAGCCTCAAGTATCAGTATCAATAAAGTAGTTTCTTTGTATCAACAACGACTCGTTATTGAATCTGCCGACTTGACATTTTGAAAAGACTCCCGATCTGAAGCTCAGCCATCCTGGCAACTTTGTAACCAGATGGCCGAAGAGATTCCGGGAGACGGAGAGCTTCCCTATGAGGAAGGGGAGCAGGAGGCACCTTGGCACGTCTTGGACACCAGGAGAGCGGCTGCCTCCCCTCCGCAGTTCCAGCTGGTGATGACCCCCCGGCAATACCACCAGCAGACATCGACCACCACCATGGACGAGGCACCGATCTGCCAGGATGTCATCATGACCTGCCACATGAGGAGGGTGCAGATGGCCGAACCAGAACCCATCAACCCTAGCACCCTCGAGCTGGGTGAGGTGGACAGCATCATTGTCGTCCAGGTACCAGAGGACGACCCTGAGTGTGCCGGGGGGGGGAGAAGAACCACTGCCTAAAGACATGCCCGAGGAGGACGCTCGCATGTTCCCAGCAATGGTTCGCAAAGAGGTTGATGGGACAATCAAGGGGCTGAAGGACGAGATGCAAGCAATGACCGCTCCACTCTCCCACGCCTTGGGATTGGGCGGACCCCGGAGACCCCCTCTGGCCCCACAGCCCCAGGCTCTTATCGCCTCGCTGCCGGCAGCTCCCCACACGAGAGGGCCAGAGCCAAGACCAGCAGGCCCTGCCGCCTCGAGAGATGGGGGGCAAGGGAGAGAGCTGGAAGCCACTTTTGATGGGGATCCAGAAGAGGCGGACTACTTCGCCATCCAAGCGAACAGTTATATGTACTACTGGGGAAATACCTTCCCCGACGAGTTCAGCAGAGTGGATTATTTGGGCTCAAAGCTGAGAGGGGCTGCGAAGAGGTGGTACATGAGTCTATACGAGGCCATGAGCCCCAAACTGGACTATGTGCAAACCTTCCTGCAAGCTCTGATGGCTCAATACGAAGACCCCCTCCAAGAGACGCGTGCACTGGCAGCTCTCAGAGACATGCAGCAAGGGTCCCGATCCATCCGGGAGTATGCTGCGGAGTTCCGGGCGAATGCAGCGAAGGTCCGGGGATGGAGCGAGCTGATGAAGATCGAGCACTTCACCCGGGGCCTGAATGCCAGTATCCTGGATCGGGTCCTCAACCAAGCAAGGCAAACCACCCTAGTGGGGTGGATACAACTGGCAGGGGAGGTCAAGACTAACATGAAGTGGATGGCGATGCAGTGCCAGCACCAGTCGGGGAAGAGCCAGGAGAAACCTGCCCCCCCCCCAAACCTGAGCCGAAGAAGCCCACCGGGGGAGGAGGAGCAGCCGCGGGACCCTGCAAATGCTTCAGGTGCGGCAACCCGAACCACCTGGCCTCCAGCTGCCCGAACCCCCCTCTTCCCAAGGTCCCACAAGGGGGGATGAAGACCAACACTCCGACCTTCAAGAAGCCAGCCAGCCGCCCTAAGGAAGCGGTGAAAACCAGCGTCGCCATGACCGAGGAGCCAGATGAGGAAGTGCTGCTGTCGGCAGAACTGGGAGATCTGGCCTGGGCATCTGAGCCGGCGGAAAACGAGACCGACCTGCTTTGAAGGGTGCCAGCCAGCAGGTCGAGCCAGAAGAGGCACCAGTGAGGGTGAGAGTAACGGGACGTTTGTATTTTGTAACAGTGAAACTGCTGAACCCTAACCTGAAAAGGTTCATGCAAGTCCGGGCCTTAATAGACTCGGGATGCAATCGAGAACTGATATCCCCCAAAATAGTTGAAGCGCTGGGGCTCGAGAGCGCACCACTACCCTGCCCCATGCAGTTTGAACAAATGGATGGGTCAGTGATGCGAGGGGAACCCTGTAAACTAGAGACCCAGCCCTTCCCGATGGGGATCGAGGAGCACTGGGACCAGGAGTTTACCTGGATGACATCATTATTTACTCGCAGGACGAACAGTCCCATGTGAAACTTGTGAGGGAGGTGCTCAGCACCCTGCTAGAGCATCAACTCTATGCCAAACTGTCTAAGTGCGAATTCCACCAGACCGAGCTAGACTATTTGGGGTTCCGCGTGTCAGAAAAGGGGTTGGCGATGGACCCGGCCAAAGTGCAGGCGGTCTTGGAATGGGTTCCCCCGAGGACACGTAGACAGCTCCAATCATTCCTCGGGTTCGCAAATTTCTATAGGACCTTCATAGAGGGGTTCGCCCAAATCGCCCTCTCTTTAACAGAGCTCCTAAAGACGAAAGGGAAGGGGCCCGACGCCAAGCGGCTGGGAGCCCGATCAAATTGGACCCTGAAGTGCCAAGCGGCCTTTGACAGATTAAAGCGCCTGTTCACAAGTGAACTGGTCCTGAGCCACCCCGATGAGCAGCGGGCCTTCATTGTGCAATGCGACGCCTCCGATGTGGTCGTCGGCACCATTCTCATGCAGAAAGATGAAGGGGGGGGGGAGTTGAGGCCGTGCGCCTACATCTCCTGGAAGTTCTCGGGAGAGCAGAGGAATTGGTCGGTGTGGGACAAAGAGGCTTTTGCAGTGATGTTCGCCCTAAAAACGTGGCGGTCCTGGTTGGAGGGGGCAAAAGTGCCGTTTGAAATCTGGACCGACCACAAAAACCTCGAAGCCCTCACGGGGAAATGAAAACTGAGTGAAAAGCAAATCTGGTGGGCGGGATTCTTCTCCAAATTCGATTTCACCTTACAGTACATACCGGAGGCTAAAAACTCCTTAACGGACGCCCTCTCGCGTCTCCCGCAGCACGAGAGCCAGAGGGAGGAAATAGTAGACTCCTTAGTTCCGCCCTCCCAAGTAGCGGCCATGGTCACCACCCGATTGCAAAAGAAGAGGGAGTTGGAGGGGCTGAGCAAGGAAAAACTGGCTGCGGAGACAGAGGAGGAAGGAGAGGAACGGCCTGACGGAGTGCAGAAGGGGAGAGACGGGTTGTGGTACAAAGGGGGAAAATCTGTACGTCCCGAAAAGCTTAAGAGCAGAGGTACTGCAGTTCTGTCACTCCAGTAAGCTGGCGGGGCACTTTGGCTACATAAAAACCCTGCATCTAATTAGTAGGCAGTTTTGGTGGCCGTCCCTAAAAAAGGACATGTCCGAGTACATGGCTTCTTGCCCCATCTGCATCATGTCCAAAAGAAGGGGTGGGAAAACCCCAGGACTCCTCAAACCCTTAGAGACAGCGAAACGCCCCTGGTCAGTGGTGTCTATGGATTTCATTGTGGAGTTGCCCCCCTCCCATGGGAAGACAGTGATCCTGGTGGTGGTAGATACCTTCTCCAAACAGGCTAACTTTATTCCCTGTGCACAACTGCCCACCGCAAAGAAATTGACCGCGCTGTTCTTCAGCCACATGGTTAGACTCCACTCATTCCCGGACAAGGTCATAAGCGACCGCGGGCCGCAGTTTGTTGCCACCTTCTGGCGGGAGTTCTGTAAATTGGTGGGGATTGAGCAAGGCTTGAGCTCTGCCTATCACCCCCAGACGGACGGACAGACTGAGAGGGTAAACGGGGTTCTAGAGCATTACCTACGATGTTTTGTTAACCACTGACAGTCCGACTGGGTCGACCTGCTCCCGTTCGCTGAATATGGGTATAATAATAGTGTGCATAGTTCTACCAAGGCCTCCCCCTTCTCCACGGTCTATGGGTATGAGGGAAAGCCCATGCCCCTATTGCCAGGAGGGGAGCCCCCCTCGGAGCCTACCACCTTTGAGCAATGGTGGCAGGGGCCGAGTGGGAGCTGGAAGACGATTCAAGAGAATCTGGAAGCAGCTAAAGAAACCTACAAGAGGCAGAATGACAAGTCCCATGCTCCTGCGTGGGATTTCAAGGTGGGAGACTCTGTATTTGTGTCAACTAAAAATCTGCCAACCTTCGAGGAAACTAGCCTATAGGTTTCTGGGGCCCTTTAAGATCAAAAGAGTCATAAACCAGGTGACAGTGGAACTAGAGCTGCCAAAGGCACTTAGTAAAATACACCCTGTATTTCATTGCAGCCTTCTTCGTCGAGACCCCGGGGCTTTGGCCTGGCATCCTCGAGCACCAGCCCCCCAGCCTGTGTTAATTGGAAACCAAAGTCATCACGAGGTCCAAGAAATCCTGGACTCTAAAGTCAAAAGAGGGGTCCGGTATTACTTGGTAAAATGGAAACACTTCCCAGTCAGCGAAAATGAATGGGTGGCTGAGGAAAATATCTCAGCGCCAGATCTGATCAAAAAGTTCCATCAAAAATGTTCCAAGAGGGCTGCGGAGGCGGCTTAGGGGGGGCAGTATTTCAAGTCTGTCTGTAACTCTGGCTCAATCAAAGAGCATTCTGGGTAGAACCAAAGTATATTCAAATGTTGCTAGCTCATGTCTTTCCTACCCCTCCCTTCCTGTAGTGAGTGTCCTTGCTTTGAAATGGAAAGATGTGAAAGTCTTATCTGTGCCTTCTCAGGCCTGGCTCTCGGAAGGGAGTCAGGAGCCCACTACAATCAAGGCCATGCAAGTCTGAGAACGAATTGGTAACATCAATGTGTGAATGTTCCCTGCATAATCCTCCCCCCTTAGGAATCACTTTGAAGTGTCCCTTATATGCAATGTATCTACAGTTTATTTTTTAGTCTTTTCAATGCTGGCCTAGCCTCAAGTATCAGCATCAATAAAGTAGTTTCTTTGTATCAACAACGACTCGTTATTGAATCTGCCGACTTGACAGTAAGATCTGCATTTATACATAATCTTGCACTTTGTTCAGAGTATATTGCTTTTATCATTCTTATAAAACTTTCTCCCAACTCCATTTTTTCCATTACTGCAAACATAAAATCCCAATTTAAATTGTCAAATGCTTTCTCTGCATCTGCAAAGAATAATGCTACTTCTTTTTCTGGATGTCTTTCATAATATTCTACAATATTTACAACAGTTCTAATATTGTCTCTTATTTGCCTTTTGGGAAGAAACTCTGCTTGATCTTCCTTTAAAAAGTTTATCAAATGTTGTTTAAGCCGTTTTGCCAAGATTCTTGTAAATATTTTATAGTCATTATTTAATATTGAAATTGGTCTATAATTTTTTCCGTTTGTGACATCTCTATCTTCCTTAGGTATCAATGAAATAACAGCTTTCTTCCATGTGTTTGGTATTTTCCCTTTTATTCTTATCGTATTCATCAACTTCTGCAATTTTGGTATTAATTTGTCTTTAGAAGAAGATATTGGATTTATATCCCGCCCTCCACTCTGAAGAGTCTCAGAGCGGCTCACAATCTCCTTTACCTTCCTCCCCCACAACAGACACCCTGTGAGGTGGGTGGGGCTAAGAGAGCTCTTACAGCAGCTGCCCTTTCAAGGATAACCTCTGCCAGGGCTATGGCTAACCCAAGGCCATTCCAGCAGGTGCAAGTGGAAGAGTGGGGAATCAAACCCGGTTCTCCCAGATAAGAGTCCACACACTTAACCACTACACCAAACTGGCTCTTTAAAGGTTTTAAAATATTTAGCTGTATATTCATCTGGCCCAGGTGCTTTTCCATTTTTCATTGCATTAATTTCTGCTTCAATTTCTATTTTTTTCAATTGAATCATTCAAAACTTTTCGCATATTTTCAGTTAAGGGCTCTATTTTTATCTTTTGTAAATACTCATCCATCTTCTCTTTCTTTATTTTAACACCTTTAAACAATTTGGCATAGTACTTAAAAAATTCTCTTTTTATTCCCTCTTGGGTAACCACTTCTCTTCCATCTACCACAATTTTGTTAATAATTTTATTTTCTCTCTTTTTCTTCAATTGCCAAGCCAAATACTTTCCTGGTTTATTTGCTCTCTCAAAAGATTTCTGCTGAAGTCTTTTCAAACTCCATTCCACTTCTTTATTTAACAAATGTCTCATTTGAATTTGTAATATTGTAATTTCCCTTAAAATTTTCTTTTTCCCTGGCCTTTTTCTCAACTCCCCTTCCTTTTCTTTATTTCATTTTGACTATCCAACAACTGTTTTTCTTTTACTCTCTTATCCTTATTATTCAAAGTAATCAATATTCCTCTCATTACTGCTTTATAAGCATCCCAGACTATCTGAAAAGTTTATATCCTCTTTGTCATTCATTTGGAAAAAAGCTTTAGTTTCATTTTCTAGGTATGTCACTGTTTCTTTATTCTGTAGCAAATCTTCATTCAATCTCCATCTTCTCAACTTCTTGAACAATTTTGTAATCCACATTATTGGGTTGTGATCAGCACAAATTTTAGGTAAAATCTCTATTTTCCTTGTTATAAGACCTAAATCTTTAGTCCCCCACAACATGTCAATTCTAGAAAAAGTTTTGTGTCTTGCTGAAAAAAAGGTATAGTCCCGAACCTCAGGGTTAAATTTCCTCCATATATCTTCCAAATTTTCTTGTTTAACCAATTCAAAAAAAGACTTTGGCAATTTTCCTTCTTTGCTATTATTTTTTTCCCTCCAGACCTGTCCAATAAGTTCTTAACTGTTCCATTAAAATCACCCATTATCAAAACTTGGTCATAGGTCAGTTCATCAAGCTGTTGTATAATGTCTTTAATAAAAGCATCTTTTGCGCCATTAGGCGCATACAATCCCAATAACAATGTTTTCTTTCCATTTAATATTGTTTCTACTACTACAAATCTTCCATCTTTATCTTTAAACACTAATTTTGGCTCCAATTCTTGTTTAATATAAAAAAACACTCCCCTTTTCTTCTGTTCAGCCAATGAAAAAACTTCTACTCCCAATTGTTTGTTCCATAAAAATTTGTAATCCTTTTGTTTGATGTGCATTTCTTGCAGACAAATTATATTACAATTTTGTTTCTTAATCCAATGAAATGTTGCCCTTTTTTGTGGTGAATTTAGTCCATTAACATCCCAAGACAATAATTTGTAATCCATCATGGTGCAAATTCTTTATTTTCTTCAAAAAATCTACGCATTTCCTGCGCATTTGTAATTGTGATTCTTTCCCCTTGAAGTTCAAAACTCAAACCTTCAGGCATTATCCATCTAAACCTCATTCCATTGTTTCTCAATTTTTCTGTCAATTTTTTATATGTTCTTCTGTCATTTATCACTTGCCTTGGCAACTCCTTCATGATTTTCACTCTACTGCCTCCCACTATCAATGTCTTTTCAAAGTTTTTGTTCATGATCCTTCCCACCATTTCCTTTGTCATATATCTTATGACAACATCCCTGGGTAAATTATTTTTCTTGGCATAAAATGAGTTCACTCTGTACATATAGACATACATATTTTTAGACTCTTCAGGATCTTCCTCTAAAAATTCTGCAATTATTTTTATTATATATTCTTTTGAATCCTCATCCTCCTTTTCAGGTATCCTCTCAGACGTATCTGAGTTTCCATCAATTTGCAGTCATGGATTGTCACTTTTTCTTGCACTTTCAACAAGGTGGAATCATATGCTTTCATTCTCCCTTCTACCTCCTGCACTTTCTTAGATGTTTCCTCTGTTTCCTTTCTGAGATCTTCCATGTCTTTTTTAATCTCTGCAATAATTTCTTTTTTCGATTCATTTATCATCTCTCTCACACCTTTCATCATTCTGGCCTCCATTGCCTCTAATTGGTCCTGCATTTTTTCCAATGAAGTAGCCCTTGTACGGGGCTGCTTGGGTTCAGACATTTAAAAAACAGCGAAAATTTGGACCTCACCAATTTCAAATTCGACTATCAGATTCAAAAGAATAGGACTTGCCTTTTATAACAAGCCAATTTCGCCATCCTCGGAGCTCCCAAAGTCAAGATATTTATTTTTAAAGTTTTTAAATCTTTCAAAATGGCGGTTGCGACTTTTTACTGCTCCTTACAATTTTTCCCCCTTTTAAAAACATCTGAGGTCCACACAAATAATAAGTCCAATAGTATTTATCTTTTTACCCTCTTCTCAGTTAAGTCCAACAATTTTTAATGTCCTGAATTCTTTAAAAGCATTATTTTAATTTTGACCTCCCAGCAACGGCCGCCAATGTTTCTCAATGGTAGTATATTCCTAGAGTAGGTTTTCCTTTCATTACTTCCTGCTTTAGTCGCCACGAAGTCTCATTCACACTGGCAAGGAGATCTCACGATAGTTGACGTACTTCCTGTATTGCTTGAATGTGCTGCAGGTCTGTGACGATGGTGCTCTTTTTTCCAAAACCTCAAGTAGACTAAACAATAAATTCCTTTGCGCTTTTTAGCACTGTTCTTTATATTTATAAAGTCCAAATTTCACCTCTTCCTCCCCTCTTCTTCCAGACTTTCTAGATTTTCCTTTCCCACCTTTTAAATTTATTCCATTAAGCTGTAAATTGTCCCGGAATGAAAGATAGTAATCTGTACCTTCTCTTCCAATTATCCAATATCTCACCTGTCTTGTGTAGCTTGAGATGTTTAGCAATGTCCAAGAAGGTTAGGATCTGTCGAGCTTATGTCAAATAAATGACTGAAAACTTCTGCAGATGATGAATATGCAACTCTTCCCGGAGACCCTTCAAAGGAGCCCGCCACCCCCCGGGACTCCCTTTTAGCCAAGGTAAATCTCCTCAAAGTTTCCTGTGCATATCTTGGACTAAACTCTGACTGAGAAAAGTAGGCAGTAGGTATTAATTTGCCTTCCACTACCCCGAACAGAAGTTCCAGCCTGCTCCCGTTATGAGAAGCAGCTCAGCTCGACATTTTCCTCCCCCGGAATTCCTAGACTTTGGGGATGGATCTGGGAGAGGGTGGAGTTTGAGAAAGGGAGGGCCCTCAGCATGGTACAATGTCATACAGTCCACCCTTCAAAGCACCCTTCAAAGCAGCTGGAGGTTGTAAAAGCGGGTGCGGAGAAACGCCATCTTAGTTGGGAGGGAACATGAAACTGCTAAGCAGGCTTTGGCCTAGCCTCCCTCCAACCCCCCCTCTTTTCCAGAGCCAAACCAGCAACTCTAGGGGGAAAGCCTCCTAGAGCGGAAGGAAGTTCTTTTGTCCTTTGCATTTGAGTTAACCAGGAAGAAAGGCAGTCCTCAACTGGCGCTCAAAGGAGGAGGTTGTGAGCATGGGGGCTCCTGACTGTGGGATAGGCCTACTCAGGAAAAGGAGGCCCCCAGGCAGTCAGACCAAGTAAGTCATCCTCAAGGCAGGGCAAGTTTAGACCAGGGACAGTAGGATGCGTTTATAACCACCTTTTTTTTGTCGTGCTATTTGCTGTGCGGGTGCTGTGCTGTGCTAACCTTTTACATGCAACTGTTTTCATTGTGCATTTCTTTTCTTTTCTTTTTCTCTTTTAAATAAATATTTTTGCTGTTTTGAATGCTGGCAGTCAAACTCTGTACCACATAGATCCCCAACCGCCTTAGACCATGCTGCTTTAAGAAGGGGGCCCCGGGGAAGGGGGAAGGCATGCAGTTGGATAAGGTGCCAATCCTCCAGGGGTTCCCTGAAGAAGTGCTGTGGTCTCTGTGATACCCAAGTACTGGGTGGCAGAGGGCCTTGAGGCCTGGCCTCGTAGCTGGAGAGGGGGATTGGGAGTCCTGTTCCTCTCAATCTGAACCCCTAGACTGAGCAGGTGGTGGCAGCGAGCCCAAGTGGCAGGAGGAGAAATAGCTCCCTCCAGGAGTTGGCGACTCAATAGGGAGTTGACGGGACCGGGTCTGAAGGCAGAATTGGGCCGGTTCCGCCACAGTGGGAGATCTCCAAGTCCCACCTGGCGGCTGGCAACCCTATTGGGTGGGGGATGAGGGGTAGGGTTCCCAGATCCAGGTTGGGAAACTCCTGGAGACTTGGAGATGGAGCCTCAGCCTCCTGAAGAAATAACATTTTCTCAGGCTATGTATCTGAGCAGCTGCCTGTGCCTCACACAGCTAATCCCCTTCTCCCTGTGCCGCATGTCCCCACATCCCTTGTTTGTTTTCTCCAGGGAGACTGATC
The DNA here is from genome assembly GCF_032191835.1 of Heteronotia binoei. Classification (NCBI taxonomy): domain Eukaryota; kingdom Metazoa; phylum Chordata; class Lepidosauria; order Squamata; family Gekkonidae; genus Heteronotia; species Heteronotia binoei. The sequence goes on along the minus strand of NC_083239.1, from coordinate 20,209,188 downwards.
TCTGTAGTCTGGAAATGGACTGTAATTCTGGGGTTCTCAGGTCCCACTGGGAGGCTGGCCTCCCTATCCCCATAGAGATCAGTTTCTCTGAAAGAAATGACTCCTTCAGAGGCTGGACTTTAAGGCATTATATCCCACTGAGGTCCCTCTCCTCCTCAAATGCCACCCTCCCAAGATTCCATTCTGAAATCTCCAGGGTTTTCCTTACCTGGAGTTCACAACCCTAGTTGGCCCTCCAAAGCAAGCATTTTCTCCAGGAGAACTGATCTCTGCAGTCATTTGTGATTCTGGGAGGCCTCTAGCCCTCACTGGGAGGTTGACAACCTGAAGGTGAAGTAAGGTGGTTGACACTGGACCAATGCAGGGCCAATTCTGCCCCTCCCAGGCCTCTTCAAAGCACTTGCAACCAAAATACTAAATATTATAACCAAAATAACTAAGACCATCCAATACATGCAAATATGCCAAAGGTGTACTTCATATAAAGAATGAATTCATACAAAATTTCACAAATACAAGTTCAATAAAAAATCCTCCATGAGCTTCTCCATGAGTTAGCTCCATGGTGAGATTCTCCATGAGTTAGTGAGGGCTGCTGGGGGTGTGGCAAAGCTCCTGGTGGCTGGCTGGCTACTTGCTCTCCAAATCCAGTGATTGTTATATAGCTGCACCTACTATTCAATGGACAAGGTAGGTGGGGAGGAAGAGGGGGAACCCTCAGAGAGGTTCAGGAGCTGTGCTCCTGTAAGCTCCTGCTGAATCTGAGGTCTGGTTGAGAGAAAGAGATTGAGTTTCTAGATGCTCTCAATGACTGTGCTATGGAGCAGATGGTCACAGAACCTACCAGGGGTGAGGCGATCCTGAATTTGGTCCTAAGTAATGCCCACGACTTGGTGAGAGATGTAAAAGTGATTGCACTGCTTGGGAGCGGTGACCATAACTTTATTGATTTCACCATTTGTATAAATAGGGAGTTGCCCCAAAAGACCAGCACAACCACGTTTAACTTTAAAAAGGGTAAATTCTCTGAGATGAGAAGGCATGTGAAGAGGAAACTGAAGAGAAAGGTAAATACAGTCAAAACCCTTGGGGAAGCTTGGAGGCTATTTAAAACTACAATCCTAGAAACTCAGATAAAATATATACCACAAGTTAGGAAAGGCACAAACAGGTATAAGAAAAGGCCTGCATGGTTAACAAACAAAGTAATGGAAGCTGTAAAAGGTAAGAAGGACTCCTTTAAGCGGTGGAAAGCTAGTCCAAGTGAGATTAATAAAAGGGAACACAGGCTGCAGCAAATCAAATGCAAGACTGTGATCAGGCAGGCAAAAAGGGACTATGAGGAGCATATTGCAAAAAACATAAAGACCAACAATAAAAATTTCTTCAAGTATATTAGAAGCAGGAAACTAGCCAGGGAGGCAGTGGGGCCCTTGGATGACCAAGGGGTAAAAGGATTACTGAAGGAGGATAGGGAAATGACTGAGAAGCTGAATGCATTTTTTGCCTCAGTCTTCACTGTGGAAGATGAGAAGTGCTTGCCTGCTCCAGAACCACTAATTTTGTAAGGGGTGTTGAAGGACCTGAGTCAAATTGAGGTGACAAGAGAGGAGGTCCTACAACTGATTGACGAATTAAAATCTAATAAGTCACCAGGTCCGGATGGCATACATCCAAGAGTTCTGAAAGAACTCAAAGTTGAACTTGTGGATCTCCTGACAAAAATATGTAATCTTTAATTGAAATCTGCCTCCATTGCTAAGGACTGGAAGGTAGTAAATGTCACCCCCATCTTTAAAAAGGCTTCCAGAGGAGATCCGGGAAATTACAGGTCAGTCAGTCTGACTTCAATACCGAGAAAATTGGTAGAAACCATTATCAGAGACAGAATGAGTAGGCACATTGATGAACCCGAGTTATTGAGGAATACTCAGCATGGGTTCTGTAAGGGAAGATCTTGCCTCACTAACCTGCTACAGTTATTTGAGGGGGGTGAACAAACATGTGGACAAAGGAGACCCAATAGATGTTAACATAAGAACATAAGAGAAGCCATGTTAGATCAGGCCAATGGCCCATCCAGTCCAACATTCTGTGTCACACAGCGGCCAAATATATATATATATATATACACACACACACACACACACACTGTGGCTAATAGCCGCTGATGGACCTCTGCTCCATATTTTTATCTAACCTCCTCTTGAATGTGGCTATGCTTGTGGCCGCTACCACCTCCTGTGGCAGTGAATTCCACATGTTAATTCCCCTTTGGGTGAAGAAGTACTTCCTTTTATCCGTTTTAACCTTTCTGCTCAGCAATTTCATGGAATGCCCACGAGTTCTTGTATTGTGAGAAAGGGAGAAAAGTATTTCTTTCTCTACTTTCTCCATCCCATGCATTATCTTGTAAACCTCTATCATGTCACCCCGCAGTCGACGTTTCTCCAAGCTAAAGAGCCATAAGCGTTTCAACCTTTCTTCATAGGGAAAGTGTTCCAGCCCTTTAATCATTCTAGTTGCCCTTTTCTGGACTTTCTCCAATGCTATAATATCATTTTTGAGGTGCGGCAACCAGAACTGCACACAGTACTCCAAATGAGACCGCACCATCGATTTATACACGGGCATTATGATACTGGCTGATTTGTTTTCAATTCCCTTCCTAATAATTCCCAGCATGGTGTTGGCCTTTTTTATTGCAAACGCACACTGTCTTGACATTTTCAGTGAATTATCTACCATGACCCTAAGATCTTTCTCATGGTCAGCCTCTGCCAGTTCACACCCCATCAACTTGTATTTGTAGCTGGGATTCTTGGCCCCAATGTGCATTACTTTGCACTTGGCCACATTGAACTGCATCTGCCACGTTGACGCCCACTCACCCAGCCTCAACAGATCCCTTTGGAGTTCCTCACAATCCTCTCTGGTTCTCACCACCCTGAACAATTTAGTGTCATCCGCAAACTTGGCCACTTCACTGCTCACTCTCAACTCTAAATCATTTATGAACAAGTTAAAGAGCATGGGACCCAGTTCCGAGCCCTGTGGCACCCCACTGCTTACCGTCCTCCACTGTGAAGATGCCCATTTATACTCACTCTCTGCTTCCTATTACTCAGCCAGTTTTTGATCCACAAGAGGACCTGTCCTTTTACTCCATGACTCTCAAGCTTTGTAAGGAGCCTTTGATGAGGAACTTTATCAAAAGCTTTCTGGAAGTCAAGGTTAACAACATCTATCGGGTCTCCTTTGTCCACATGTTTGTTCACCCCCTCAAAGAAATGTAGCTGGTTAGTGAGGCATGATCTTCCCCTACAGAACCCATGCTGAGTTTTCCTCAATAACTCGTGTTCATCAATGTGCCTGCGCATTCTGTCCTTGATAATGGTTTCTACCAACTTCCCCGGTATTGAAGTCAGACTGACTGGCCTGTAATTTCCTGGATCGCCTCTGGAACCCTTTTTAAAGATGGGGGTGACATTTGCTACCTTCCAGTCCTCAGGAACGGAGGCAGATTTCAATGAAAGATTACAGATTTTTGTTAGAAGATCCAGAAGTTCAACTTTGAGTTCTTTCAGAACTCTCGGATGAATGCCATCCGGACCCGGTGACTTATTAGTTTTTAATATGTCTATTAGTTGTAGGACCTCCTCTTTTGTCACCTCAATCTGACTCAGGTCTTTCAACACCCCTTCCAACATTAGTGGTTCAGGGGTGGGCAAAGAGTTCTCATCTTCCACAGTGAAGGCGGAGGCAAAAAATGCATTCAGCTTCTCAGCCATTTCTCTATCCTCCTTCAGTAATCCTTTTACCCCATGGTCATCCAAGGGCCCCACTGCCTCCCTGGCTGGTTTCCTACTTCTAATATATTTGAAGAAATTTTTATTGTTGGTCTTTATGTTTTTTGCAATATGCTCCTCATAGTCCCTCTTTGCCTGCCTGATCACAGTCTTGCATTTGGTTTGCCACAGCCTGTGTTCCCTTTCATTAATCTCACTTGGACTGGTTTTCCACCGTTTAAATGTTGTTTACCTTGACTTCCAGAAAGTTTTTGATAAAGTTCCTCATCAAAGGCTCCTTAGTAAGCTCGAGAGTCATGGAGTAAAAGGACAGGTCCTCTTGTGAATCAAAAACTGGCTAATTAATAGGAAGCAGAGAGTGAGTATAAATGGGCAGTCTTCACAGTGGAGGACAGTAAGCAGTGGGGTGCCGCAGGGCTCTGTACTGAGTCCCATGCTCTTTAACTTGTTCATTAATTATCTGGAGTTGGGAGTAAGCAGTGAAATGGCCAAGTTTGCAGATGACACTAAATTGTTCAGAGTGGTGAGAACCACCAGAGAGGATTGTGAGGCATTCCGAAGGGATCTGTTGAGGCTGGGTGAGTGGGTATCAATGTGGCAGATGAGGTTTAATGTGGCCGAGTACAAAGTAATGCACATTGGGGCCAAGAATCCCAGCTACAAATACAAGTTGATGAGTTGTGAGCTGGCAGAGACTGACCAAAAGAGAGACCAAAAGAGAGATCTTGGGGTCATAGTAGATAACTCACTGAAAATGTCAAGGCAGTGTGCGGTTGCAATACTGTCTTGACATTTTCAGTGAGTTATCTACCACGACCCCAAGATCTCTCTCTTGGTCAGTCTCTGCCAGTTCACACCCCATAAACTTGTATTTGCAGCTGGGATTCTTGGCCCCAATGTGCATTACTTTGCACTTGGCCACATTGAACCTCATCTGCCCCGTTGACGCCCACTCACCCAGCCTCAACAGATCCTTTTGGAATTCCTCACAATCCTCTCTGGTTCTTACCACCCTGAACAATTTAGTGTCATCTGCAAACTTGGCCACTTCACTGCTTACTCTCAACTCCAAATCATTTATGAACAAGTTAAAGAGCATGGGACCCAGTACTGAACCCTGCGGCACCCCTCTGCTTACCGTCCTCCACTGCGAAGACTGCCCATTTATACTCACTCTCTGCTTCCTATTAATTAGCCAGTTTTTGATCCACAAGAGGACCTGTCCTTTTACTCCATGACTTGAGCTTACTAAGGAGCCTTTGATGAGGAACTTTATCAAAAGCTTTCTGGAAGTCAAGGTAAACAACATCTATCGGGTCTCCTTTGTCCACATGTTTGTTCACCCCTCAAAGAAATGTAACAGGTTAGTGAGGCAAGATCTTCCCTTACAGAACCCATGCTGAGTATTCCTCAGTAACTCGGGTTCATTAATGTGCCTACTCATCCTGTCTCTGATAATGGTTTCTACCAACTTTCCCGGTATTGAAGTCAGACTTACTGGCCTGTAGTTACCCGGATCTCCTCTGGAACCCTTTTTAAAGATGGGGGTGACATTTGCTACCTTCCAGTCCTCAGGAATGAAGGCAGATTTCAATGAAAGATTACATATTTTTGTCAGGAGATCCACAAGTTCAACTTTGAGTTCTTTGAGAACTCTTGGATGTATGCCATCCAGACCTGGTGACTTATTAGTTTTTAAATTGTCCATCCATTGTACGACCTCCTCTCTTGTCACCTCAACCTGGCTCAGGTCTTTCAACACCCCTTCCAATAGAAGTAGTTCCGGAGCAGGCAAACACTTCTCATCTTCCACAGTGAAGATGGAGGCAAAAAATTCATTTAGCTTCTCAGCCATTTCCCTATCCTCCTTCAGTAATCCTTCAGTAATCATGCAGCTGGAAATGATAGTGTGGTGTCGTGAGACACCATTTTCCCCTTCCCATCCCCCCTTCTCTATAGAGCAGTGGTAGAGGATAAAGATCAATGGTAGAAGCCGGCAGCCTGTCTAGTCTGCTGCTGAGTGACAAGCCAAAGTCACTCTGTACATACATAGAAGCATTATTTTGTAGTCATTCTGTCTGCATTGAGTTTGAGCTCTGACACAGAGAGGATTTGTTTGCTCAAGCTGCAGACCTGGCCTTTGAACTAACTCACTCATGCACACACTGTGGCCAGTTCCACACAGGTTATCTGCCCCAGGTTCAATGCCGATGGCAAGCAGGTTTTTTTCTGGCTTTACCACAGCGTTCTGGTGCATTCCTGAACCTCCTAGGGTTTTCCCAGCTTTTCCTGGACCTTTCTCAAGCTTTCTTTGCGCTGAAGTTTGGGGAAAGATCAAAGTGATGCCTGAATGGCTGGGGTGTGTATGTGAAAATTCAGATTTTCCTGCCTGAATAGTAAGTATTTTCCCTGACACAATCCTGGGGCAGCTATGTCCTTCACCACTGGAGGATTTTCTTCTTGTTATTATTATTATTAAGTCAGAACTAGATTTTCATTATATTGCTATGCCCTTGTAACAAAATATTTTTTTAAAAAGTCTTTCGCTCTTCCCATTACAGAGATATAAGGGGAAAGGCATATCTCTGCAGTAGAAGGAGCTACAGGCTTACTTTTTAAAAAAATGAAAACTGGGAATTTGGGGAGCCTGTTACAGTCAGATATTGTTATAACATTATATCCATATAGCTATATTGTAGAACTGATTAAAAAAGAAAAGAAATTGCAAATGCCTTGGCGGCAAGGGGCAGAACAAGCCAACCCAATTGAACCCCTATAGTTCAATTTAAGTGGGACATGTGAATTTCAGATTTGCACACCAGAATTTCAGGAAGTAAACTGTTTCTCACTTGCTGCTCTGGTGGCCTCCCAGCTATCTATGCCTCACACTGTGCTGCATGGAGCCTCCTCAGGGCAAGTGGAAGGCACTCAGTGCAGGCTCAGAGGCACCTTGCTTGTGATTCCACCTGAGCCAGAGTCATGCATTGTGAAACTGTGGGATGAGAAAGGATGCCCCTCGGCTGCTACATGAGGCATCTCTGCGCCAGCCCTCAGAGCTCAAGTGTTCTGATGCCCCTTTCTTCGCCTCAAGAGGGATTCTCTTTCTCTCTCTAGTTGTCAACTCCCCCCTCCCTTTTGAGCAATGTAGGAAGAGGGGTGGGAGGTGGTGGCCATGGTAGGGGGTGTCTGACGACAGTCGTTCCCATGACAACTGTGGTAACCTTTTCCTTGGGTTTCCACGGCAACCATTCAGGGCTTAGAAAGCTTCCTTGTCCCAATTCCCCCTCCCCTTCTCACCAAGCAGCATCAATCCATTGACGCAGAAATGGCGGCTGCCTTTGGGAGGAGGTGAACTCCAGGGGAGGGGGCATTGTCTAGGCCCTGAAGGAGAAATTATGAAGGAGGGTGGTAGCTGGTTAGTGGCGGGGGAAGGCTGAGCCCTCCTTGGCCTACACTGAGACATTGGCAGTGCAGTTCAGAAAAAATGGCCTCATCATGTCATTGCTGCCTTCACAGAAATGGGAAATGTTCAAATGCCACTACTCTGCCATTTGATTTTTACAGTGTTGTGCCATAATAACATGCAGTATATTTGAATATGCTAAACAGTGTAATTAATATTCTATATTGCTAGTATTAAAATTGGTCATGATCTGGCCAAAGCTTTGGGGTGTAATTGGTATCAGTGATGGAGACTGAGGGGTTCTATTTAAAACTCTCCTTGATGCTTTAATTATTTGTAGGGTGGGGAAATTCTTGGAGATTTGGGCTTAGTAGGTGGGGAGGGTGCAGTTTGGGGGAGGGAGGGAGCTCAGTGAAGATGGGTGTTACTCTAGGACTTCTGTTTCTTCTAGTCTCAATGATAGTCCACCCTCCAAAGCTGCCATTTCCTCCAAGGAGATCTTGGTAGACTGGAGATTAGCTGCAAATCTAGGACAACTCCAGGATCTACCTGGAGGGTGGCAACCCTTTTCTCGTCAGCTGAAACAGCTGTAAGAAGAGAGGTGGTGTTGGGAGGGGTGTATGCAAAGGGAGCTGAAGCTAAAAAATGAGGGGGAAATGGGTGCAAAGAGGGAGAGGGGACTAAGGAGAAAAGGAAAGGAAGAGCACAGAGACTTTACTGCCACCACCCTGTCTATGAATTTTCATAGGTTTTTCATAATAAATAGCATCTGTCCCCCTCTTCTGCTGGGTATGAATACAAGTGTCCTCATGGAACATGTCCGGCATCTGACGAAGTGAGTTTCACTCACAGCAACTTCTGCCTTGATAAATTTGTTCATCTTAAAAATGCTGCAAAAGTCTTCCATTATTTTGGCTGCAGCAAATGAACACAGCTACCTCCTCTGGAATTTGTCATCATAATTTAGATAGCCATGGCAGCCCTGTGCTTACCACTCCCGGCAGCTCTCCACCGCCGAACGCAACTATACTATATGGGAAAGAGAACTCTTGGCCATCAAGGTGGCTTTCAAGGTTTGGCGTCACCACCTTGAAGGGGCAAGACACCCGGTCCAAGTATTCACGGACCACCGGAACCTAGAACACCTGCAGACCACCCGCCGACTGAACCAGCGACAGATTCGGTGGTCCCTGTTCTTCTCCCGGTTCAACTTCACCATCTCATACATCCCGCACACCCAAAACCAGAAGCAGACGCTCTGTCCCGCCGACCAGATTATGGCACCCCAAGCGCTACAGAAGCCCCCAAGGCTAGCATCCTGCCACCCACGGTCTTTGCCGCCACCCTGACTGTACCAGCCTTAGTGGCAGAGATACAGGCCAGTCAGGCTACAGACCCCTGGGCCCAAAAGCACCTGCAGGAACCACAGCAAGATACTGCAGGAAAACTGACCACCCGGGATGGGCTGCTCTACCATCGGGAGCAGTTGTACGTCCCTCCAGGGCCTCTTCGATCCCGCATCCTCCGCCTCACCCACGATGCACCCCCGGCCGGCCACTTCGGGCAACACAAAACAGCCCATCTACTGACCAGAGACTTTTGGTGGCCTCGTGTTCGAGCGGACATCAATCGGTACGTGACTTCATGTGAGGTCTGCCGCCGAGCTAAAAACATACCTGCCAAGCCCTCTGGTCTCCTGCAGCCCCTTCCTACTCCCTCCGGTCCCTGGGACATTGTGTCCATGGACTTCATCGTGGATCTGCCCCGATCCCAGGGACACTCGTGCATCTTCGTCGTGGTGGATCTATTCACCAAGATGGCCCATTTTGTCCCCTGCACCAAAGTGCCATCGGGACCGGAAACCGCTCAGCTATATCTGACCCACATTTTTCGCCTGCACGGGTTACCCAAACAGATTGTTTCGGATCGGGGCCCGCAATTTACCTCCCGCTTTTGGCAAGCTTTCCAGCAAGGTCTAGGGACGGAGCTCCATTTATCTTCCGCCTACCATCCCCAGACCGACGGCCAGACTGAATGCACCAACGCAACCCTGGAACAGTACCTACGCTGTTACACCAGTTACCAGCAAGATAACTGGGCCTCACTGCTACCACTGGCGGAGTTCGCCTATAACAATGCCGTACATAACTCCACACAGACCACACCGTTTGCGGCCAACTACAGACAGCACCCCCGATTTTTCCCTCCGCTCGGCCCCTCCTCCGGTGTCCCCGCAGCAGACAACCGGATGGATGAACTTCATGCGCTCCATGACCTCCTGCGCGTCCAGCTTCAGCACGCCAAAGACGCGTATAAACTGGCCGCAGATCGGCACCGCCAGGAAGGACCATCCCTCAAGGTCGGGGACTCAGTCTGGCTCTCTACCCGGTATCTCCGGACCCCTGGCCGGTCCTCCAAATTAACTGCTCGCTTCATCGGCCCATTCCCAATCGAGGCTCAAATCAACCCGGTGGCGTTCCACCTACGCCTTCCAGTCCACCTCCGGGTTCACCCGGTTTTTCATCGCTCCCTCCTCCAACCAGCAGCTGCGCCGGACCCTAACTGAGATCTTCCACCACCACCTCCACCACCAGTTTTGGTGGATAACAAGGAGGAATACGAGGTCCATCAGATCCTGGACTCCCGGCTGCACCAAGGTCGTCTCCAGTATCTAGTGGACTGGGAGGGCTACTCCCCCGAAGATCGTTCCTGGGAACCGGCTACCCACCTGCATGCCCCTGACCTACTCCGGCAATTCCACGAGGCCTACCCTGATAAGCCAGGCGGTTTAGATGAGGGGGGGCCTGAGGGGGGGATAGTGTCATGCCCGCTCCTGACCCAGCCCCTCCTAGTTCAGAGCAGGCGCCTTTAACAGCTCTGGATGTAAGTCCTGAGGAGGCAAGTCGGCAGCAGGAGCCACCTGGAATTGATCAGGCCGCGCCGGGCCCCAGCTCATCCCCTCCTGAATCTCCACCACCTGTGAGCCGGCTCCGTGAAAGAAGATGGCAGGAGATAACAGGAGAAGCGAAGCACGCATGAGGGGGAGGAGAGATCTAAGCCCGGCATACTAATGGGTTAACAAGCCAGCACAGTATATCTGCAACCCTGGCCTTTTGGCAAATTGTGCTGGCAACGAACGATCCTCCTGGAACGTGACCGCGCTCTGCACCCTCATGACTTCTGTGAGAACCCGCGTATTTCTGACCCGGCTTGGACCTTGGACTTCGGAACTCTGGACTGTGACTCTGCTCTGTGGACTTGTTTTGGTATTTCGGCTTCGTTCATATCTATCCTCTCCGGTTACCAGACCCTCAGCATTCCTGTGTCTACGCTTCCTGCTTTATCCCTCAGCTCGGACTGATTTATGGTTTTGACTAATTGGACTATTTGAGATAACTTCTGTGCTGCTACTAGAAAACCTCAGCCGGCTGCAAAAGTTCTGGCTGACTGCCGGGACGCCAGCAGCCGCCGTTTCCTACCCCAGGCTCGAGTCCCGACACCTGCTTAGTTTCTGAGATCTGATGAGTTTAAGGTAGCCTGGGCCAGCCAGTTCAGGACTGTGCTACTCTAAGCAAACTGAAATTCCGCCTTCCTTTTTAAAAAGCATGCTAAACTGACCATAATACTATTTCCATTTTCCCAGGAATGGTTGGAAGGCATGTGATGCTGTGACTTTGCAGACTGTTGGCTGCACAGGAGACTACCCGAGAACCTTATGCATGCTGCCTGGAGTTTCTTGAGAGACAGAAAGGTAGAAAATATACATGGACTAAACACATTTGCAGTAACTGTTCTTTCTAGGCTTGCCATCCTTCAGTTTGGGTCTGGAGTCTTCCCAGACTTACAACTGATCTCCAGACTACAGAGATCAGTTCTCTTGGAGGAAAGGGCAGCTTCAAAGGGTAGACAGTAGGGAACCACACCCTTGGCAAGCTCCCTCTCTCCCCAAACTCCACCCTCCCAAGAATGCATCCCTAAACCTCTGGAAATGTCCTGCACCGGAGTTGGTAATCCTGGTTCCTTCCCTTCCTTCCCTTTATTGCTGAGTTTATGTCCTCAATATCAGAAGATTCTCCAAATCTTGTTCCCAATAACACATCATCCAGTCCAGGGTTGTTACACAGAGACAGGCAATGATGAACCACCTCTGTCTCTTGCCTGGAAAAACCATATGGGGATGCTATAAATCACTTTGATGGTACTTTCCACCACTAGAAAGGTGATCTGATCCTGGAGATTTGCAGGTGGAGGAGTGAGAAGTGCAGGATTTTGAGGAGGGACTTCCATAGGGTATAATACTATGTAGCCCTCCAAAAGAGCTGTTTTCTTCAGGGAAACTGATCTTTACAGTCCAGAGACCAATTGCAATTCAGGGAGATCTCCAGGCTCGACCTGGAAGTTGGCAGCCCTAATGGGTAGCATAAAACCCTGTTCTTCTGACTTTCATTGAAGTGTTCTCTAAGGCTGTATGTTCCAGGATTGCACATCTTAAACAGCAAGTGCCGTGTGGTCTGAACATTCAAATGCAGCAAACCCACAAGTCTGCAAGTGTCTCCAGATATGATCCCATTGCCTGCTCTGTGTCTGCCACGCTGGGCCAGTCCTGATCTTTCCTGTTGGCTCTATGGGTTGGGGCTTGGTCTTATCCCTTTGTAGGTGGGGGAGAGAAATTCACTGTGCCTGAACCCCCCTGTTAATTATTCTGGCAGGCTATATTTAGCTCTCTGGCTGGGTGGAGGTCGAGGCCAGACGGGGATGGGAGGAGAGAAAGCACCCACACTGTGAAGCTTGAAACAAAGCCCTGTGTACACTTTAATTAATTTAAGGCACTTAACCAGCCTTTCTCTTGAAAAAGCCTAGGGAAGGGGAAGGGTCCCCCTTGCTTCCCTTGTCCCTCATGCTTTCCTCTCATTTCTTGCTCTCCAAGAGAAGGTGATCCAGTCTGCAATGCTGTCCAGTAAGGAGAACAAGAACGACGGCAGAAATGGTTTGCCAATACTGTGGCTGTGCCCTTCGAGCACATCGATCTGCAAACATTAGCGAGCCACAAAGCCAGCCTTCGTGCTGCTGAACACAGCTTCGCCTGCCAGTTCTGCCCATCACGCTGTTGCTAGAGGCTGAGATGCAGGCTAGGCTGGGCCAGACTGGTGCTGTCTGCTTGGTGACAACTTTGATGATTAAGGCTTTGGACTTTGCTGGTAGGGAATATGTTTCACATGGCAAAACATGAATTGTGCCATGCAGAACTGGGTGCAACCTAGAGACATGCAAATCAGGACTCTTGCCTAGGGCCCTCTTCTCCAAGGACACAGCACAACATGTCCCTTGCCAGACAGAATATTGACACATTTGCTTATAAAAAGAGGCTGGAAACTGCTTGCCACCTGTTCCCTGTGAGTCCAGTCTCAGACATTGGTTGATCTTGCAGTGATGTCATGGAATGCTCACAAATACACTTATCAGCTGGCAGGAAATGGGCAACAGTAGTATGTTGACAAAGAGTGCAGCTTGTGTAAGATCTGTGGGGAGGGGGCAGAGTCACAGGGGTGTAAAGAGGAAGAGAATAAAGTCAGAAGACAAACTGGGAACCAGGAAGTGGAGGCAAAAAAATCCCAATGTGGCACCTTTTAAATTGAAATGTCCTTTGCAGTGTGGGGGCCAGTTGGAATGGTCCTGTGCATGAGCAGAAAGCTCTTCCCTCACCACACCTTGTTTTTGCCAACCTCCAGGTGGCAGCTGGAGATCTCCTGCTATTATGCTTGATCTCCAAGTGACAGAGATCAGTTTACTTGGGAGAAAAATTAAGGAAAGGTGGTATAAATATATAGGATGGGTAAAAACAGGGGGGGCCAATAATGAAATAAGGCTCAGGCTTCAAAGGGTGTGCATGGGGCTGAAAATATAAATGAGTTCTATAACGGTCAATTTGGGAGGGGTGGGAGGAAGGAGGGGGGAGGGAGGGAGGTAATTGATGGATCTGTAATATGAATGTAAGATATTGTAGGAATGTAAGATGGAGAAATAACATGAGTTATATTACAAAATAAAAAAAATATTTAAAAAAAGTTTACTTGGAGAAAATGGCCATTTTGGAAGGTGGACTCTATGGCATCATGCCCCATTGCAGTCCCTCCCTTTGCCAAGCTCTGCTCTCCTCAGGCTCTTCCCCCACAATCTCCAGGTATCTCTGAACCAGGAGCTGGCAACCCTACCACAGCCCAGGTGTTTTGGTTTATAAAGGAGGACTTCTCAAAAAAGCAAACAAAGATTCCAAATTAAGCCTCCAATATCTTTCTCCATGAAACAGAGAGCTAGTGGAGTCCAGAGTAGCACAGAAATGAACTCTGCATTGGGAAAATTGCTTTCTCCTGTTCCCTGCAGCCTCTTCAGGCGAGGTTTTAAAAACTGTGTTGCTGCACCTAGCAGTGTTGATTCTACAAGAATGAATGAACGAATCATTCCCTGCTAGTTCCAAGGGAGAATCATTGTAGGCCTGTGACAACATAGGAATACAGAATGCATCAAAATCAGTTACCCACAGACTTTTCTTTGCAACATCTAATACCATGAGTTCAAAAACTGACTTCTTCCCTGTAGAAATTGAGACTAGTGTTCCAGCTTATTTAAACCATCATTGCACTGGCTCCAGCACCTGGGCCTTGTCTATTCAAAACGCTCTTGGATGAAGGATCACCCCATAAGGACCCCGTAAAGAGTGAGATAGCCCAGGTTAGTCCAGTCACATAAGATCTTGGAATCTAAGCAGGGTCAACCCTGGCTAGTATCTGGATGGGAGACCACCAAGGAATACCAGGGTCAGTATGCAGAGGTAGGCAATGGCAAACCACCTCTGAATGCCTCTACTAGCCTTGAAAACCCAGATCAGGTCACCATAAGTCAACTGTGACTTGGCGGCACTTTTCACCACCAAAGAGTGAGATAGTTGAAGGCCATTAGACAGAGGTGCTCTGAAGTTCTTAGGCAATTTCAAGAAGGTTGGAATCACATTCCCGCTCCTCCAAATACATTCAAACCTTTCTCCCCAGTGGAGTTTCACAGTTTGGCTACAAATCCAAGCATGAGGACCCAGTGTCAGAGAAAAGATTCCAGATGTGACAAAGAGTTGAAGAACAAGTCTGCTCACTTGTGTTAAGAGGAGATGAGTTGCCTTCTTCCCCCCTCCCCTGCTTTCTACAATAGCTTGGGGACTCCAATGAAAACTTGGGGACTCCAATGAAAACTTTAATTACAAATTCAGGAGCTCTCGTCTGGGAAGAAGAGCCAGGGGCAAGAGGGGAAGTCCTTTAGAGAACCTGGCAGCACGGCAAAGCACCTGTGGGTTTTGCAGCCACCACTGCCTTGGGTAGACTGACATGCTGATTCAAGTGTAGGAGGCTGGATGGCTCAGCCTGAAACAGAAAGCAACCCTCCACGAGGACCAAGGGGCAACTGTGTCTACCAGTGGATGCAGGTGACACATACAGTAAAGGCAGGCCTGTGTGTCTTCTGTGCTGGGACACTGAAGCCAGCCTGCTGTGGGTGGGTGGGTGGTGAGTGGAAAAGGGGGCAGGTGCTTCCTGGCTGGTTCCTCAAAAGAGAAGCTATTGGACCTCAGAGCCTGGCCCCCTGAAGCTGACACATGGGCTCTAAGGGCTCTGCATTTGTTGAGGACAGGGTGGAAGTTTTTTGGATTGCATTGGATGCCCCCCCCCCCGTTTTTTTTCAAAGCCACACAAACACACCTTTTCTAAGCCAGAATGATGCTTTCTTCCTGGCTATGATTTGGAGACTGGTGATGCTCTGGTGCCCACTAGTGCCAGTGCTGGAGAGCAGCTTCTCTCTGGCAGGAATCTCTACCAGCTGTGAGCCAAATCTATCCTTTGAACTTTTGCTCTGTCACACCTGTGCAAAGATTCAAAAGAATGACTTCATAGAGGACAGAGCCTGCTAGCTTTGGGATTTGGGGCAAATGCCCCAATAGACAGGAGTTCACATCTTCTTGCTGTAGCAAAAACCGTTTGGAAGCCACATGTGCTTTCAACTAGACTGAACATTTTTGTGGGGGGGAGAAACTAGGTCATGCACTTGTAGGCTGGTGCTGCTTCAATTTACCTGCGGCATTTGCTGGCTTTCTAATCTCTAACATCTCTCCTCCCACCCCCCACCTTGGCTACGTAAGTGTGTGAAGGTTTCATTCCTTCAGATTAGTAAGCATTTATTTACAGAAGTAAGTGATTCTCACTTCTACAAGTCAGTTTGGTGTAGTGGTTAAGAGTGCAGACTCTAATCTGGGAGAACCGGGTTGATTCCCTACTCTTCCACATTCAGCTGCTGGTGTGACCTTGGGTTGGTCACAAGTTCTCTCAGAGCTGTTCTCTCAAGACCAGTCCTCTCAGAACTCTATCAGCCCCAACTAACCTCACAGGGCGTCTGTTGTGAGGGGAGGAAGGAAAGTAGATTATAAACAACTCAGACTCTGAGTGAAGGGCGGGGTATAAATTCAATCTTCCTTTTTCTTCCTCTTGGTTTAAGGCAGCTTGCTCAAAAGTGAACACATAGGGCGTTTTCGCACTGACCTTAATCGGCAGCGACGCCCCTCTTCACCGCGCAGGATCTGCGCGGATTTCGCACCAATTGTCGCGGAGCACCCGGAAGAGCCGCAAAGTCCCGCGGCTTTTGCGGCGCAAATGGAAACTGCCCCAAACCAGTTTCCTTTTGCGCCGCAAAAGCCGCGGGACTTTGCAGCTCTTCCGGGTGCTTCGCGGCAATTGGTGCGAAATCTGCGCAGATCGTGCGCGGTGAAGAGGGGCGTCGCTGCCGATTAAGGTCAGTGCGAAAACGCCCATACAGAACTCCCTCTGGAGGGATGCAACAGACATGATCCCTTTCAAAGCACTGCAGGCTATGGAGATGACCCCTTCTAGAGCTTTAAGAGCAGACATGTCCCTGGGAAGAAGACGACCAGCCACAAGGATGGCAAACTGGAACCTCCATGGTCAGAAGCAGTATGCCTCCGAGTATCACACACAGCAGAGAAATACCAGGGATGGCTGCTGCCTTTGTGCTGATTATAGGCTTCCAAACAGGCATCTGCGAGATCCTTGCCAGAAACAGGGTGCTGGAATGGATGGACATAGCAGCAGGGCTCTGATGTGCTCAGTGAGTGTTGGGCATGATCAAGGCAATGAGAATGCTGTGCAGTGGTTAGTGCCGGGCTGTATGTGTGGAGACGAAGTTTCCAATTGCCACTTGACCCAGTCATTCCCCTCATCACATTCCCTCAACTTGGCCTACCTCACAGGGTTGTTTCTGAGAAAAAACTGGAAGAGGGGAGAGCAATACAAGTTGATGGGGTGTGAACTGGCAGAGGCTGACCAAGAAAGATCTTGGGGTCGTGATAGATAACTCACTGAAAATGTCAAGACAGTGTGCGTTTGCAATAAAAAAGGCCAACGCCATGCTTGGAATTATTAGGAAGGGAATTGAAAACAAGTAAGCCAGTATCATAATGCCCCTGTATAAATCGATGGTGCAGTCTCATTTGGAATACTGTGTGCAATTCTGGTCACCACACCTCAAAAAGGATATTATAGCATTGAAAAAAGTCCAGAAAAGGGCAACTAGAATGATTAAAGGTTTGGAACACTTTCCCTATGAAGAAAGGTTAAAACGCTTGGGGCTCTTTAGTTTGGAGAAACGTCGACTGCGGGGTTTACAAGATAATGCATGGGATGGAGAAAGTAGAGAAAGAAGTGCTTTTCTCCCTTTCTCACAATACAAGAACTCGTGGGCATTCGATGAAATTGCCGAGCAGTCGGGTTAAAACAGATAAAAGGAAGTACTTCTTCACCCAAAGGGTGATTAATATGTGGAATTCACTGCCACAGGAGGTGGTGGTGGAATGAGGTACAAATGCGCCCCTGGTCCTTTGCTATACTTGTAAGCCGCTTTCACTTTTGGTAGCTGAAGGCCTCGTCTTACCTAGAAAACCATTAGATGGTTGCACGATTTAGGCATGACTCTAAAGCCCCAAGGGACAGTCTCAGTCAGCCAGGGTCACTTTTACTATCCTGGAAATAGACACTCCGCAATTGCTGTGGAAGCAGTTAACCCTTGGGCTCTGTCATCCGAGAACATGGAAAATAGCAGTGCTTCCTGAGCACTGAATCCCATCCTCTTCCTGGTGGGACTGACCCATACCTCACATCTGGGATTAAGGGGACAGGCAGGCTAATACCTAGACATCCTTCACCTTCAAAGGGAACCTTGGAAGAGACCAGAGCCAGGAACGTGGGTGCTAGCAGCACAGAGAAGTGTCCCTGGGAGGGCCCTTGAGCTACCAGGCATGCCAGCCCACTGTTCTTCAGGCTCCAGTCTTCCAAATTGCCTGAACAAGCTGGTTCACCCCAGGCTGCGGGGGCAAAGGAATGTCAGCCTCAGGACCAGCAGGAACCACACAAAGAAGCCAGTGGGCTCCCTTCTTCAGGGAAGAGCATTCTTCCCTGTGGAAGAAACATGTCTACTAAATATTTAATCCCTGGGTAAGACTTTTCTTCTTTCATTTGCAATAATCTTGCTGGAGACAGATGGTGCCCTGGTGGCCTAGATAGCTAGTGGGAGGCCCCTGTGCTATGTGGACAGCACAGCGCCAGGAACAGAAGCCTGGGAAAGGGCTTTGCAAATCTAGGATGATGCAACATTTCCTCCTCACCCACCCCCAATCTGACAAGGTGAGGATTTGGCCAAGGCTGAGATGTGACCAAAACAAAGAGGGGGAGTGTTCTTTCCTCATCAGATGTCCAACAAGGCAAGTGCAGGCAAGGTAGAAAGGTCAGTAGCAAAGAGGGATACAGCTACGCAAAGGGTCCTCTCTATTCCCTCTGGTCTGGCAATCAACAAGGGCCATCAGCTCCATTTTTGGGAAAGAAACATGAAGGTGAGGACTGAGACAAGATTCAAGTCCAGTAGCACTTGAAAGACCAACAGGAATTCTGAGGTATACATTTTTGAGTCAAAGCTCCATTTGTCAGTTACCACGACTGGGATAAAAAGAGAGTGGAGGGAATCAGATGAAGAATATGAATGGCCCAAAAGCAGCAGAAAAAGAGAGTAATGAAAAACCCATCATCATCCATAGAACTCTACTGCCTGCTTGGTCAAGCCCTTCTCTGCTTGCACTGGGTCCTGGTGGAAGAAGAGGGACAAACATTTAATTTGAACAGGAGCTCCCTAAAGCTCAACCCCAGAAACTTTCAGTGACCAGAAAGGTCCCCTTAAGCCACTATGAAGCAAATCTGTTCCTCCAAGCATGTGCAGAGTCACTGAACTGTTTCTGTGTCATCTCTTGACTGTCCCCATCTGGTATTTCCATTTCAGGGGTGAGAGGTGTGGATGCCAGCCCTGTCCAAAAATGCTAGGCAACAACCAGCTGACCCAAAAGTGCTGATTAAAGTAGGACTCATTGGCCTCTTTCACATTCCACAGCAAATGCCGAGGAAAAACACAACCTGATCCTTAGATAATGGGTGAGACACAATTGCTGCCAACCAATTAAATGGCAAGGCATGCCAGCCTGCCAGGCCTTGATGTGTCCCATGAACCTGATTGTTGCTACCATCGTGGTTGCTCCAGTCCTGGCTACATCTCATGAAGCTGCCTTATACTTTATATAGATCACTGGTCTATCAGCATCAGGACTGTCTACTCCGACTGGCAGCATATCCAGGGTCTCGGTCTGAGGTCTTTCACATCACCTATTGGCTGGCCTGGTCCTTTTAACTGGAGACACCAGGGATGACCCAGGACCAAGCAGAGGCTCTTCTGAGCCACAGCCCTTCTCCTTCAACTGTAAGGAAACAGTGGCTGAGTTGGTGGGGCTGTGGGGGCAGCAAGAACACAGAAAGGTCTGGCCGCATTAGAGGCTGAAGCTCAGAACATGTGTTCTGTGGGGGGTGGGGGGGAGGTAAAAGGCAGTGTAGCTTTTGAAGATCAGCATTCTCATTCAAAACAAATAGCCAATGAGAAATCTCTCCTCCAAGAATTCCTCTCATCCTTCTAAGTCCTACTCCTGCCAGTGGCCACCATGTTGCAGTGATATCCCCCAATTTATGAGGGGGCTCTGGCTACCCTCTATTCACTGCCAATCAATTGCACTATGACCTGATCCATATACGCTCCCTATCATGTAGGTGGCTGCTTACAACAGGACAATGTGGGCCATCTCAAGTTCTGCAGCTGCAGCCTCCCCAGGCACCTGCTTTTTAAAGTGTTCCTCCTCCTGCCTGACCTGGTGCTTCCAATCATAACTGTGGTAAGGGCCACGCATGATGTGATTTGGCATACGAAGCTGTGCATCAGTTTGCTCTTGTCTCACTCTGTACCCATCTTTATTTTACAACTCTATGTTAGGTGTCCTCATCTAGGAATTTTTTTCTAAGTTACAAAGCCATTTCTTCCTAAAAAGATCTCCTGCACCCGCAACCAAACCTCAGTCCTGTTCAGTTGCTCTTTTCCCGACCTTCTAAAGCCCTGTGAAGCCTGGCTGGATGAAGACGTGACTACATTTGCTGCATATATTACTCTACAGTGCACTGTGGCCTCCTGGAGTAAGAATACTTCTCAAATATTCACACTGCCGCTCCTAGAATTGATCCATCTGACAGCCAGTTCTATCCCCTGGCTGCAGAACCAGGGGAGGAAGGAACTGAATGCAGAAAAGGTCAGCAGAGCTAAGATCACTGTGAATGTCCTTGGTCATGCTCTTCAGATACTTGCACATGGAGGTTTTGGTCCATGTTCCCCACCAAATTGCACTGGTGCTTGGGGGAGGGGGACTTCCACACAATATTACTGTGCAATCATTCACTTCCTGGGTGTTCCCTGGCTCTGCTGTGCAGTTTCTCAATCCAAGTTTTGTACACTCTCCCCTGGAAAACTATACTACAGTTGGCTTGGCTACAGTGTGAAAGGTGCAGATTTCCATGCCTCGTGATATCTGGTACCATTCCTTCTTTCCGCTATTGATTCACTTGCCATTTTTTTTAAATGCCAGTTGATATATTGCTATAGCATCATAACACTATAGCAATATCCCTAGCGCTGAATTTTTATAATAAAAAACCTGACAATAAGCCTGCCGCTGACAACAGGGCTGAATGGCAGGTGCCAGGGGAGAGCACAAATACCTTCACTTGGAGGCACAATGGCAGATCACTCCCATGAGAAAGCAGCCTTAATGATGCTAGGTCTGTTATCCCCTTTACGATCAGGCGCGACTAGAAATTAAACCCAAACCAAGGACCACCCCCACCTCCCTACAACAACCAGCAGCTAGTCACATCAGCAGACGTGATAAAAAAGCCACAGATCTCTCTACTTGCTTTTGTCAAAAAGCCAGACGAACAGCAGCTGGGAGTACAAAAATAAGGTATTTTGATAATTGTATCAGTTATCAAACCAACAAAAAAACAAAAGCAGTGGTAAAAAAAGTTACAAAGCTCAGGACCGGCCTGACCGCACGCCATTTGAGAATGCGCCCCAGCATCCCCCACAGGGTAGCAAGGCTTTCTGGGGCAGGTTTCTCAGGCTGAGTGGAACAGACCCTGGCACAACAGGTGGCACAAATGTCACTGGCTGCCCCCGATACAGCTTTGGGGCCATCTTCTCTCTTGTTTTGTGTTTATACCCCAGCAAGTGTGCTGGATTCAGTTTAGCTTCTGATCACTCTCTCTGCTGGCAGAATAGGAGTAAGCTTTCCCCAGCACCAGCCGGTCCCGCAGGAGCTTGAAGAAGGCATAGTAGTTGCTGAAGAGGATCAAGGCCAGGGAGATGGTCTGGTGCCACTTCTCGGACGCAATCAGGGAGTAGAGCTGGTAGAAGATGACTGCCCCTTCCAGGAGAATCAGGATGTTCAAGATCCTCAGGGGTTTGCTGAAAAAGAACTGGAAAGGCCAAGGCATGGCTTTCAGTAGACTGCAGCATCTAAGGAATTGTTTAAACTTGCAAGACAATTACAAACCTGAGCTTCTTACCCAGCAAATAAATAAAATGGGTTCTATGAAATGCACAGAGCTCTGCATATTGATAGCTAAGCCCCTAGAATATCTTCCAACCTTCAGGCCATTGTTCTTAGCATCTAGAGAATACCCTGGAGTTGCTCAGATGAATCTCAGGTGGTCTTTAATGAAAAGATCTATAATGGGGGTCAAACTTCCCTGAAGAGTAACTTACTCTCCACTACCCATCTTCCCTTGCAATGTGCAGCTCCAGAAGAGCACTGGGCATCTTCTAGGATTGTTCCTTGTTCACACAAGGCAATGGTGAGGCCCCAGAGGACTGGCCAAGATACAGCCAGGACAGGACAGAGTGTGCAGAGATGACCCTTCCCTCTCTCCACAATCCTCTACTATGAAAGGGGGGGGGTTCTATGCCAGACACTGGCAGTTTCTTTATGTAGGTTTAGCTCTGCCTTAGTTCCCAAACTGCAGTGTTTCCCAACATCTGTGAATTACCACTATGCACTCATCCACCTTCTGGATATTTTGTCCAAAAAAACACCTCTGCTTTGGTGCATGAAGGTTTGGCCAGTGTGTGGATGGGAAGGTGAAGATTTTTAGATCTCTATATCTGTTGCCATTTCCCCTGAATATCCCCTTATATCTACCATTGTGACTCCACCAGCCCTACCATGGGAGGCAGGGCTTCTTGGCTATATATATAGATATAAAAGGCTAGATAGTGATATTGATACTACTGATTAAAAGAAAACTGGCAAAAGCCCTTTGAGAGCATGGGGTGGGAGGACAGGCTGGTGTGAATGAAGGGATATGAAAGGAAACAGAGAATCTGTGTGGGAACACTCCACTGCTGCTGCAAATGCAGTAGCGATGGGGAAGTGTCCCTCTGCTGGTGCAGCCATTTAGGGACTTCTTAGCAGTGTCTCAATGGGAAGAAGGTTCTGTGAAGGCAAGGCATTAGGGAGACACAGTTTTGTGTATCTACCCTAAGAAACTCACCCAGCTAAGTCGCTATGGCTGGAGAGCAAAGGAACAGAAGCAAAGAGATCAACAGTGGTGGTGGAAAGTTCTGTTAAATCACAGCTGACTTATTGCAACCCCAAAGGGTTTTCAAGGCAAGACTTGAAGGGGGGTCTCCTACATCTCAGTCCTGCTCCTGAATGGCTAAGCCTTCACTGGCTCTGGTCTGGCAAAACTTCTGCCAAGCTGGCAACATATCAAATGCACAACAGGAGCCAGAGACACACCTTACAGCAAGGACATCCTGCATTGGTGCTCAGGAAGCGACACAATGCACTTCTAAACGAGGGTCCCTGTACCATGCCTGCAACATCGATACAAGAGGAACTGCAAAAACTTACGTGAAACCGGAAGTGGGAGACGTCAGAAGGTACCGCCACATTGTAGTGGCCCATTGCTTTGTACACGTTTTTGCTGTGTTTCACCAGCACCCCCTGTGGCCACATGCACTCCTCTGTCCATCTGCAAAAGAAGTCAGTTGCCAGCTAAGATGGAGCTCTGCCCCAAATATGGGTACAGAGGAATAGAAGACTAATTCATTGAAACTGTTTTGGCTCATGCAAGGGTTAACCATCTTTAAAAGGGGATTGTTTTCCAAATATTTGCTCAAATACATGTGTGCACAGACAGGTTTAAAAAAAACCCCACAGAGCCTTGAGCCTGTCTCCATATGAGGCTGTTCTAAATGAGACAAGCTTTGCCAAAGCAGACAAGGAACAGCAGGAAATCAGCTACAATTAACAAAATGCTGTCTCAAGGGCATCTAGAGAGGAACTGCATCCAGGACTGCCAACTCTTCTTTACTGCTACTCCTGGGCCTGTAGCACCAAACATGGTGATGGACAGATCCAGATGGGCAGCTGTGTTGGACTGATGCAAGAGAACAAAGTTGGAGTCCAGTAGCACCTTTAAGCCAACAAAGTTTTATTCAGGATGGAAGCTTTTGTGTGCTAAAAGCACACTTCATCAGACAATAATATGGGATGGAATTAGCAGTCCTACATATACAGAGAGTGGGCAGTGAATAATAGTATGCAAAATAGTGAAAATATATACATAGGACTGCTAATTCCATCCCATACTATTGTCTGATGAAGTGTGCTTTTAGCACACGAAAGCTTACATTCTCAATAAAATCACTGGTCTTAGAGGTGCTGCTGAACTCCAACTTTGTTCTCATAGTAGATGCCATGCCCTGGGGCTCAAGCGGTTTTTTAAAAGGACTAGAAAAATCCATGGAGGACAGCGCTGCCCACAAACATTAGCAACGATCACTCAGCACACCCTTGGGTTTGGAGGCATTGTGCCTCTTTAAGCCAGCTTGATGGGAATGAGCAATGCCTCTGTACTCTGATTTCCTAGAAGCACTTGGTTAACCAAAGTTATTCACAAAAATCTGAAATGTCTAGAAATGTTATACCTACAGGAAAAAAAGGGGGGAGGTTAATTATGTGCTATACATATTTATCATTGCTAAACATATTTTACCTCTTTAGGAACATAAACCGCATCACTTAGAACTTAGTGTATGAAACTGCACTATTTGGTGAGTTTCAGAAATGTAAAGGCATGAAAAAGCCCTAGTTTTCCAAAAGCAAAATTGTGATTTTACACTCCTCAGCAGAGAGAGCAGAGAGACTGTGAAGTACGGTGGGCAAAATTAGCCACATTTAAACAACTTATCTTAGAAAGTATACTGTTATTGTTGTTACTATTTTCCATAACTATTGCTAACAAATATATAGTGTTAAAAGTCTGCTTTAAGTGTCCACAGTATGCACCAAGAATAATTCTCTAATACTGCAGACTGTCTTACATAAACACCTGCATATTACACATTTCAAGTAAACCCTTCCCTTAAAAAAAAAAAGCATTTCACTCATTCCAAAAGTGAAAACAATGCATACGATTTTTAAAATGCTTCCCAAAGATAGGGAGAAAAAATTCTTCTCTGAATTTTTTTGGGTCCCCCCACCCTTGGTTCACAACCCCTCTATTCGTTTAACATGTGTCAGACTGCATTTAAACAGGCAATACAAAGTGGAGCCAATGCAAAGGCTGGCAAAGTGTACCACTCTATTCTCCATCAGCTCTGATTTAACATTACCAGTAATGTCAGGATGAAAGACAGAGTGACAGCTCTGTACTGCCACCCACCCACAAGTGAATTCAGTTTTCACTTCACACCTTAAAAGTGTACCCAAGTTTTAGAGTGAAAGGAACAAAGGAATTGCTATTCTAAGATCTATACAGATGGCACAGACCAGGGAGTTTCAATTGGTATGTTCTTTGGAGGCTTCTCAAGGGTTGCCACCATGAGGACACCAGCAACACTAAACAGATGTTCCTGCGTGCTCTCCATCCCCTGTGCAGTTGCTGGGGAGGACTGGCTGTATTTTGAGGCCATGTCTTGGGATACAGGACTCAATGAGTCCAGCCAGAATCCCAAATGAACAGAGGGAGCAACGCAGAATGAGAAATGCATGGGGGTTCTGAGGCAGACAAGCTGATGCACAAAGTCCCATATAAGAACAACCTTTGAAAAATTACAAACCCCAACAACATGGGGGGCAGGATGTGTGTGTAACCAGCAGGTGGCTTACTGGTGCTGCAGCACATTGGAGCAAAGTGCCGGATCGACCTTCTGCCAACAGCCAAGATGTGCTGCAGCCTTGTGGAGAAGGTCGCAGTAGCGGGCTGGCAGTAGATGCTGCATGAGGATGACGGAAGTGCTGATGGACACCAAGAGGAACAGCTCACAGGACCACCGCTTGTCGTAATACTGAGTACTCTGCAAACAGAAGAAGAGGGTGTGGGAAGTCAGCTGTAACTGCAGAGCTGAAATCCAAAGGACTGCTGTGCTTACTGGGCGGGCAAGACACTCTAGAAGAGGCTTCTGTAATCTCAAGAGCCATGGGTGAAGATCTAGGGGCAAAGAGTGTACCCAAATCCAACAGAATTTAATTTCAAAGCCCAATACTGAAGGAAAGCTACACAACAGCCTGGCAAAAAAATCTGTACGATTTACTATCCCACAGAAATGTTTACCAGTCTGTTGGACCAAATATATATTAGTCTTAGCCCAGGGCATAGCATCTCCCAAATGCCAGATCACTGTGTCACCTAGAAATTTCACTGAAGTGCTTGGTATTTTCAGCCATGAATTTTATTGTTGTGGATTGGCAATCCTCTGTAGAAGCACAAAGCTTAGTTATCATTTCACATCACAGAATGCTTTGTTGTATGGCATACAAATGCATATGCATGAAGTTCTTCTCAAAACCTGTCTATATGTTAGCATTACACCATTTGGTGATGAGATGAAATCATTTATTAAGTACTTTCTATACGGGCTCCAATATTCAATTAAATGGATCTTTGAAAAGCAATAATGAAACTATGAGAAACTAGGGAGAAGTCAGGATTAGAGGTAAACTTTGTTGTGTCCATGGCAACTAGGGCTGCTGCATATTTACTTATATACTGCAACACTGTTAACATCCCTATAATAAAATTACGAGAAACTGTGAAGAGTTTCGATTAGATTTTCAGGTAGCAATAAGTGGAAAGTGTTGTAATTTAAAATACAAAACCCAGAGGCTGAAAAAAAGAGTCTGGCTCCTAAATTTTGGGGTTGGCTCACAGAGCCAAAGAAAATGTCAAGCCCCACCTTAGCCATTCATGGTGTAAAAGATAAAAAGAAAAACTTCCATAAAGCCTGCTAGTCTGGTCACCTGGATAACATTCTGATGCACCACAAATAAAAAGGAGACAAGGTCTCTTTAAAGAACAATGGCAATTCAATCTAAAGCCTTCGATAGAAAGGTAGAAGCAATTATGTTAACATGTCAAATCCAAGTATTTTCTCATATTGGTACAAAATCGAGGAAACAGGATGCAAAATTTGAGCCTTGACAGGCCTGTTCCTGTTAGGAAGTTCCCATCTCCAAATGTGCTTTAGCTTAAGTTTCAAACTTATAACCTTTGTCAGTCAGTCACAACCTCACATGCAAGAACCACAAGACTTTCTTTGCTGGATCGCACCATCTTCTCTAGTGTTCTGCTTCCATCAACAACTAGCCAGTCCCCACTGGAAGTTCAGAAGCAATGGAGTGGCAGGCTGCATTCTAGAACACACATTGGAAAATATGAGACTTAACTATGCTGGCGGCCAGCATCCCATATTAACTGATTCCTTTGCTGGCTATTGGCTACCTGCTGAGATTCAAAGGGAGACAGGTTCTGAACATGGAGCTCCATTTAGCTATCATGGCTAATGTTCACTGATCAAGCTACCTGATATGAATCTGTTTACTTTCCACAGTGCAATCTTCATTGAGAAGCCCGTTACTCAACAGGCCTTTACACAAATGGGGCTCAGAGCAGGTCAAGAGCACAGGTCGCTCTGTCCCATAGACTCATCCTTCATTTACGTACCTTCACAAACCAAACAGGAATGAATGCCACATAGTAGGCGCTGAGCATGGAGCTCACCAGCACCTCCTTCATGCGCCAGTTGAAATCCATCTTCAGATACTCCACCTCGTTGCGGATCAAGTCTGGTGAGAGGCAGCAAGCATGGGTGGGCATAGCCTCTGTGCTGTACATCTGCCGGGTGTGGTGCTTCAAGGTCTCCTTGAGGACAGACAGGTAGTCCTTGCCCTTTGAGTTGGCATCCCCCGTGTCACGAGGGCCAATGTTGGCAACGTGGGAGAAGAGACCAGTTTTGCGGAAGTCACAGTTCAGCTGCAGGAAGGGGACGTACATGCCAAACCTGGGAGAGGAAGAAGTGATAGCTGAAATTATTTCTTATATAGCAACATCAGAGTCTGTGGCAGTATAAGGCATACTAAGCAGAAGTGATACCCCCATCCCATAGAACTGAATGTTGACAGCAGCGGAAGGGGGGAGGAAAGACAGGAAGGGCTACTGGGGAAGAATGTGCACAAAACACCTGCTGGGGTTTATTTCAGTTGAGGGCCAGAGCCCAGGGCTCCAAGGAAGGGCACGTCCTGCAACTCAGGCAGCCCATCCCGACTCTGCTGCTTATAGCAGAAGCTCATCATTCACTCTTTGCAAGGCTTTCTGTTTAAGCCGCTGAGCTTAGTTTGGCTACAAGAGCATGCAGCTCCATGGCAGACCAATGCTCCACATGCCTGATGTCTTGTTTTCCATGCTCGGCACCTCCAATGTAAAACCAGTAAAGTGGGAAGGACACTTGGAAAGATGGAGACTTTGGACAGCTGCCGCTGATTCGATCAGACAGTAATCAGTTATACAGATTCTAAGTCAGAAAACAGCTTCCTGTTTTCCAGTATGCCACTGTTTCCCCTTTGAAGCTGCCTGTATCTGAGGAAGTGAGCTTTGACTCATGAAAGCTCATGCTGGAATAAAAACTGTTAGTCTTTAGGGTGCCAATGGACTTCTGTTTTGTTTTGCTCAAAAGTAAAGCAACTTAAGGATGTTGCACACATGCTGCAATTTGGAAGTCCAAAATGTGGTGCTGGATACAAATATCCAGAAAGATTTGGTCTTAAACAGTAAACTTCTCTCTCTTACGGCTGTGAAGATATGCCCTTTATAATGGCTGTTTTTATGGAGAAATGGGACACGTAGCTGCTAAAATTCCATTTTACTGAATTCAGTTTTTCTGGGAACAGAATTTAGATTGATACGGAAGAGAATTTTGGCTTTTATAATAGAGTAGACACAGTCTTAATTTTTTTTCTCTCGGCAACTTCACAGAAAAACTGTCATGCCTTTGGAAAGGACAGGTTTCTTACCTGTAACTGGTGATCTTCGAGTGGTCATCTGTGCAATCACACATATGGGTAATCCGCAGGATCGGCCCTGACCTCGGAGAATTAAAAGCAATCTTGAGCGTTAGGTCTGGTGCTCCTCCCACTCGTCCTGGGGAGGAGGCATCGTCTGCGCATGCCTGGGCGAGGGGGAGGAGCTAGCCGCTCAGTTTCTTCCCGCCGCCGAGAAGGTGGAAATTTAAGGATGAGTATCCAGCAGCGGGGAAGGCTGGGTGGGTTTGTGTGATTGCACAGATGACCACTCGAAGATCACCAGTTACAGGTAAGAAACCTGTCCATCTTCTTCGTGGTCTCTGTGCATTCACACATATGGGTGATTGGCGAGCTATTCCCTCAGGAGGAGGGGGCTGGATCTGCCAACATATTAGTACTAAGAAAGGAAAATAAGAGAGTGGTACTCACGATCAGTCAGTCGAAGATGGAGCGGAGCACAGGTTGTCCGAAGGACGAGTCACGCCGTGCACGAACGTCAAGGGCATAGTGCGAGGCGAATGTAGACGAGGAGGACCACACCGCAGCGGCGCAGATGTCCTCCAGTGGAATGCCTTTCAGGAAGGCTGATGAGGTAGCAACGGCTCTGGTAGAGTGAGCTCGTATGTGCTCTGGGATAGGCTGTTTTGCTAGTTGGTAACACAACTCAATGGCGGCGACAAGCCATTTTGAGAGTCTTTGGGTCGATATTTTATTGCCCATATTATGAGTTGCGTACGTGACAAAGAGTCTGGAGTCCTTACGGAATGGTCGCGTTCTGTCTATGTAGAAAGCAAGGGCTCTACGGGCATCTAAGTTGTGTAGAGCCCGTTGCCCTGCGTCCGCAGGGTGCTGGAAAAAGGCCGGTATAGTTGAAGGTTTTCCTAAGTGGAATGGTGAAACAACTTTCGGTAGAAAGGCGGGGTCGGGGCGGAGAACCACTCTGTCGCTATGAAAGATAGTGTACGGTGGGTCTGCCCTGAATGCACAGATATCACTGGCCCTTTTGCCTGTGGTGAGTGCTGTGAGTAGTGCCGTCTTCCAGGATAGAAGCTGGAGGGGAATGGAGGCCATAGGTTCAAAGGGTGGCTTCATGAGTTGACTTAGGACGAGAGAGAGGCTCCAAGTCGGCAACAGTTGTCGGACTGGGGGGTGTAGGCGGATGAAACCCTTGAGGAAGGCCTTGGTGGCATGGTGAGAGAAAACCGTCGTTCCATCCAAGCGAGGGTGGAAGGCGGAGATGGCTGCCAGATGGACCTTCAGGGATGAGTAGGATAGTCCGGTCTTGGAGAGTTCCAGTGTGTAGGACAAGATTTGGGAGATGGTAGCTTGATTAGGATCAAAGTTTTGTTGTGAGGCGTAGTGGGAGAAGCGCTTCCACTTAAGTGAGTAGGATTTTCTGGTGGAGGGCTTCCTGGAGTTCACTAGGACCTGGCGGACTTCGGGAGGGAAATCTAGAAACTGATTTTCCAGGCCGTCAGTTTGAGTGACGCTGGGTTGTGATGTAGGACCCTGCCCTGTTGTTGGGACAGGAGATCCTGCACCTGCGGGAGTTGAATGAATGTGTTGTCGGATAGCAGCAGGAGGGTGGTGAACCAGGGTTGATGTGGCCACCATGGAGTTATTAGGATGCAACTGGTGCGGTCTGCTTGTATTTTCTGCAGGACTCTGGTGATGAGCGGAATTGGAGGGAAGAGATAGTGGAGGGGTCCCCTCCAGGACTGTAGGAAGGCATCTCCCCGGGAGAGTTGAGACGGGGGTCCTCTCATGTAGAAGTGGGTGCATTGGGCATTCGATGGGGATGCAAACACATCTATTTTCGGGGTACCGAAGACCTTGAAAACTTGTCGTATGTATTGTCTGTTGATGGTCCACTCGTGATCGTTGGTAGAGTGGCGGCTTAGGGCACCTGCCTGGACATTCTCGCTTCCTGGTAGGTGGACAGCAGTGAGAAAGATGCCCTGGCTGATGCTCCAGTGCCAGAGTGCTAGGGCTCTTTTGCAGAGTCTGGTGCCCCCTTGCCTGTTGATATAAAAGACCGTGGCGATGTTGTCTGAGGTGACCTGGACATGGTGGTTTTGCAGGGATGGTAGGAAGGATCTTAGAGCCTTGTGGACTGCAAGAAGTTCCAGGCAGTTGATGTGGAGGGAGCTTTCGTAGTCCGACCATTGTCCCTGAACTGTGAGGGTCCCCAAGTGGGCTCCCCATCCCCACTTGGAGGCGTCTGTGGTGACGATCATGGAGGGAGGTGTCTGTTTGAACGGCATTCCCATGCGGAGGTGGCGCTCTATCGTCCACCATCTCAGGGATGGAATGATGTGCAACGGGAGGTTCAGCATTGTGGACTGGTGCTGCCTGTGAGGGCGAAAAATCCTGGTGAACCACAGTTGAAGGGGTCGCATGTGGAGCTTTGCGAAGCATAGGACTGCAGTAGTAGCTGCCATCAGACCTAGCATTCTTTGGTAAATGAGTGCTGGTTGGGAGCGGTGAGCGATGATGGTGTTTGCTAGAGACTGGATGCCCAGAACTCTGTCCTGTGGTAGGGAAGCTGTTTGAGAGGTCGTGGAGATGTTTGCTCCTATGAACTGGATTGTTTGCGTAGGAGTTAGTTTGGACTTTGACATGTTGACTTGAAGGCCGAGTGTGGCCAAGAGGGAAAGGGTAGCGGAGACGTCCAGTTGGAGTTGTTCTTTTGAGTGAGCGACGATCAGCCAGTCGTCTATGTACGGGTAGATAGATATCTTTTGTTGGCGCAGTGTTGCTGCCACCACTGCCATACATTTGGTGAAGACTCTTGGTGCTGTTGAGAGACCGAATGGGAGGGAACGGAATTGGAAGTGTTGATCCCCGATGGCGAATCTGAGGAATCTTCTGTGATGTTGGTTGATGGTAATGTGGAAGTAGGCATCCTGTAGATCTATGGATGCCATCCAGGCTTGTTCTGGAATGAGTGGCAGGATTGACTGAAGGGTAATCATGCGGAATTTCTTGTAGGTGATATGGAGATTGAGCTTGCGGAGATCGAGGATAGGGCGGAGTCCTCCATCTCTTTTTGGCACCAGAAAGTAGCGGGAGTAGAACCCGGTACGGTGGTACTGTGGTGGTACCGGTTCTATCGCACCCTTGTCCAGTAAAGTTGTGATTTCTGATTGGAGAGGTGTGGACGGTGGTGTGGTGAGGAATCTGTGACGTTTTGGGGTGGACTTGAATTCTATCATGTAACCCCTTTGTATAATGGCCAGGACCCATGAGTCCGATGTTATGGCCTCCGAGGTGGGGTAGAACGGCTGTAGTCGGGTTAGTGATTGGAGGTTTGGCTGATGGTAAGTATCTGGACGTCCGGGGGCAGGGTGGTCAAAGGGAGGGTTTGGTAGTAGGGTTAGTTTTCTTGGATGTTTGAGGGCATGCCCTCTGCTGAAAGGGCTGTTTAGCATGGGGCGGTTTGCGTCTCCATGCGTCTTGTAGTCTTGGGGATCTGGAGGTCTTGTAATAGCTAGGTCTCCAGCTCCTTTGCTTGTTGAGCTGGGATTGATGTTGAGTGACCCCTAATCTCTTTGCTCTCTTCCTGCTGTCGTCTACAGATGTAAGGATGTCGTCCGTGGTAGCGTTGAAGAGGCCTAGACCATCGAAAGGTAGGTCCTCAATTTTGTATTTAATGTCTGGCTGGAGAGACGAGGATCTGAGCCATGCGTGTGTGCGTAGGGCGATGGCCGAGGCGAGGGTCCTGGAAGAGCACTGAGCAGCGTGACGTGCGGTGTTGATCTGTTGCTTGCTGACTCTAGCCAGTTCTTGTAGGGCATTAGCAGCTGATTTCTGTGTCGACTCCGGTAGGGAAGGAACCAGTGAGTTGACGTAGTTCGTTAGGTTGTATGCATAGGCCGAGAAGTAAGCCATATAATTGTGTATTTTGGTCGTTGCCGTGGTGAGGGAGTAAATCTTCCTGCCGATGGTGTCAAGTTTCTTGCCTTCCCTCTCCGGGGGCACTGGGTGTCTGGTCTGCTTTGACTTCGAGGAAGAATGCACAATCATCGAGTTCGGCGCTGGGTGGCTGAACAGGAACTTCGAATCGGGTGCATGGATCTTGTAGAGGGCTTTGACCCTCTTGGATGTTGGGGGTACCGAGGCCGGTTTATCCCATGCTTCCTTGAGGGTTTCGAGGTGAACGGGAAGCATGGGGAAAGACGAGCTTGAGGGGAGGTCCGCGTTCACTAAATCGTAGACCACGTCGGAGACTCTGGGGGCGTCGGTATTTAGCTTGATGTTCAGGGAGTTCGCCATATTCGCAAGGAGGTCGAGATAAGATTTAGGACCTTCTGAGGGTGATAACTCGGCAGGTTTAGCTATATCAGAGGCCGGAGAGTGTAAGCCCGATGCAGAGGATTGTGCGGAGTCGGAGTGTTCCGCCTCGGAGTCGTCGTCGGTTTCTAGAGAGAGTTCAGCCGGTTCTATAGGCTGCGGTTGTTTGGTGGCAGGTGTAGACTTGGCCGGTGAGGTTGGTTTCGGTTCGAGCCCATGCCGGGCAGGCTCTTCGCGGTACCGAGCCGGCTCTTCACAGTACCGATGGTCTTCATAGTTGGAATGCCGTCTGTGTGGAGACGGATCACGGTATCGAGTCCGATCGGTTTTGTAGCTGCGGTCCCTATAGTAGGGGGACTCGTGGTGGCTGTGGTAGGAGCGATTCCTAGGGTCCGAATGTCGGTAGTTGTCGAAGGAGGGAGATCTCTGGCGTCTCCGTCGGTCCCGCGGGGATGGTGATCTGGACCTCGAGGGGGAGTAGTATTGGTATCTCTCTCTGCGATAGCTATGGGATCGTTGTCGACTGCGAGATCTAGGCGTACGTGGGCGCGGTAGTATGTCCCTCGGGGTGAGGGTTCTCTGATTAGAGACTGAGCTGCCAGTGGTTCAAGGGGACTTTTCGGAAGGCACGAGCGTCCAGAGTCTTGGAGTGTTGGCTTCTGATGGATACGGGTGAGTCCGCCTCGAGTATTTGTTCGGGTGGAGAGTTGGGTACCGAGGGGGACCTGGAGGAGATACGCACTATCTCTAGTGGTGTGATGGCTGGCATCGACGTCGACTTCGAAGCTGGCGTCCTCGGGATCGTGGAATCCGTGGTCGGGTTCGAAGCCGCAAGATTTGTTGTCGGGTCCGACGACTTATGTCCGGTTTTGGCCTTTTTCGGGGTCTTGGCGCTGGTGGGCTCCGCGTGGGTGGAGTCGGATCGGCGGCGCTTTTTGGGATCTTCGGGCTTCTTGGTGTGCTTGCCGGGCTTAGGCTTGCCGGGAATCTGAGCCACCGAAGCTGCCGGCTGCGCCACTCCCACAAAAGATGGGGAAGATGGCGGAGGTTGTTGTGCCGCGTGGGGCATTGGTCGAAGGGAAGACTCCATAAGATGGCTCCTGAGCCTCGCGGCACGGTTTTTGCGAGCTTGTTTGCCAAATTGGCTGCAATGCACGCAGGTATCTGTGCGATGTGCCTCTCCTAGGCAGAAAAGGCACAGGGAATGCCCGTCCGACGAAGGGATTTTTGCGGAGCAGCGAGTGCAACGTTTGAAAGTTACTTTGTCTCTTCCTTCCATCCGCCCGGGGGGGGGGGGGAGCTCGAAAAATAGTAAGAAAGTCTCTCTTTTTTTTTTTTTATACGATACCAGAAGACGTAGGAGAAGGTGTGAGGTGAAGAAGAAGAACGCTGGAGATAGATTGCAGTTGAAGAAAATCGGGAGACTCAGCGAGGTAGGTATGATCCGGTCGGCGGTAAAGAAGAAACTGAGTGGCTAGCTCCTCCCCCTCGCCCAGGCATGCGCAGACGATGCCTCCTCCCCAGGACGAGTGGGAGGAGCACCAGACCTACGCTCAAGATTGCTTTTAATTCTCCGAGGTCAGGGCCGATCCTGCGGATTACCATATGTGTGAATACACAGAGACCACGAAGAAGATCTTGTTTGTCTCTACCCACCCTGCTCCCTACCCCAAAACCATAAAGGAACAGAAATAGGAGAAGAATAGCCCAAACTTACGGGTAACACAAGAACAACAGGTTGAGCAGCGAATGTGTCCGGAAGAGATGGATTATGGATCGGCACAAACTCCAGCCCGTGCCGGTAAGGACAGCAAAGCGAGTGACCACAAGGAAAATGGAGCGTGGTAGAGAGACTTTGCCAGTATGAGAAGCCTGGAGAAGAAAGAGCAAGAGTGAGATGCAAATGAGACTTTCCTTCCCCTTTGCAAAAAGATCAGACACTCTTCCGAGTCCCACATGCTGGTTCTGGCCTTCAAAGGTCTTTCCCTAGATATGCCTTTCTCCATTTCCATTAAGAGCAGTGAGGGAGACTCTACTGAGAGTGCCAGTTCCTCCTGACTCCAACTGATGAAAGCAGTGTGGTTTAGTGGTTAGAGTGGTGAACAGGGATCTGGCAGAATCCTACTTCGAATCCCCACTATGCCATGGAAGCTGGCTGGGTAACCTTGGACTAGTCGCACACACTCGGCCTAACCTACTTCTTGCAGTTATTCTGAGGATAAAATGGAGGAATGATGTAAGCTGCTTTGGGGAGAAAGGCAGAATATAAAAGAAGAGATTAAGCAAGCAAGCAAACAAACTCTACATATGGGGAAAGGCTTCTATTCAAGCAGCTCTGCTCTTCAGAGCTTCTACCCAAGAGAAACTCAGTGGGACTTATTTATTTATATTGAAAAACTTTGTACACTGTCTCTTCAGGGACCCACTTAAAGGTGGTTCCAAGTACAACACAGTTGTAAAACTAATGGCTAAATACAAGCCAGGGGCATAGAAACAGCATGAAACAAACTTTGAGCAGCTTCAAATGATAACCCTAAAACAGTCCTCAGGCTAGAAGCAGACCATAAAACACATTTTTTAAAAATGGAATCCCTCAGTCAAAAGTCTGGGTAAAGAAAAGTGTTTTGGCTTGGAGCTTAAAAGGAAAGTTAGGTAAATGCCTAGTCAGCCTCAAGGAAAAGGAGTATGGAAGAGATGGTGGGATGGACAGTGGCTACCCCCCCCCCACATACGGGAAGCGGAATACGACCATAGTCTTCCATCAGGAATTTCTCTTGCACATTCCCTTTTTTTTGGGGGGGGGGGGAATTGAAGGGCTGAACAAGGACAGAACTGTTATGCATTAAGCACAAAGGCTTCAGGCCTCTACCTCCTTCACAATAGCGCTGATCAACCTTCGGGCCAGAATGATAGTAGTCACTGCCAGGACATTGAAGTCAATGAGATGAAAATTCTGCAGAGGGGGAAAAAAAAGAATCTAATTGGCCTGTGCATAGCCATCCTGCAAGAATAAAGAAAACCTTGCTAGCAAAGAAGCTGGTAAGCGTATTTTAAAGTGCCAAACTACAGCTACTGAGACATGGTTTCAAATTCTCACTCAACCAAGGTATCGTCTGGGTGATCACAGGCTATTTTTTAAACTTCATTTGTAAGACAGCGATGGTCACCCTCACAGATGATCTTCGACAGCATTTGGATCAAGGCACATCAACACTGCTGTTACTCTTAGCTCTGACAGCAGCATTCAACACCGTCAATTACGATCTTATGACCAACCGCCTCACCACCATAGGGGTTCAGGGGATTGCCTGTGCAGAGGAGAGAAGGAAAGACTTCCCTCGATTGGCTGAGGGAGGGAGGAGGGAAAGAGCCAGAGAAAGAAAGAGAAAAAAATGGCTTCCATGGTTGCAGACCAGCAATGTTTTATTCCAGGTATAAGTTTTTGTGTGCAAACATGCTTCGTCTTAAGACAGAGAGAGAGAGCAAGAGCACCCTTTCTATTTCTTACAGATGGCGGGGGTGGAGGGGGGAGAACCTAACAGCACAACTGGCATTCTTTATTAGTGGAAGGGAACAAGAGAGCTAGATTATAATGTGAGTCCATATGTCATTATATCTTGAAGAGTGATTTCAGATGCCAAATGACAATAGCAGGTACTGGTAATGAGAGAAGAAACCTAAGTTTCCGTTCAGTCCAGGAGGATGCATTGCCTTGAGCTTCATTATCAGTTGCAATTCAGCAGTCTCTTTCTAAGCTCCTTTTGAAATTCCTTTGTAAGAGAATTGCTACTCTTAGGTCAGCAACTAAATGTCCTGGAAGGTTTAAAATATTCCCTCACTGGTTTTTGAATGTTGTGGTTTCTAGCAGCAGTAGAAAAGAGCAAGAATCTAGTATAAAGACTAACAAAATTTGTGGTAGAGTATGTTCTTTTCTGAGTTACTCCTTACTTCTTCAGACTTATTTCTATTTATTCTTTGCACCCTCCTGGACTGAATCCTCCTGTTCCAAACTGAAACCCAGGTTTCCTGTCTCATTACCAATACTGGTATCCCCATTCCTACTACCCCTCTGCATTATCACACCTAATCCAATCAAGCCTGCTATTGCCATTTGGCATATGAAATCATCTTTATAAAGTTTATATTTCTGGTATTTTGTGTTACACTTTATGGCACTCACGGCTTGGCCCAACAAAGTGACATTTATGTCAGATCTGGCCTTTGTAACAAATGAGGTTGACACCCCTAACTTATGGGGTGGAGGCTCAAATTTTCCAATGTGCCTGAATTTGGGCATTATAAGAAAAATGGAGCTTAATCAAACCAGTGAGGGACATGGGACAACAGAGATCAATGCATGAACGGCACGCATTCATGATCTTCCAATTACAAACCTCTCTTAAGATCTTTAATTACAAACCTCTCTTAAGAGTTTATTGTGAGGTCTGAATGCAGCCTTTGGTAACATGTCTCTTAAATGTAATGCTGTGTTCTGTTGACAGGTGCTAAAATGCAGTCATTGTATACTGTACATCCAGTAAACTGCAGAAGGTCATGGATTTTTATAACATTCAAATGTTGTTTTGTGTAGCTCTTAATATTTTACTTTGTAATTGTAGGCCAGGAGATACTCACCAATGAGGTATGGGATGGAGGGTGAGATGGTGGGTACCACCACACTGTTTTGTAGATGTTGATGTAATGGACAAAGAGAGCAATTAGGTGGCAGAAAAAGAGCTGGAGTTCAAACAAGATGCTCCTCTCCACAGGCAGCTCAGGGATCTTGCAGTGCCGGAGGGGAATCACGGTTTGAGTTGCCAATGGAGGACTAGAAAGGCCTGTCCCTGAACCACTCCTAGTGGGGGAGAAAAGTCATCTGAGAACAACTAAAAAGGAGGAAGAATCAAAACATTTGAACGTTATTAGCCCCAGAACATGATCTGGAGTTACCAAGCAAGACATGCCACCCACCCACCCAGCTTCCAACGGTAACATTCAATCTCCCTTGCCTCTTGCTCCACCCATCCTAATCTACCCTCCCCACACTGCGGCAATCTTTTTTCTGAAGACAAGAAAGAGAACTCAGAATCTAACCCCTTGCCTGGATTGCTCAGGGT
Organism: Heteronotia binoei; assembly: GCF_032191835.1. Taxonomy (NCBI): domain Eukaryota; kingdom Metazoa; phylum Chordata; class Lepidosauria; order Squamata; family Gekkonidae; genus Heteronotia; species Heteronotia binoei. The sequence goes on along the minus strand of NC_083239.1, from coordinate 20,171,739 downwards.
TGATTGCTCCTAAGTTCATTAAAAAGATTAATATATTGCCTTTTCAAAGATCTAACACATTCAAATAAAACCAGCACAAACCTCCTTAGATCAGCCATAGCAGGCATAGCCACATTTCAGCCAAACACTCTCTGAAACAGGAGGGCTTTACAACCTTTATGAAATATAGTGAGGGAACCAGTCTCAGGGCAGGTTCTGAAAACCACAGGTCAGGCTAGGACACAAATCTTTTATTTATTTATTTTTTAAAAAGCAGGGCTAGGTGTCCTAGGTCTTGCTTTAGGGCAATCATCACAAAAGCCCAACTCCTTACTGCCAATATTCTACTCCTATACAAAGAATGGATGATTTCTTCTACATCCCGTCATGACCTAGGACCCTCCTATCTGACTGGTCACCTCTCCCTATGTGAAACCATGTGCAAGGCACACTTTCTGTAGCAGTCTCTGCTCACTCTTTCTTACCAAGTAGTGCATGCCTCTGCAGCTCATTCCTGAGCACTCTCTACTGTTGCCCCACCCCTGAAGCAGTACACAGATCTCTTCCCTACTTTCTCAGGAAAGCCTGGAAGAGAGTGCTCCTCCACAGGGCTTTTTGCTGCTTTGGGAGCACACTGCCATGTTTGTATCTGGTTCTGTTACCTATCTGGCTCTGATTTTGGTTTGCGGGAAAATTTTACGGTGCCTTCTTCCTGATATAACACTGACTTCCTTATTAACATTAGAACTATTTTACTGAGTTTTAACTACCTTGTTTAAAGTTGTTAGTTGTCTTCAGCTTCATGGGAAGGAAGGATACCAATATTTTAAGCTTCATGGAAAGGCAGGATATAAATATTTTACACATTATGTAAATTAAAAGGAATCAGTGAAGGGCTCAACCTGTAGAATGCAGGGATCAATATGAGAAAGGCCATCCCGGACAAAGGAATTTTAGAGCTTTTCTGAGTGTCCAAACCACATGGCAAAGACTGCCTTTATACCTAAATAACAATTTGTAGATCCAGAATTTATTTATTATTTATTTGATTTGATTTGTATCCTGCCTCCCCCCCATCCCTCGAAGCAAGCTCAGGGAGGCTCACAGTAAACCACAACAAACCACACAGTAAAACCACAACAAACAATTTAAAATCGATACATATTATAAAAATTACACATTCAATAGTTAAAACAATCAGAAATAATTTGCTGCTAAGTATTATGAGAGCCAGTTTGGTATAGTGGTTAAGTGTGTGGTCTCTTATATGGGAGAACTGGGTTTGATTCCCCACTTCTCCACTTGCAGCTGCTGGAATGGCCTTGGGTCAGCCATAGCTCTCCCAGAGATTGTCCTGGAAAGGGCAGCTTCTGTGAGAGCCCTCTCAGCTTCACCTCACAGGGTGTCTGTTGTGGGGGAGGAAGATAAAGGAGATTGTGAACTACTCTGAGACTGAGATTTGGAGTGGAGGGTGGGATATAAATCTAATATATTTTTCTTATCCTCCCCATATTGAAAATATCAGCTGAAGGATTAACCATGTTCCTTGAAGCTGATATTGTAGTGGGGCAAACCATGAACTGGAAACCTCAGCTCATACCTGCAGCCACTGCACTACAAGGGTCAAATGACAGAACTGACATTTGGTAACAAAGCAGGCAAGCTGGTAAATTTTACTGAACTAATTCAGACAAGTCTCAGAGTGGGGGGAGGGGGGACTTTCACAGTGGGCAGAATCCTTCCTGAAGCAGGATCACCCAATAGGCTCTGATGCATACACCCACCTGGTACGGGAACGCACACTGGTGACTGAGGAGCTGGTGGAATGGCCAGTACTCCCTGCAGCTCCAGTTTCACAGAGAGGATTGCGGCAGTAGGATGTCCGGTTAGGCCCCCTCCTTCCCCCGGCCATAACCCCCAATGATCCAGAAGCTGGGCAAAGAAGGACAATGTCTCTCCAAATATGATCCCTGTGGCTCTTCAGACTGCAAAGGGAAGCTTGGTTAGGCATTGAGGGACTGAAAGCCCTACAAAATAGAATCATCCATTCTCACTGCTTTCCATTCTCTGTCATCCATTCTCTGTCATCGCGATCACAGTAATGCAAGAGATTATACAGAACTTCATCATGTTCCAAGGGCTTCAAGATGCAACATTGGAGGCAGTGGTGTCCCAATGCCCCTACTGCAGACTGGAAGGGGAGAGCTGAGAAGCAGTAACTCACCCAGCAGTACTTACAGGCCAATCCTATGCCGCATTTCCCAAGTCTAAACCCACTGATTTCAAGTCTGCATAGGCCTGCACCATTACTGAGCTTGAAAGGCAAGTTCTGAACTGGAATCTTTCCAATTCAAAGTTTCCTCTCTTAACTACAGACCGTATTAAACTAAGATCTGGGAGATCAACGTTTGGATCCCCCTTTGTCATGGAAGCTTATGGGTGACTGTGGGCCAGTCACACATGCTCAAGCATAACCCTCCCTCGCAAGGTTGATGTGAAGATAAAATGGAGAACAGGAGAACAATGGAAACCACTGTGGGTCCCCACCAGGAAGAAGGGTAGAGTAGAAATGAAGTAAAATAAATAAAATTAAAGCCCAGTAGCACTTCAGAAACAGAAGAGTTTTCAGGATACAACTTTTGGTGAATTAAAGCTAATTCTATCAGATACAAGAAAAAAAGAGCAGCCATCACATCTTTCATCCACATTGGGGGGGGGGGGGGTACTAAGAAGGGCCAGGTGGAGTCAGGATGGGTAGAGTTGTGAATTGCAGAAAACTAGCATCTGTAAATTTTGTTAGTCTCTCAGATGTTACTGGACTGAAATTTTGTTCTGCTACTGTGGACCAATATGACTATCCACCTGAAACTAAAATCACATAAATATTAGTTTCAAAGGTAAGTTTTGGCATAAACAAATCCTTCATTATTCTTTATCTATGACATATATGAATGTTTTTCCACAGGCATATGAAAACCACAGGAAGCCACAACTGGCCAAGTAGGAACTGTCCACTGGTGTACTAGTCTCACAAATCTGCCCATGCCACATTTTTAGAGTCCACCACACCAAGTGGCTAGAAATGCCACACCCGTAAACACCTGCTGCTGGAACAAGTTTTGTCTTGAAAAATTAAATTTGGGTGCCTAGAGATCTAATTCCAGCTAGCTTGGGTACATGACGCCTGGAAAGGTAAAGTGATGTGTGAGTAAGGTCACCAACTGGCGGGGAGGTGCAAACCACTGTCACTTTAATACAAACTGAATGTATGGAAATAGGCAGCTGAAGCTTTTCGGAAAAGGGTGGTAAATAATATCACTTGGGAAATAACATCCCATTCAGGTTCTGTTAAAGGGACAGGGCCTTTCCCCCTCCAGGCAAGTGGCAGCCCCAAGGGTCGAGTTAAACAAAAAGGTGCAGCGCAACAGATAGGACACCGTTCAAAGCTAGAGCTTCGGGTCAAACTCCATACTCAGTGGCTCTGGAGACCAAGTCTACCTAACAGGGTTGCTGTAAGGCTGAAGTCGAGGGGAAAAGCAGCTCTCCTTAGAAAGTCAGCGGAGCATAAACGTGACCCTGAGTAACCAACCCGAGCACCTATCAGAATGTCCCCAAGGCCCTCCTCTCGTCTCCCTACTACTACCGCAGAGAAGTCGAGTGGTGCCCTACCCGGATTCACCCCCGCGGCTGGCTTCTCTTTCCCACTCGGGGGCGGGGAACCCAAGGGTCCCAAGGAGGCTCAGCGCCTGGCACCCCCCCCCCCCCCGCCGCAGCGGCACCGACTAGCAGGAGCGCGGAAAACCGACGGGGGCGGGAGGGGCCGCGCCCGTTGCCGCTACCGCCCCCCCTCACCCATCTCCGGCGGGCTAAAGCTCCGGCTCCGGCGACAGCTCCAGGAGCCACGGGGGGCAAGATGGCGGGCGTGGCCAGACTTCTTGCTTTCAGCACCGAGCGGCTTCTGAGGACGGCGGCCGGCAGAGGACAAAGCAAAGCCGAACGCGCTCGCGGGAAGGCAGCGAGGCCAGGCAACAAAGAAGCGGCTGCGGAGGGGAGGAGCTTCGACTCTTGGAAGAACACGTGCTCCGCTTTCCTCAGGCGGAAGGGGCGAAGATGCGGGCAGCGGAAGGGATTTCTTCGATCAGTGCAGGTGATGAGGCAGCCGTGGCCGAATCGATATCACGGCTGTGACTGGCTAGGAATCGCGCTTGCCCCCATTATCCGTTCCCAAAGGTATACTGACTAGGGTAGTTTCATCGAATGAGCATGAGCACTAGAGTTGCGCCGTCAAACAGTGCTTTGTACTTTCTACCCGCCTCGACTGTTATGGCTTCAGTTGACAGCCCCTTTAAAACTTCTGTACCGTTTTAACCACATCATCCCGTGCCCTTCCGTAAAAGACTTGCTGGCCAACCACGTCTACCAATAGCTGACCAGCTTATTATGCCATTAAAGATTTTGAATATGAGGTGACCGGCTAACTAGCATGTAACTCTAGCTATAAGGCACTTCAGGTAGTAGTAGGTCCAGCAAACCTGGCTAAAGATATGTTGCAATAGCACTTAATGATAAATGGTATGTACACATTTGCTTAAACAGGGGAGCTAGATTCAGAGACCCAGAAACCAAACCATTTGCAGAGCACAATCTGTTTTGTCTCCAAGCACAGTGTACATAACCAATCCCACCAAGCTTTTATTTATCAGTCTGCCGTCTTACTGCACAACTGGTATGTACTATAGATTCAAGTGGGCATATGTACTGTTTTGTCAGTCAGCTTCAAAATAGGTTGGTTCAGCAGCATGTTCACTCTTAGATGCTTACTGCCAGCTTCCTGAGATGTTGAGCAGCAAGCCGGATTGGAAATCTTCATAACCTTTAGGGAGAAATAAAAGCACTCCCCATTGGTCCACAGCTGATCACTGCTGATAAATAAGGACATGGATAATAAACAGGTAAACACAGCTTGTTTTTTTCACACAGACAATGGTTCCCTTTCCAGTATTCCACAACTTGTGAATAGCCTTGAAGGCTTGCACTGCCAAAAAGTATACATGGAAGGGTTTTTTCAGTCACAACATACAGTATGTTTAAAGTCAACCTACTATTTATTGTAACTTAACCTCTGCTCTATATGTTGAGTTTGTGTTGAGAAGTGACATATGCAAAACAAAGGGACAGTGCTCAATTTTTGTGCTTCATGTGGAATCTGTGACCCTAAAATTTCAGTTTCCTCTTGCTTTATATCATCGTTCTAGCCATTAAGACTAGGAAGCAAATCAAAGCACATTTCCTTTTGTTCTTAGTTTAATGGCTAACATGCTGAGCAACCAAGTCTTTAGCTGAGGATTCTGGCCTAGTTCTCTTTCAGAATTACTTGAATATTTAAAAAAAACATGTAGACAATATGCAGCTAATCCTAATTAAGCCCCAGATATATTCTCTAACACGTTATTCAGCAGTCATTGCAAACTTAGGCTTTGGTGTAAAAATTTTAAGAACCTTATTTCAACTTGATTTTTAAATTATAAATTCCATCCAGAGCCAACCCAGCAGTTGAAAGTCTGAGCATGCCAGTTATAAAAAGTGATGCAGCCTTATCAAGTGATTAACATACAGATTTTTTTTAAGAAAAGGAATATCTTTATTAAAATACTCAACAGCAGTCTAGTACAAAGAACTTCTAGAAAGTCCAATTATGTTACTCCATAAGAAAAGCACATAGTGAATGAATTATTCAGGAAACATCTCAATCACTTGCAATGCACTGCACTGCGTTAAATTATGCCAGCAGAAAAGTACACTGAATTCCAGACAGTTAACTGCTGGCATATCCATCTTGAGGAGACTGAACTGAGTATGGAAATGACATCAGACCCAAAATACAGATCTGGTGAAAATCTTCAAAGCCTCTGTTCAGCTGTGATTTACATAAACTTGTAAGACTCCAAAAGATCACCTCTTGGTAAGAATATGCCCTGTAGCAGGCAGTTTCCAAATAATTTTTCTGGGAACTGAAGATTCACCTAGTGGGGGAAAGGAAGAAAATTACTGCAACAGAGCAGGCAGCCATCTATTACACCGCAAAAATTGTGCCATTGTTTCTTAAAAGATAGAACATGCAACCATAATGAAATTAAGAGGGCAAAGCCAGGGAGTTCTTCAGAGTTTCCACCACATGCCAAAGAAGTAACCTCTTTTACACTTAAGTTTGTAAAAATGGACGGCAGGTTGCTTCTGCAGGTGTGAAAAGATCCTCCTGGCTGGCTGTGCACTGCCCCATACATGCCATATGAGGACACATACCAAACTAAGCTGGTTTGGAAAGCCTTTTGAGAGGAGAAAACATACTGAAAGACTAAATGCAATGGATCCTTCCAAATCACGAAGTCTAAGAACCACTGATGACATATTAAGGGACAACCAACTCACTAAGCCCTTGCCTTACTTAGTCCCCCTCATTCGTTGTCACAAAATTTAAAAAATCACATTAGTTACTGAAAGCAGAACAAAGTAAACAATACAAAGTATTGGGATACCTTAAAAACAGGTTTAAAATATACAAACATTCTTCACGCAACCCATGAAATGTATTTGAATTTTAAAAGACTTCAGTTTTCTTGGCACAGAACTGGATTTTTCTTCCTGTGATGCAGGCCTGGGTCTATCTAATCAAATTGGGTCTAGCATTTCATATGTTAGAACTGGAATGTTTTTCTATGCTTGCTGTATGAGATTGGTCAGAAGAGCTCAAGGCAGGCCCATTATACTCCTGCTTAATTAACCTAGTCTACAACTAGTTACTGGCAAACTTGTCCACCTTAACTTACTTGGGGCCTGAAGAATGCAAAGTCCTAAAAACAAGAGAAAAACCATCATTCTGGTAACCAGCAGAGGGAGGGCTTCCATTATTCAATGGCTAAATGCTAACAAAGGCACCATGTGTACCCAAGCCTCTTTTCCAACAAATCGACAATAAGCATTTGTGGTTTACTGAAGTGGCTTACTATCTTCAGCTTTCAGGTCATTACTGGTTTCATTTCACAGAGGGAACATTAACAACTGAAACTGGCACGTACAAACAATTAATCCTTATTAATTTTCCCAAAACCTTTAAGGCAACCAACCAGTTGGATTGAGGCAGAATGGCCAGGGTGGACTGTACTGTACATGCCTGTAATAGTCAAACAAGCAATTCTGGAGGAGAGATGCAAACTTCCCTCTGAAGGAGTCTATAGTCATCAAAGGTGTCTCTTGGCCAGAAAACAAGTTGAATGCAGTATGGAAAATAGAATTCATTCTGACAATGTTTCGCTTTTTTCTTGTCTAAAAAAAGAAATTCTAGTCCCTGTGACTGCAAAAATGCTTGAAAAGTACGTGAAGAAGCTTGTCTGTTATGATTTCCAATTGGCTAGGCTTTAGTGTTGCTCACAGTTCTAACTCCCAACCCTGAGCCTAGCAAAACCATAATCATGTAAATGTCCCAGTATTTATATAGAAGTTATGGAAAAATTTTCCTTGGCACAAAAACGCAGTGAACAGAATTTACGGTTCAGTCAAATTTCTTGATTCTTAATAATAATACTGAAATTATGCACCATGGTTTGTGGGCTAGCCATGCCAATTTAGCTCAAGAGAATTACAGGAATCTGGTTCTGTAAACCAGAAACTGTTGAACTGCATACCCAACTTGTCCTCAGCAAAAGCCGCTTTCATCCCAACCAATGGCAGACCACCTCCTGCAAATAGGAGAAGGAAAGTGTAAGCCTCCTCAGAATGACACACAGGTTGAAACAACATTTATAGTGTTCTTGCATGCAATTTACACACCCCAGGAAAGAAAACATGCAACTTAAAAATCTAAGTACTGAATGCTTTAATATAGTGAACAGCAATATTGGGTAAATTAGGGCCAGTGTTTTACTTTTTACAGATGTATAGATTTGGTGGGCAAAAACAAAGGACTCGCTACATCCAGTTTTGATATTTAAGGCTTGATTCTTTTTGACTTTGTTGCCCACGGTTACGGTCCATTGCATTGATAAAGGGCACAATTATTAAACATTATAGCTAATTTATGCAGAAGCAAGTGGATGTATTTTAAGTATCTATTTTTAAGCCATCTTTTTGTTGCAAAATTTTACATTAAAATTAACATGTGAAGAATTTCTTCAGCAATAATAAAGTTTATGCAAGTTGCCGTCACAGTTTATGTAAAAGAAATGCGCTATTAAAATCAGACATTTAGGTTACCTTTTGAGTTTTTCGGTGCATGTTAGCTTTAAGACATCCTGAATTCTCCTGCGATAATTTTCCTTTAAAAGGGGGGTTTTGGGCGATCTTTTCATCAAGCAAGACATTAAGCCCTGAAAGCTGACTCCAAACCGTTGCGGAAAATTCAGTTATTTACATTTTTTAAAATAACAATCTACAAATACAACTTTTTTTGGCTTTTAAAAGTAGTTTCCCTCAATCATGCACTGCTATGAGCAGCTTGACAATAACAGAGGATTCTTTTTCACCCCCAAGCAATTCTTTCCCAGTGAATATCTGATTTTAAATTTTGCCAAGAAAGGAAAACTACAAAGCTGTTTTTCCTACGCAGCAGTTAATTCGGCCATTGTGTCATGTTTGCAACTTAATATTCTTGCCTGGTCACCCGTGGTGAATAAGAATTTCCTCCAGACAAACAGGCAGAGAAGTTTTAGAAAGGCTGTTTTATATTTCCCCTTTTTGAGCAACAATCACTAGCATAGATAAAATGTGTATGTGGGCAGGTGGGCTACTGGTAAAATGGGATTATGCACCTTTCTCTACAGGCTACTGTCAACAACATGCCTGCAGGACCACCATGTATGTTTTGTAATTAATTTCCATAAAAATAAAACAAAAACCCAATTGAAAGCCACCCTGAGAACAGGCAGCCATCTGAGAAGAGGGAAATGGGGCACAAGGAAAAACTGCTTTTTCTCCCAACATTAAAGGCTTTGTGGGTTTTCCCAAATATCACACTACCTGCTGCATGTCTGGCTGTGGTCTTTTGGTCTCTGTATAGAAAGCAGTCTGCTGGGAATGGGGGCAAAAACATTGTCATCTCTTTGTTAATTCCTATTCATTGGGAAGGGGCTGGAGCAGAAACAGCTTCCCACAGGCTCTGTGTGTAAGCCCCAGCAAGTGGAAGAACAGGTGCCAGCACAATGCCAGTGTTCAGATCAAGAAAACAGGGACACATCTCCTTGAAGCTGTTTCAGGGGCAACAGCTCAACTTCCAGGGGGTGAAAAGCAAATTTTTTTTGAAAAAAAAAATAAAACTTACTCAATTTTGGCAAAGTTTTTAAAAGTTTCGGAACACATTCTAAAAACTCTGGATTTTAAATATTTGTTTTAAAACAGACCATGAAATTTAGCATTAATTTAAATTTATTGAAAAGAAGAAAAATTTTTACTGCTTGACCATACTTAAAAGAAAATGACAATTCATCACATTTACTTTGATTAAAAAAAGGACTAAACTTTATTGACAAACTGCTGCAGACATCTCAACAAGTTTTAGCTACCTATTTAGGCAGGCTTACACATGTAGTAGTAGGCATTTAATCTTCCAAGAACAAAATGGGAGGACAGTGTACAAATCCAGGTAGGACTTAGATCTATGTACAAAATGAAACTCGCTCTCTCCATGGTGGCATTTTTCAACTGCAGTGTCCCTTTTTAAACATAATGCTCGTGCTGAGGTACACTTGAACATACCACTGGAATGGTTACGTTGACAGTTTTGCCAATTTTAAGCATGAGCTCTATTATAGACTACAAACATGGTCAAGTGTTTAGCTCTTCATTTAAAAAGAAAAGAAAAGAAAAAAGACACAATGCACAGCTACAGTTCATTTAATACTTCCTAATATCAAAACACTGGGCAGTTATAGAGCAATATAAAATTACAGAGCAGCTTGATGTCCACTTCTCATAAAAGTTCCTCACACAGAATTAATCTACGAACCAAAATTTTTTTGTGTGGAAACCTTCTTCCACTACCATCTCAGCTAGATTTCAAAACCCACAGGGGAAATGTCACCATTACAAACCTAATTTTTAAAGTTATATTGAAAGCAACAACAAAAATTACTGTTAATTTGTTAAGAAGGATTTTCTCTATTAACATTTAAACTTAAGATTAATCAAGCAATCTGCATTTAAGGGCAAAGTTTTGATGTGAGGTTGCTTTTAAACTGCGGCAGTCATTACTATTACATTATGTTTTTAATTCATAAAAAAAACCCTGAATTTTGAAATGTAGCCTACTTTGGGGATTCTGTAACTATAGCTTTCATGGGTTGCCTAAAAACCCAACAAAATACTTAAAGATTAACAGACTTTAGTTTCATAACTGTTAAGCAAGCATGTCACTTTGGAAACTAACATTTTAACTCAACTTTTTAAAAAGGTACAGTTGTGTTTATATATCTAAACAGAGAAAGAAAAGCAATCTACACACTTAAAAATTGAATTCGGTCTTCTATATCTAACTCATTTTAAAATACTACGTACAGAAGCTAGAATGCAGGGTCGGTGGTGGCGGGGATGGAGGTGGGAGAAAAAGGGAGTCAGAGAAAAATCAGGGAGACAATTACTTGTCTGTTGTGGGTAAAGCAACAGGAATCCTGGGAGATACAAGAATCAGAAACAACTGTTTGCTCATATGTGATATTTTCTCCTCATGAATGCTTTAATAGCGGCCATATGGGTGCTCTCTGTACGCTCCCTTCACTGCCCTAGCTGGGGGGGCCTTGAGTGAAGGCCTGGTTCCATTCCAATCATCTTGACCTGCAGAAAGGAAAACAATAGCTTAATATGCTGGGTGGAGACAAGGCTGCCATCATGGAACCCCAGTGTTAGTTGATCTCCCCAAAAAGCCTTGAGGTAGGAATTTCAGAATACTGCCAAACTGTATATTTGGGGTGTCAGATGCACCCTGACCTGGACAGACCAGGCTAGCTTTGATACTGTTACATGCACATTCATGGTTCTCAATGCTGTTTCCTTTTAAAGTGCTGCCATTTCCTGTGAAAAGCCAGAAGTTTCAACAGCAGGATTTTGCTGCCTCTTTTCATCCTCCATTGCCCTAACCTTTTGTTGCTCTGAGAAACTGCAAGTGTTCAAGAAAAGATGACACAATCCTTGGAGGGGGAAGCAACTGTTTCTCCCCAAACATAACACTTGACACAAACAGATTTGGAGTAACAGTTTGGGGGAAAACTGAGCATACATGAAGCTCCTTTCAAGACAAAAGAAAATTGGTTCTGTTGATTTCCATCCTCTTTTGACTAGATAAAGCCTCAAAGAAACAGGCTTTCAATTCAGCCTGGCTGGTTCCCGATAGGTAACCAATTCCAGCAAAATAAATGTGCCAATTCCCCACAGGCACACTAGTTGTGCTGTGAACCATACAATACTGTTCCCTGCAGCGGTCCATACAATTTATTTTTCTCATTTCATCTGCAGGAAAGCAGACACCAAAGAAAATTGCTGTGACTGAACTAATTAACAGCGGCAATGTCATGCCTAGCGTACCATGGCTTTTGTTTTGTGCAACACAGTCAGACCAGAGAAGTCATAGTAATTTTGAAGAGGCAAAAAACCTTCACCCATTACTGCCCAAATGGCGGGGAGGCAAGGGGTACTGTGATGAATGAGCAAGATGTGCAGAACAGCCTGCCATTTCTACACCCTTCTGAGATGAATTGGGGCCTCTGGGTGTACAACTCCATCTATTCACATTTAGCAGAGAATCCTCATTCTATTCAGTATTCAGAATTCCATAACTGCTCTGTACTTATGTAGAATTCAGCACCCTGAGGAACAGCTTTCAAATGCAAATACAAAAGTTTCTATCCCTTTAGATTTGGGGATGGGCTGCAAACTTCCTCAGAAGAGAAGGGCCTCCCTGAGCTTTAGTTCCTTGTAATAGCCGTTTCCCCTCCCCACAACTACTAGAATTATGAAAATCTACATAAATTATATGGCTATAAGAAGCTGCTTTTCTCTTCAGCCTAATGACAATTTAGGACAAATGCCACTGGAACTTGGGATTTCCAGGGCAGAATCTTAAAGCCTTTATCAATGGCACTCTTCCACAATCAGAATATTCCTAATATCACCCCTGAAAGCATTTGGTGAGAACAAAAGGAAGTGAGATGCCATCTGAGCAGGTTGATTCTCAGTTGGAGAAATAGGTCATGCCCCACACCCGTCATTCTAAAAAATCAGGGCATGCTGTCTTTTGTACTTGTGTTAAATGCAGAAAACAACCAGAAGCCATTACAGACATGGAGCTAAATGGTTTCCAAGTGAACTGTTGCCTGCTTTTGCCAGAGCCATAAAAATATGAGGACATACCATAAGCTTCATAGGACTCTTGTGCCTCACCATGCCCATAGTCATAATATTCAGTTTCCCTGGGAAAAAAAAAACCAGAATGAAAGAGGAGAGGAGATGAGGGGGGAAGGGGGGGGAGAGAGAGAACCATTATGGCTTGAGGTTTCTTTTCCAAACATCTCTATCATTGCTATTCAGTGTGCCCCACAACATGAGGGGTCATCATATGCCCCAATTGCCCCAGCTAGTGATTCCCTAGTCATGGGAAACATGCTTTCTTGTGATGCTGTGTATGTACTAGGTATGTTGTATATGTACTAAGTATGTATCAGTGTAACTCAGGGCTAGCTTCCAGTGTCCACAATTGGACAAAGAAGAGGCTGGTGACAATGATACTGGGAAGAAGATAAAACCAAAGTCCAGCAGCACCTTAGAGACAAACAACATTCATTTGAGCTTTTGTGAGTCACAGCCCACTTTCTTAGACAGGTACATATGGGAAAGGTTGTGGCTGGTTTGGGGAGGCTTTGGATGGATATACACTATGAGTCTTTCAAGTATAAATGTCAAAGCAATGGGAAAAAGGGACACAAAGGCTCAGTGGAGCAGATGGAGCCCAATGACAGTGAGAAGTCCCTCTGCTGAGGCTTTAAAGTAGCTCTCCCAGCATCATTTGATGTTGCTTTCCCTGATTCAGGGAAAACTGGTCATTCCATCATCGCACACACAACTCTGTAGCAGAGACCAAAATGTTCTGCGCATCTTAAATATTTGTCAGTGTGAAGACATCAGGCCCTCCACCAGATCACTTACTGTTGACCCTGGCTGTAGTAGCCTTCATACCCTTCGTAGCTTTGCTCTGCATAAGCATCGTCATAGCCCTGAAATAGAGAAAGAGGTAAGGAGAAAGCCACTACCCCTAAAGGCAAAAATAAAATCTAGAAGAACAGGGTTCCTTTTCTACATAGTTTAAGCCAAGAGATTTGGGGAAGGAGGCAGGCACCCCCCACCCCATTCTATCTTTGTATATGGATGTCCAAGCAACAACTTTAAGAATGCTTTACATTAAATAAATGTAAAGTGTACATCCTAAAAAACCCATGTGTGAATGCAATGAATGACTATGGTATGCATACACGTCTCAGAAGCACAAAGGGGAGTGTGTGGAAATGACTGCATTGTTACCAGAAAATGTAAGATTTTCCTGCACCCATCCCATCTTTCTCCTTTTTTTGTGGTTTACCTCAGGGTGTACGCCTTTACAACTGTTACCCCATTTCAACTGGTGGCAGGTTTGCTGTCACTCAATATGTGAAATGGCTCTTAGATGTTTACAAGTTGTGGACCCATGACAGCTGGCGAGTTGGTCAGCATGAGACAGAACTTAGAAACTCTCTCCAATCCTCTTAAATCTTCCCCTCCAGTATTCTTCTAAATTTTCAAGGGCTTGAGCAGACTGGACCACACATCCCTTCCCAGCGATGTTCTGAACATTTTATCATGGCTGGAACATAGTCATCATTCTGGTTCTGAGTATTTTTTTCTTAATTTACAAACCTATTTTGCTGCAAACCTGGGGAGTCCTTGGAGTCTGCTGACACCCCTAGTTTTTTGGATGGCCCCACTGTGCTGTTTTTGTCATCTGCAAAAGGGCTAGCCACCTTAATATCACACAGTGGAGGACCTGCTCTGCACCCAACTTCTGTCAATTCTTCTGCTGGATCCAACCCAGTGATTCTTGTGCTGCATCCTTTTCTTGCTTTTGTTAAGCAGTCTCTTTCCCTAGGGCTCTCACCTAATCTTACTGCAGCATTTTTTTAAGAAGTTTAGATGGCAGGAAAATGTCAAAGTCTGCTCTTCTCTCCCAAATGTATCAATTAGAAGAACTAGTTGTAGGTTATCAAGGGTAAATATAACCATACAGGGTTTTAATCGATTTTTTTCAATCAAATGCAGTCCTTCTGATTTGTCTGATGTTTTTTGTGTTACTCAGACTGGTCAAGTGAACTTTTCATGCACTCCGGGTCCTGCTGTGTTCTGAAACATGCATTATGTAATTGCTTACATAATCTTCGTAAGCCTCTGGTGCAGGAGGGGGAGGAAGAGGTATTCTTTGAATGCCTGCTGCACGAGCTCTTGGGGCAGGGGCGCCTCTCACCGCTGGAAGAGGAGGAACACCACGGGCAACAGCTGCTCCTCTCGCAATGGCACCCCTCACTGGGGCCCCTCGTACCAAGGCTCCACGTGGAGGTGGTGGCGGAGGTCCCACGCCACGTCCCCTACAAATTTGGGGCAGGGGGAAAGAGTCACCAGGCATACAAGTCTGCCCACATTAATGCTATGATGCTGGCTAAGTCTGTTCAAAAGGGTGGTACCTAAAAGAAAAGTTTAACCAGCAGAGATCCCTGGCAAAATTCACTCTGAGCAACCCTGCTCTCTGTGGGACTAAAGCAGAGTCAGAAATCGCCAAACATGAAACTCAGAATAAGCAGCAAAGATAATGTACCCACTAGGGTCACTCTATACAGAAATTAGACAGACCAAAATACCAGCTAACAGATTCCCCAGAACAGATATGGATAAAATAATGTACTTCAATGCTTTTGAATTTATCCCAAGTATTTATGGAAGTGACAGAGACCATTTCTGCCGAAGCAGCATAAGCTCGGGGCCTAACACAAGGCCCAAATTCCATAGTCAGAGCAATTAATTGCTACCTAATGGAATTTGCTTTCAAGGCTGAAACTATTTTTTTAAGTTAAGTACTAAAAGAAGTAGAACAAGGGAAAACGATAAACACAGTGCCTAGACAGTAGAGGAGATATTTTATGGCCCCAGTAGTGACTAGCGCAGAGCACTTAATACCCCATTCTTCTGGTCACTGGAAACCACAGGTTGGATCCAGAATAATTTTCCAATGGCAGAATGGAAGTTTCCTGCCCCTCTGCTACCAAATGCTGTTCCTTTGGGATAGGGGACCCAGAAGAACTGCATGCGAAAGGAGAATTGTTGCAAACTGCCCACTTGAATCCACCCCCATGCCTGACATCCTCTGGTTTCTGGGAAGCTTGAAAACATGAGGCTGATATTCAAGTCCCTCCTTGAGACACTGAGAACAATTTTCTTAAACAAAAGGCAAAATTCTGAAGGTCAGAATATGCACTTTCATGGCGCAGAATACCCAGACCATATGATTATAGGGCAAGAATAACTGAAGCTGGCCTGAAATTAATGAGAAGCCAGAATGGGTAGCAGCACGTTGAAGCCCTTCCCCCACCATTAGATATCAGTTGCACGACAAGGAAAATGTGGCCTTCCAGTGAAAAAAGGTGTCAAGACTAAAGGCAGATTACATATACAAAATGTGACATTCTAGACAATTCATTAAGGCTTTTCTATTACCTCATCATTTCAGAAAGGCTTCCCTACTCTACATGCTAATTTAAATTTATTATTTATATTTATTACTTTGCATTTATATCCCGCCCTCTCCGCAAGCGGACTCAGGGCGGACTCAGGTTAAAAAAACCTTTTAAGTCTGTACTGCCATCCCATCTCTTTGAACTGTCACTGGCATACAAGTAATGTTTCAAAACTGACTGCCCACACTTATCTCCAACAAAACTTGTACTTGTTTACCTTGGAACAGGGGGAGGGGGAGGCACAGCCCCTCTTCCTCGCACAGGAAGCCCCCGGCCACGTGTTGGTTCTGGCACTCCATTAAGATAGGACAGCTCCAAAAACTGTTCTTGGCAGATGTCATCCATCATATCCTAAGGATTAAAGAAGGAATTCATTTCCAGGCAATGGAAACCTCTCTCTCATTTGAAGCAGTGTTTTGTTCTGATAGTTACAGGTGGTGAATTCTATGTACAGGAGCTGCCTGACACAATAGCCACCACAAAACACTTTTGTAGTCTTCCAGAGCAAGCAAACTCTCTGCTTATCAAGAACTTGGGCTCCCTTGAGAGCACAAACTTATTCTTCCTACTCACTGGAGACAGGAACTGGCTGCAGGACAAAGACAAAGACCACCAGTCAACACAAGTTGCCTCTTTCTATCTCTGCTCCATGCATTTTGCTCTCCCAGAGGCATGCTACTTCAGGCAGTAAGCACAATGTTCCAACAACTGAGAAGTAAGCATTCACTCCTGCCCCACACTCTCTATGAGATAACACAGCTAGCAGCGCCAACTGATCCAAGGGGATTCTTCAAGACTGCCGAAGTAGGAAACCTGCTGAAGGGGCTTTAGCTGATCAAAAAGCACAGGTGGCTTTGCAAGGAAGGGCCTCAAGAGAAGTGACTGCTTTTGCAAGCATTGCTACACAGCAATATAATTAAAACATGTACCTTTTAAAATACACAAAGTCCAGCAAGGTTTATAAGCTTTATAAAGCCAGCACAAGCCCCTTCTTCAGAGAGCCTCTCTGTGCCAGACATCAGGCTGGAAGAGACAATGACCTCCCACTCTTCCTGTTAAGTAGCACTGGGTACACCTTGAGGACAATCACAGTTCCCCATATGCAAGCTCAGCGGGACAAGCAGTACTTAAGATAACTTTCCTGCCAATACAGATTTCACACATATGCGTACTAATGTGTGTTGGAAAATTTATTGACAGAATGGAACTCCCCCCCCCCCCCAACAATCTCCACAAATTGCTCCTGCAGAGGATAGGGAACCCTGTGGGATGACTGGGGGACAGGGCACTTGCAGTGGGCAGGGGTAATTGGAAACTGCCAATTCTGTCTGATACAATCTGTTATTTGTATCATCAGAGCCCTTCTCAACCCGTCAGACCGTGGACCTAACAGCTCTCATCTCTCAAGACAGTGTAAAGCTTGGTTGCTCCCTAAAGCCTCTTTTCCAAAGGAAAAATCAACTGTCTAGCTCTCATTCAGCACATTCAACAAACACAGAGATCTGCAGTCAAGAGTAGATATTCTGATCCAGTAAGGAGGGGAGGCCTGGCACTGAAACTGATTTAGGAGACCACTGTCAGGTAACTCTTAAAAGCAAGGGTGTCAGACTCATTTGTTATGAGGGCTGGATCTGACATAAATGAGACTTTGCTGCGCCAGGCCATTTCAGGTCAGGCCATGTACATATCTATTTAAGATTAGGCAGCAGAGATATAAACTTTATAAAGGACAGAGCCAAACACAATTAAAGATTTTTTTTAAAAAACCCTTTAAAACATGATTAAAATATTAGCATTCATTGGTCTTAAAAATGCTTTATTTATATTTCTCTCAAGGGATCCAGAGAACTGGGCAAAGGAAGCTCTGGCTCTTTCCTTCCTTCCCCTTTAAAGGGACTGAGGGGAGGGGAGGAGCCTCAGCCAACAGAAGGAAGAGAGGCTTGGCTTAGTAGCTCTGCTGTGCAATTGGACCAAGTCTTGCAAAGCAAGCTGTTATGTAGAAGGAAGCAAGATATTGGGAGAAGGAAGCAGATGACACCCAGTTGCTTGGGGGCCTCTTAGGAGCCCTCTGGGGGCCTGATTCAGCCCCTGAGCCACATGTTTGACACCCCTGCTTTAAAGCATGTGAACTTGCACCAACCAACTCTAGGTCTGAAGGCTTCTTCCCAATTCTGGTGTATGATCAATGGTAAGTTTATTTAATATTTAGTTAAAATACTTAACAGCTACTATTCTATTAAAAGTATCCAAGACAGCTAGTATGAATTTAAAATAATCAAACACCATAACTGAAATCTAAAAATATTCAAGCTGAAGGTGTCCTCTGATATGACAATAAAATAATGAATTAAGCAGTTGCATAAGCTCTGGTTAGTCTACTATTAGTTCAGTTTGCAGTATAACTCCTTTTTCAACTATCAAAAATCCAAAATGCTGTTTGGAGCATTCTCATAATGACCGACTACCAGCAACATGCTACTATATCTGCATGCAACTCACTATTGGCTGGAGATTGTGGGGGGCCCTTTTGGCAAAGCTACCTGCCAGCCATATTCCAACTTTGCCTGCTTTCATCATTCCCCCTACCTGTCTATCTCACAGCATTCACTAAATATATTCCTTCTCTGAAAAATAAAAATTTGGGAAGAAACACATGATGACAGCTAGTTCAGTCACTCAATGGGAAAGATGTGAAATGTTTTTGGAAACAAGCCACAGATTTTATGATGGCAAACTTGGCAAAAGCACAGAAACGACTTCTTTTGTCCCACTGACTTTAAAAACTGTCCCACAGGAAAGGGCTTTAGCCACACAGTAATGTCAGTGCTAGCAGGGAAGTAGCCACAGTGATAAGGCTTGGAGGCAGGCTAGGGAAGTGTGTGGACTGAGACAGCAGCAGCAATAGCCAATGCTTCAGAAGAGGCCATGGGTTTTGACCACTCTAAGCCACCAACTTGGTTTCTGGCTCCACAAAAATCTGTTTGTTTCAAATTTAGATAAAACAATGTCCCAGTTAGTATAAGATACAGTTAAATCAATTAAGAATTCCAGTTTAGCACTCCAGAGCAAAAAGCTTGGACATTTGAACATCCCAACTAACTGCAGTTTAATCAAACCATAGTTTGCAAGATCTAAATGCAGCCTAAACAGGAACTAAAATCAAACCCACATCCTTCCCCATTCCTGCTTATGTAAATAAAACAGGCTGAACCAGATGTTAGGAGAAGCTAGTACTTCACATGTTAGGAGCCCAGACCATTTATTGTCTGTGTGGGGTTTATAGCAGCACAGACTGGAAGCCACTGCAGAGCTGTAAAAACTGGGGCAATGTGTTCAGAGCAACAAGCTCTGGTTAGCAGCTTGGCTGCTTCTGCAATGTCTTAGTGCTTTTCAGAGGCAGACTCATATAGAGTGCACTATGGTAATCTATCCTAGATGTTTCTAGAGAATGGATTATAATTGAGATTTTTCTTTTTCAGAATGGGATACAGGTGGCATGCCAAATAAAAAGCAACAATTTCTATTACCTGGTCATCAAAGTGTGAATCACATCTGGTTGGGGGGGGTGTTGGTGGTGATGCAAAGCTATTAAGGACAGACTCTCTGTGGTAACACCAAGCCACCATTTATATCTCCATATTTTTTGGATTACACCCAAGTTTATTAGCCCTCACCCAGACACTTCTTCAGAACTTCCACTGCCACACTTGAGAGTAGGGGGAGAAATTGGATGCTATCAGTATATGGTTTCATGTAGAAAACTCCCACTGAAAATATGCCACAGTCTCCTTTACTTTACCATCACTTTGCATGCATGTGACAGAACTTGTCTGGACTATACCTATTTTTTTTTCAGATTAGAAAGAGGGTTACATACTGGAACAAGAAACTTCTTGACCTCTTCCATAGCATGGGCCATTAGAGCATAGGCCTCGCAAGGTGGTCCAAAGACTTCAATGAAGACATGCAGGTCCATATTTAAGTGAGCATACTTTGGATCACCTCCTTTGCGCAGTTCCTCTTCCTGAAACACACATTATTGTATAACAGCAAGAGCTTTTTAAAAGACGACTTCATCTTGATACACATACGATTCTTAGAGATGGCCAAATTTATGTTTCACGTTTAAAGCTACAATTATCAGCCTTTCAGAATGTCTGTCAAGCAGATGCAAAAATTTAAAACTTTGTACTAGTTGAAAGAATTAAACTTAAAACAAACAAACAAAAAGACCTGGATTATGTTTCACAAATGTTGAACCTATTTTTATTTAGCTTCACTTCCTTATGCCTTGATCAAGGGAAATTTTGTTTTTATTGTCATTCCATAAAACGATTCTAATTTTTAGATCAACAAAAAGACTTATCCATGGCCATAGCTGTCCTAGGATGTGAAGCTGCTGCCCTGATACGAGAGGTAAAACTTCCAGAAATTTTGAAGCCATGGGAAAAAGGAGGGGTTTCCCCTCAGAAAACAGTGGAAGCTTTTGGAAAAGCATAACTATAGTTTATTTTTCAACCAAGCCTATTATTTTATTAATTTACCAACATAAAATGCTTAGCAATTATTAAGTTATAAATCAAGATGCACTGTTTGGCATAGTTATGGAATTTAAAAGTATAAACGTCTTAAGTTTCTATAATAAAAATTCCAATTTTTTTTTTACTTTTTACCATCTGAGAAATGAAAAAGATGAAAACTGAAAGCAGACACAAATTCTACAGTAAACAAAATACAAGTATATCATTTGGACAGAAACAATCCTATACAATCACAATATCTAAGGCTCCCAGCATATTTGGATATCAAGTTTATATAGTGTTTATAGTGTTAAAATGGTAACCTCTTTAATAATGTATTATCATTGAACACATTATAGCATACAAAAATCCACGTTAAAACAATAAACATATTCTTAATGATGTTACATCAAAGTACTACAGGAATTTCCACTATATAAAGCTGTAGTATGTCCCTCAGAAAATATTTCACTCATTCCAAAAGGAGAGAAAAAAATCATCACCCTGTTAAGTCTTGCTATGCACCTCTGCAGAAGAAGCATCAGTTCAGAGCTTCCCAGTAAGAACAGCCATATGCCAAGTCTACACATAAGGGAAACTCCCTAAACAAAAGATTAATTTAGAACTAGGACAGGATCCCTCAACTGAAAATTAACTTAGAGCTAGATATTCTGGGGAGGGAGTTATATAAATTCAAATAATAATTAAATAAATGCTCCAAAGCAAGCAGCTAAAAGCACAGCTCTCACCCCTAAAGCAGATTTCAGGGGCAGCTGGGGCAGCCCTGTGCCCTTCACATCAAAACAGCTTTTACAATTGTTTGGCCAAGGTAAGCTTTACTGCTGTTTGTGGCACAACATGAAGTTGTGGCAGAACCTTCTCTACAAGTCCCTTTGGGGTTGGCTATTCAATGAGTTCCCAATGGTGGAAAGACAGGCTAAAAATGACTTAGAAGAACGCACTCCCAGACACCATAACTTGTGTGAACATGCACTGCTGGATTCTTCACGTCCAGCTGGATTCTTCAGCTGTTCATGCATTTGCGGTTAAGGACTGCAGTTATTTGCTATACTGAAACATACTAAACCAGATAGCTTAGCAGAAACTTCTGAACTCCAAACACATTTTATGTTATCACTCCACTATGTAATTTGAAAAACAGAAAAATCTATAATTAGGCATTAATTTGATTAAAATGGGTTATTAGCCTGTTCTTGGCAATTGATAGGACAAAGCTATCTGAAAAAATGAAGTCAGACCACCACCTTCTTAAGCACTGGATGGGCAAACAAAAGAAGATAATCCAGACTCCAGCATGAAGCTAGACTTGCTTTCATAAATACTAAAATAAACCTCTGTACGTGTCGGTGCATACATTTACTATGTTGTAAGCTGCTGTACTGGTGTTATACCAAAGGAGAGATATAAATAAACAATTCTCCTTAAAAAAAGGATGGAGGTGAAGCAGCAAGAACACAACAGAGAGAAGTTTTCACTGAAGTCTTCAGTTAAAGATGTCTGAACACAAAAATACACAAGGAGAGTTAGCATGCATCCTGAGCTGCCTTACCTTTGCCTTGTCTCTCATTGACCCCTTCCCAAGAACAGAGATCTTTGCTCCAGTTTCTTCCTGCAGCCGCTTGATGGTATTACCCTGGGGTCCCAGTATCTTCCCAACAAAGTTAAACTAAAGCAGAATATACACAAAAGTTTATTTTTTTTACTTTTGAGACCTGTGAACAAAGTCAACTTAATAACTACCAAGCAATGACAAGTGACAGCAATTTTATAACCTTAAACCAAGCTCACTTGAGCCTCCTGAAAATGGCTGACTGTTTAAGATTTGGGTATAAACATGTCAGTAGCTTGGGGGGTAAAGTCTGTGAACACTATGTCTTTGCTCCATTATTATACTACAGGAAAATCTTGTCTCAGTCCTGACAAAGAACTAAAGAATGAAGCCTTTGCCAGAAATGGAAGTTCTCAAGAATTAAGCGTGTAGTATGTAGCGATGATGAATAATGTAGCTACAAACCAGACTAGTTATGAAGTTTGAAATGTAAAATGAATTATAAATGTATCCCATCAGAATACCATTGTACATTATAGACAAAGTCCCAAAAATTTTTCGGTGTAACCGGGAGGGGGGGCATTAGGGAGAAATACTTTGTCTTTTATAATAATCTTTAATATATATAATTATGTATGGTAGCTCTTTCCCCCCTCCTGTATTTTCTCTATATTATCTATTTCCTCAATATTAAACATTTTACAACAGCAATGAAGGGATTAGATGAAGATGAAAGCAGACACTTATAGAATGGATATAAACATCAATTTTAGAATCTCTTGCAGGCGTCACCTTTGGATATTGCTTGACTGGTATCAGAACTCGTTCCTTCAGCTTCATGTTCTTGTGGGAAAACAAGTCCAAATAGGTTTCTTCTTCATCCTTCTTTGGATCATCTTTCTGAATTTTGTCGATCTCTAAACCAAACAAATCATACATTTGTTGACACACCACTCTTAACCAGGGCTGGTTCACCCACTAGGCATTTGCCTAGGATGCTGGCAGGGTGGAGTGGGGGGCACCAAACTGGCCCTCCCCTCATGCCCTAGACAAATCCCTACTTTGCCTCTTCTTCCACCAGCCATCCCCTTCCCCCCCTCAGTAGTGCGCCTGCCTCCCTTCCCCTCCTCAGTAGCCCGCCCCTTCCCCCCTCTCCCACCGTCTTCTTCCTCCACCCGGTCCTTCCCCTCCTCCTTAGCTCACCCACCCCACCTCCTCCCTGTGAGCTTCCCAGAGGCCACCCCACCGGCGCGCTCAAAGGAGCGACACCAGCCACCTGCTTACCCGCTTCGACGGGCATCTTAGTACAGTGTTGTCTTAATAGCAAGCAAGAAGCTTCCTGCTTGCTACTAAGAGAACACTATGATGCCCACTGAAGGCTGGTGTCACTCCTGTGAGTGTGGGGGAGGGGGGGACAGAGAAGAGGGAAGGGGGGCAGCCTCGGGGTGCCCATGTGGAGGGGGAGACGGTGGGCAGTCAGTCCACCTGGGGCACGATGCGCCCTAGGGCCAGGTCTGTGGGCAACTATTTTGCCTTGGCTCAAGGTCCAATGCCGCCCCCCCCCCGCAAAAAATGCATTAGCTTTTACAGCAATCATACAAAATGGGTCCACAGAAGTTAACAGTAAAACAAACAAACAAACAAAAAAACTTCCACTAGCTCATTGTCAGACATTGTGGCTTAAAAGGAAAAAGAAGCAACCGTTTGTAAAAATTTCCTACCTTGTGGCAATTCTTATTCACCAGACAAACACATCATGCCCAATAAACTTAGTTTCTAAGCAGATTTGTAATGCCTTTACAACACTCCATTTAAGAAAGGTGGCAGCCATTTTGGAATCAGTCAAATTTTTAGGACAATTCTAAACTACATAAGAATTATTTTGATTTCCAGAAACACCTATTGCACTATAGCTTGCAAGTTTATATAACTGATATTATGACAAGAATACCAAGCTTCTCTGAGGAAGTCCAGGCTACCAGGGTCTCCATCTCCGCACACCCGTCTTGTGCTAATAAATATTTGAAAAGGAGATTTCTAGTAGAACTCAAACATTCTAATCTGTCTTGCTTGACTTTTTTTTTTTAAGCATGGCAATTTTGTTACAGGATGATCCCCTCTACCTCTGCCATCAAACAATTAAAATTATCTGTCTGTATTAAAAACAAACCTATGGAAGTAACTGGCCAAGCACATAGTTTGTAAATTCTTTCTGATTCTCTCATCCACTGGAGAATGAAATAAATAAGAGCTGGAAGAAGTTCTTACAAAAAAGTAAACAGACAAAAATCATCCCTGATAATATAAATATTTAGTGCTTTTATGCCTTTATTTCATAAATGAATGCATATTACATCATTTATATTACTATGAGAAAGCCCATCACCAAATCTATACCTGAAACTCTCACTGACATAACTGACAATAGCTCTGCTCACAAGTTACTGTGAACACACATAAAAACCCTTCAGCCACTCCGCCATTACTGGGGGTGGTGGTGGTGGAAAGCAGCTTGGAGTAGCCCATGTAAATCCCACATTTATCAAGATACAAGTTTCACTTATGAAGTGAACATGCAGCTCTTCCTTACGAAGAGATGTATGCACTTACATGGATGTATTTGCATTCATTGTAATGGGCCAACTGGGCTATTATCATTATGGTTTTACACTTCTGGCCATGAAACTGATACAGATTTGCTAAGTGGGTTCAGCTGCTCAGGGATTGAAGCATTCTGCAATCTCTACTTTAAAGATGGTAGGGGAAGTCAGTTGAATGGTAAGAAAACATCACACTGAAGAAGACGCAAGAGGCAGGGAGTCAAAGCAAGAAGGCACTAACTGGGTGAATGTATAGCTCTGAAGAAGCTTCACATAGGATGCCATTTAGCACTCTTGTAGGTTATGGAGAAAGGAATCCTGGGAAGGCCGTTAAGGGCAAGGCTGGCAAAAGGTGTGGCTAGGATAGTGGCTGTAAAATAGGAACCAGAGGAAATAATGATTGATGAGAAAAAAGAACAAGGAGACTGCTATAACAAAGCAGGCCTGAGTCAGAACACCTGGAAATAAGGGTGGTGCACTACTGGCAGGAAGGAAGTAGCCCAGAGTACTTTAATCTAGAGCAGGGGTGGCCAAACTTGCTTAATGTAAGAGCCACATAGAATAAACATCAGATGTTTGAGGAGCTCCAAGTCATGATCATCATATGTCTGAGAGCAGGCAGGCTGGCAGGCAGGCAAATAGATGGGAGAGGTAGAAAGAAAGCAACTTGGCAAAGTGATTTAAAGAGAGAAATGGCTTCTCCAAGACAGCTGAAGGGTGGTGGGGGGTTTGAGATCCACACAATAGGTGTTAAAGAGCCACATATGGCTCCAGAGCCACAGTTTGGCTATTCCTGATCTAGAGTGAGACTTTCACAGGGGTGTTGTCAACTGTAGCATTACAATGTTGTGCATGGTAACCCTAAGGGCCGCAAAGCAGCAGGTACCATTGATACAACTCAATGACACATGGGTGACTGCAGAATGCGTGTAATACATATGCACCACCTAGCTTCCAATAATAACTGAGCTGCTACATTTGTGTTGGGGAATTTAGGGGTACCATGAGTACCTAGGTCTCCCACTCCCACCAGGTTCGGAAAAGGAAGGGATGACTGGCAGGGATCCTATCAATCCGGGAGACCACTGTTCCAGAGTTAAACCATTTATTAAACATTTCAAACCATAAAGCAAAAACTTTCCAAACATATAAGAATTTAGTACGCAGATTCAATACTTAAACATTAGTACTTAAATTCAAAATACTTAAACACTGTGCAAAATTCAACAATTAAACATTGTGCACAGTAATTCTACAAAGGAGAGGTGTCAAACTCATTTGTTACAAGGGCTAGATCTGACATAAATATCACTTTGTCAGGCCAGGCCATGCGCCATACAATGTAATATGAGGTACTGGAGATATAAACTTTACAAGGATGATTTCAGATGTTGAGTGGCGATAGCAAGTGTGATTGGATTAGATGTGATATGCAGAGGGGGTAGCAGGCATGGAGATATCAGCACTAATAATGAGACAGGAAACCCAGGTCTCAATTTGACACATATGGATTCAGTCCAGGTGGATGCAAAGAATAAATGGAAATAAGACTGGACAAATGAGCAGTGACTCATGAAAGCACGTGCTCTGCCACAAATTTTGTAAGGTGCTACTGGACTCTTGCTCCTTTCCACTAATAAAGATTGCAAGCTGTGCTGTTAAGTTTCTTCCCCACCCCCCACGATGGGCAAAATCAGTGCTAGTGCATCACTGCTAGAAAGGCAGCCAGGGAGAGAGACATGTTGAGCTGGAACATATGGAACCATGAGTATATTTTTAAATACTTTGCCATCTACTTCCAGTCATTTCCAGATTAGAGAGTCTGCTGAAATGAAGCCCAATGCACACTCCAGAACTAAATTGAGACCAAGGTTTCCTGACTCATTACCAATGCCTGTTATTGTCATTTGGCATCTGAAAACTTCATTCTCCAGGATATAAGGACAGATAGACTCACATTCCTGTTTTATCTGAAAAAGTGAGCAGTGACAGATAAAAGCTCCTGCTTTGACACAAATGCTATTATTTGTTAAGGGGCTACTGGCTCCTGTTCACTTCCACCAATGAATGCAAGCTCTTAGGTTTCTCCCCCCCATATGTTAGAACTATAAAGGGGGATCTCTCCAAGTACCATGGGACTTGTCTTTCTCTCTCTCTGGCTCTTTCTTTCCCTCTCTCCCCTCCCTCTCTCTCTGAAGAAGTGTGCAGGCACACAAAAGCATAAACCTGGAATAAGATGTTGTTGGTCTTAAATGTGCTATGGGCCTCTTTCTGTCTGACTCTCTCCTTTCCCCTCCCTCCCCAGAGGAAGAGGGGGAGGAGCCCTCAGCCAATCGAGGGAACAGCCCATTGGACTTACCGTGAGGGGTCCTTCTCCTCAGAGATTTGGAGGACATCTCCGTGGGTTATTCCTACTGTTCCTTCAGGGAGGCAGGAAACACTTTTTTCACCTTCCTGTTGGTGCCTTCAGAATAACCCCGCCCTCAGTTGTGGGACTCCAAAAGCAGTATTGTCTTCCCTCTAACTAGAAGGACTATAAACACAAACTAACAACTTATACTACAATATAAACTGTAACATTGAACTCCGATAGTACTGAAAGTAGCACAGTACAAGGGAGAAAAGCTGTAGTAAGTAGAACCTAATAAGATATAAGTGATGAAGATAAATCTGGGAGTGGCAAGATGTCCTCCGAACCTCTGAGGAGAAGGACCCCTCACGGTAAGTCCAATGGGCCGTTCTCCCTCAGAGGTTGTCGGACATCTCTGTGGGACCTACCAGAGCAGTCCCCCCTTAGTTGGGTGGGTCTTTATCGCTGGCCTCCCCCAGAACATGCTGTAATACCTTTCTCCCAAATGCTGCATCTGCTGATGCCATGGAATGAATCTTATAGTGTCTTATGAATGTAGATGGAGAGGACCAAGTAGCAGCTCTACACACCTCTTCGAATGAAGCACGATTCAGCAGTGCCGCATTTGTGGAGGCACTCCTAAGGGAATGGGCTGTAATTCCTCTAGGAATCTGCAACCCTGATGCCCTATATGCTTCACTGATACAGGCCTTTAGAACTGCACTAATTGACGAAGTGGACATCTTATCTCCAGCTCTGGGAGGAAAGATGTTGATGAACATATAGTCAGTTTTCCTAATCGACTCAGATCTTAGGACAAAAATTTTTAAGGCTCTGCGCACATCTAAGGTATGCCAAACGACTTCTTTTGGGTGTTTGGGTTGTGGACAAAATGTGGGTAGGTAGATTTCTTGTGTGCGATGGAACTTAGAAACAGCCTTAGGCAGGAAGGAAGGATCTGTGCGCAGAACCACCTTTTCTTTATGGAACACGCAAAGACCAGCCTTCACTGATAAAGCCCCCAGTTCTGAAACTCGACATGCAGACGTTATGGCTACCAAGAAGAGAGTTTTCATTCGAACCCATTTTAAGTCTACCTCTCGAAGAGGTTCAAATGGCTTCTTTGTAAGAGCTGATAAAATTGCATGGAGCCGCCAAGATGGAAAACGATGGACTGTTGGAGGTGACTTCAAATTCGCCCCCTGCAAAAATAACTGGATGTGTGGATGTTGAGATAGCCTGTACCCTCCAATGACCGGTAAGACGGTGGAAAGGGCAGCTATCTGCCTTTGTAATGTAGCTGGTTTTAACCTGGACTCTAGGCCCTCCTGTAAAAACGCTAGTATCTCCACAATGGAAGGAGCAAGTGAAGAGACCTTTTTTCTACAACACCAGCGGACAAAGGCCTTCCAAGTTTTATTTATTTATTTATTTATTTTTATAATTTCTATCCCGCCCTTCCCAACAAGTGGCTCAGGGCGGCTCACAGCACGAAGTTCCACATAAATACAGTTTAAGCATAAAACAGTTAAAAATAATTAATACAGTTTAAGCATAAATCAGTTAAAATAATTAATACATTTAAAATTTTAAAACATTTAAATATTTAAGACATTAGGGACAGCAACCTCTATTATAACTACACCTGATTTCTTGTTGCTTGTACCAGCTAGTCATAGGCCAGCCGGAAGAGGGTTGTCTTACAGGCCCTGCGGAACTGGGTAAGGTCCCGCAGGGCCCTCACCTCCTCCGGCAGCTGGTTCCACCAGGAGGGGCCCATGACAGAGAAGGCCCGGTCCCTGGTGGATTTTAAGCGGGCTTCTTTTGGCCCGGGGATAACTAGGAGATTTTGAGTTCCCGATCTCAGTACTCTCTGGGGAACGTGTGGGGAGAGACGGTCCTTCAGGTAGGCAGGTCCTAGGCCATATAGGACTTTAAAGGTAATAACCAGCACCTTGTACCGGACTCGGTAAGCTATTGGCAGCCAGTGCAGATCCCGGAGCCCTGGCCGGATATGCTCCCATCTCGGGAGTCCTAACAGCAGCTGGGCCGCAGCATTCTGCACTAGCTGTAGCTTTCGGGTTCGGCACAAAGGCAGCCCCATGTAGAGAGCATTGCAGTAGTCCAACCTCAAGGTGACCGTAGCATGGATCACTGTTGCTAAATCGTCGCGCTCCAGAAAGGGGGCCAACTGCCTTGCCCGCCTAAGATGAAAAAAGGCGGACTTGGCGGTGGCTGCTATCTGAGCCTCCATCGTTGTGTTGCATATACGAACGGTGGAAGGTCTTCTTAACGCTAGCATAGTGTCCGTCACCTCAGGTGAGTAGCCTAGACTTCTGAAGGTTTCCCGCTCAATCTCCACACGGTCAAGTGAAACCACTCCGGGTCGGGGTGCCACACCGGACCCTGATGGAGCATGTCGGGAGACACTGGTAGCAACAGCGGAAGGTCTATTGATAACTCTGTCAACATTGAGAACCACGGTCGCCATGGCCAATAGGGAGCTACCATGATGATTTCCGCCTGTAGAACTCTCACTCTCCGCAGAACTCCAGAAACCAGAGGGACTGGAGGAAACGCATACAGGAGACCTGGAGGCCATAGAGCTGTCAATGCGTCTGTCTGTTCGGCTTCCGGATGGAAGAACCTCGTGAAATACCTTGGTAGCTTTGTGTTTGTGTCGGAAGCAAAAAGATCCACTTTTGGTTGACCCCAACGTTGACATATGAGATCCAATATACTTGTGCTGAGGGCCCACTCGCCTTCGCAAATTGCCTGTCTGCTTAACCAGTCTGCCTGTATGTTGTCCTGGCCTTTGATGTGTTCCACCCTTAGAGAGGCCAGATTCTTTTCTGCCCATGTTAGAATCTTTGATGCTTCCCTGTGTAACTGTGAGGATCTGGAACCCCCTTGGTTGTTCAGGTATGCCTTGGCTGTTATGTTGTCCGTTCTGACAAGAACGTGTTTCTGATACAATTGTGCCTTGAAGGCAACCAGAGCCAGACGTATGGCTCTGACTTCCAGGAGATTGATGGGAAGCAGATCCTCGGGTTGTGACCACCTGCCTTGGACTGGTTTGTCCTGAAGAGTGGCCCCCCACCCCCCCCCAGGCTGGCATCTGTGAACAGCTCTAGGGATGAGGGAGGATGGAACAATTTGCCCTGGCAAAGATGAGTCAAGTCTGTCCACCATTGTAAGCTCCTCTTGACTGTTAACGGAATTATCAGATTTATGTCCTTTCTCTCCATGATCTGAAGCTGAAATGGCTGTAGGAACATTTGAAGAGGTCTGGAATGGAATCCGGCCCATTGGATCATGTCTATGGTCGAAATCAATAGTCCCATTAGTTTGGCAAGCAACATTAGTCTTGATGATTGGCTCTGGATGACCCTGATAGCCAAGTCCCTGATGGTCTTGGCCTTGGACAGAGGCAGAAATAGCGAGTTGCACGTGGAGTCGATCATTGCTCCTAGATGTTCCAACCTCTGGCTCGGCTGAAGCGAACTCTTTGCTATGTTCACCATGAACCCGTGCGACTGAAGACACTGAATGGCCAGAGCTGTGTCCTGAAGAGATTTCTCTTTGCTGTTGGATCTGACTAAGAGGTCATCCAGGTAGGGGTGAATGTGGACCCCCTGCTTTCTCAGCTGTACTATTGGATTTATTAAGATCTGGGAGAAAACTCTGGGCGCTGTTGACAGGCCAAAGGGTAAGGCCCTGTACTGGTAATGTTGATTCAGTACCACAAACCTTAGAAAACGACGATGAGAAGAATGGATAGGTATGTGAAGATAAGCTTCGGTCAGGTCTATGGAGGTGAGGTACTCCCCTGTCAAAAGTGAGCCCATAATGAATCTCAAGGTTTCCATTCTGAAATGACGTACACCTTGACGTAGCGGTTCAGAAACTTGAGATCCAAGATGGCCCTCCAGTCGCCATTCTTCTTGGGTATGGTGAAAAGAATGGAGTACACACTTTTCCCCCTCTCCGACCCCGGGACCAGTTCGACTGCTCGAATGTCGAGAAGGTGCTGGATTGCTTTTGTAGTAGTGAGACGTTTGTGACCCTGCTTGGGGGTAGGTGATCTGACAAATCTCTCTGGTGGAATGCGGCGGAACTCTATTGAATACCCCTCTTGTACAATTTTTAAAGACCATTGGTCTGCCTGAGAGGCTTCCCAGGTTGCTGCAAAATGGAGTAGTCGAGCTCCCACCGGTATGTGGTTGTAGTCATGCCTGCTTGGACTTGGCCTCTCGGTCGGGCTTGTCTATTTTGGAGAAGTTGTTCCGAATGAACCTCTCTTAAAGGAGCTCTTTGGCGTTTCCCAATTGAACTTTTTTGAATCGGTGCAATATCTGGCCAAGGAATGCTGAGTCCGAAAGGACTGAGGGCCCCTTTTTCATTTCTCCGAATGGATTTGGGCATGGCCTTCTTTTTATCCCTAGTCTCTACTAGGATCTTATCCAAAGCGTCCCCGAAGAGACGATCCCCCTGAAAAGGGTATGCTGCCACTGTAGACTTAGAGAGAAAGTCAGCTTGCCAAGCCCGAAGCCAAAGAAGGCGTCTAGCCACCGTAGTGGACGCCACTGCCTTGGAGGCAAATGTCAGGATATCTAAGGTCACATCAGCCGTAAATGACGCTGCCTTAAGAATGCGTGAGGCGCCCTCTAACATACGTCTGTTGTCCTCTGGTAACATCTGGAGTAACTTACGTACCCAAACAATGGACGCCCTGGAGACCAGGGAGGCCGCAGAGGATGCCTTCACAATCATGGCCACAGATTCGTATAGTCTTTTCAAGGTCGTCTCAGCTTTTTTGTCCAGAGGATCTCTAAGAGAACCCTGGCCATCCTCCGATACCAGGCCCGAGGATTGTAGAGCTGCTACTGGACCGTCCACAGTTGGAGCCTGTAATTGTTGGAGCAAGAATCTACATAAACCCAGTCTGACAGCCACAGTATGACAGCTGGTGATCTAGCTGCCAGGCTAGGTCACAGTGACCTGATCAGCAGACCGGCTTGAGCCGGCAGAAGCCAAGTGATGCAATCTGCTGAGTCAGCATGGCCAGGATTGGCTGCTTGGACTATATATGATCTGTGTGTGCATCACACAGGTCTCTCCCTGTGAGATGGTGGTTAGGCGAAGCACTTTGTCCGTGGAGGTGATATTGTATAGACTGCACAAGAGAGCACTTGTCGTGTATATATGTTAATACACCTTTTGGCACTAGTTGCACGTGTCGGCCTGATTTTCTTTCCTGAAGCCCTGTGTCGGGCAAGTCATCTCCCTCACTCTGCTACTCCCGCTCCGACAGGGTTATGGGCCCAGGGCGGTTCCGCTGCGCGGAGGAGAGAGTTGAGAGTTGAGCTGACTGTGAGTTTGGAAAGAGCCGGAGGCGAGGAACGCCGGTGAAGGACACAGAAGCACCACCGTTCTCTGTTTGAGAGCCAGAGGGACGTCGGCAGCCAGCTGTGAGGAGGAGTCGGCACGATGGCTCAGCAACAGCTTGGAGTAGCCGTTGAGAAGCTCACCCCAGCCAACTACGCGGTGTGGAGCCTGAGAATGCAACACTACCTCAAGCGTGAAGGGCAATGGCTGTTCGTGAGTAACCCCCCTGCTGACTTATCTCCTGCCGAGACTGTGTTATCGGATAAGGCACTGGCCAACATAGTGCTGTCTATAGGAGATGACCAGCTGGTTTATGTGCGAGGGAAGGACACTCCCAAGGCTGCCTGGGACGCGTTGAGTGCGGTGCATGTTAGCACCACTGCTGGTTCCCTCATGGCCTTGACAAGGAGGATGTTCCGCACCGTTATGCCGGCTGGAGGGTGTGTGAAAGATCACATCAAACGGCTAACGGACTGTTTCGTTGAGCTGGAGGCAAGAGGCAAGACTGTAGCTCCAGACGACAGAGTGTACATTTTGCTGTCGTCGTTGCCACCTGAGTACACTCCCCTGATAACTTCTCTGGAGACGGTGGACGTAGCGACCCTGACCATGGAATACGTCTGTGCCCACCTGCTTGACTTCCAAGAGAGAATTGCGGCCGTGAGCTGTCCGGGGGTGTCGGCCGGGCAGCGTGCTGTTATCGGTGTGCCCGGGAAGACAGCCAAGAATGAGCCAGCTTTTGCTGCTGGCAGGCGTCCGAAGGTGGAGGAAGTGGAGCCGACTGCGTTTGCAGTCCGTCGCTGCTATGGATGCGGGTCGTCGCAGCACCTGCTCCGAGCTTGCCCTGAGAGGGAGAAGAGGCGGGGGCGTGTGCGGCGAGAGCGGAGGACCGCCAGCCCGTGTGAGGAAGCAACCCGGCTGGTCACGTCTGCAGTAGAGAGCACAGGGTCTGCTTGGATTTTAGACTCCGGGGCAACGAGCCATCTCTGCTGCGAGAAGGAGTTGTTGAAAAACATTGACAGTCCTGAGCATAAGTATGTGAGATTGGCTGATGGGACCACTGCCAATTCTGTTTGCTCAGGCAATGTGGGATTTCCTGCACTGAAATGTATGTTGCAAAATGTGTTGTATGTACCCTCACTGCAGTCTAACCTGTTGAGTGTTAGCACACTGTTTGACCAGGGATACCAGGTGAGATTTGAGAAAACCTGCTGCAAAATCCTGGGAGGTGGGGGAAAGTTGCTTGTGACAGGAAAGAGGGAAGGTAAACTGTATGTGGTCCAGAGTGATTGTGCCCAGGTGGCTCAGGTGTCGAATGAGCCTGTGCACAATAATTGTATACATTTGCTCCATAGGAGACTTGGGCACTGCGGATTTAGGGCGTTAAAGAAAACCCTGGAGCTTGTGCCTAGTTTGAAAGTAAATCCTTGCAAATGTTACTTGGATTGCCAGGTCTGCAAGAAGACCAAAAGCAAGGCGTGTGCTGTTGCTAAAGAAAGCTCAAGGGAAAGCACACGAGCCCTGGAACTAGTCCATTTAGACGTTATTGGCCCATTGCCAAAGAGTCTGTCGGGGAGGAGATACTGCTTGGTGGCCACCGACGACCACACGAGGTACGCGTGGGTTTTCACCATGGTGCATAAGTCTGAGGTGTATAAGACATTCACCAAGTGGGTCAAAACAGTGGAGAGACAATTAGGGGTTAATCTCCTAGCTGTACAAACCGACAGAGGGGGGGAATTCTTATCTAACCAGATGAAACGTTGGCTGGAGAACAAGGGCATTGCCCACCGTCTGACGAACCCGGCAACGCCCCGAGAAAATGGGCATGGGGCTGTATTGCAGAATGTGATGTATTGCATGTTAGAGGATGCACAACTGCCAATGACCTATTGGGCAGAAACCATACATGCAGCTGTTTTTTTGCAAAATAGGGTTTGGTGTAATACTGTGAAAAATGTGCCTTACAGGTTACTGTTGAACAAGACCCCAGATTTGAGTTCTTTAAAAGTCTTTGGGTCACGGGCTCGGGTTGGCATCCACTCCACGAGTAGCGGGGAGGGGGATGTCCGGGCAGAGAGCCTAATTTTTCTGGGCTACAAGCCAAGGGCCAGGTGTTATCGTTTCTGCAATAGCAAAAGCAAGATAACACTTAGTAAGAGTGCCCAGTTCAATGAAGAAAGCAGCTGGCCAAGGTTGCACTCCTTGCAGAAACAATTTGTCCTGCTGCCAAGTAGCGATAACGATGTTGGAGCGCAGCCCAGAACTCCAGCCCAGGAGGTGGCACCCAGTGGGGCTGGAGAAGGTGAGCCGAATGCTGGCACAGAGCCCGACGAGCAGAGTCAGGAGGCAGAGCCTCAAATGCAGGAACTGGAGGTAAAGTGTGAGAGTCAGGAGGTTCAACACCCAATTACAGGGGCAGAGCAACCAGCCCAGGAGGTGGGAACAGAGCAACCCGAAGAAGACAAAGCTGGTCCAAGCACAGGGCCACGGGTGTCTGCCAGGTCCACCAAAGGCCAACGTCCCGCTAGGTACAAGTGTCCCTATGTCACTCTGACTGTCAATCCAGACCCACCCGGATTTGAGGAAATGTTAAAAGAAAAGGCTAAGAAATGGAAAGCCTGGGTGGCAGAGTGCGAGGCAAGGGAGAAGGAGGCTGAAGCCAAGCGTCTGAAAGAGCTGGCTGAACAGGAACACGATGATGTGTTTTACAATCATGATGAGTTCCTGAACGAATTCCGGAAAGGGTTCCGAGCTACGTAAATATGAACTGTAATGTTGCTGGTGGACATGTATGTAAACTGTGTAAAGTGTTTTGGTGCACTGGGTTTAAATAGATTAGGAGGTGTGTTGGAGCAAGAATCTACATAAACCCAGTCTGACAGCCACAGTATGACAGCTGGTGATCTAGCTGCCAGGCTAGGTCACAGTGACCTGATCAGCAGACCGGCTTGAGCCGGCAGAAGCCAAGTGATGCAATCTGCTGAGTCAGCATGGCCAGGATTGGCTGCTTGGACTATATATGATCTGTGTGTGCATCACACAGGTCTCTCCCTGTGAGATGGTGGTTAGGCGAAGCACTTTGTCCGTGGAGGTGATATTGTATAGACTGCACAAGAGAGCACTTGTCGTGTATATATGTTAATACACCTTTTGGCACTAGTTGCACGTGTCGGCCTGATTTTCTTTCCTGAAGCCCTGTGTCGGGCAAGTCATCTCCCTCACTCTGCTACTCCCGCTCCGACAGTAATAACTCATTAGTGTAAGCAGGAAGTGCGTACAACTTTTTTACTAAGCGAGGGAACTGCTTAAGGGAAGCTGGCTTTTCCCATTCCACTCTAACCTGCTTTTCAAAGTATTCTGGAAATGTGAAGACTTGTTCAGAAGTTTCCCCCCGGGGCAAGAAAGTATTTCCGCTGGTTCTGGACTTAAACTTCTTTGATTTAGCTACCTTGGCTTCCTCATCAATGGGCCCCTCCTCAATTTCTAATGCTGAAAGTTTTGGCTAGCAGAAACTGGTAATCATCCTGACGGAAGAAACGACTAGGCTGCTCAGGTATTTTAACCTCCTCCTGTTCCTCCTCTGAGAAACATTCCCCCTCTTCCCTATCCTCCTGATCAGAGCCAGACGCTATAGATTCAGGCTCAACAGGTAGGGATTGGGAAGACTGTAATGGGGCCTTTCGAGCTGCCTTGGTGGGCCAGGAGGAGCGGGGAGGATCTAAGGGAAAGGTTGGTCCCTGAGGGAGAAGCCCCATTCGGGCGCAAAAGGATCCCATTTCCTCCTGCATTGCTCACCTGATAAAGAGCATAGCCTCTGGGTCCAGAGGGTTGCTCATTAGTACATTACCCCCGTCCTGAAAGCCTTCCATTTGCAGCTGCAGGTAGTTCCGAGCCTCCGGAGTGCCTGCTCTTGGGGGTTGGAAGGTCTGAGAGCTACGCCCTGCACTTCCAAGATGGCTGCTGCTGTTTGCTGCCGCCCCGAGGCATGTAGCCGGTGCTTCCATTACGCGCCGTTTCTTGGCGCTGGCAGCCGAATAATCTGCGGCCGCATTGGAAAGGGTGCGAGCAAGCCACGAAGGCAGGTCGGCACCTTCAACGCAATTTGCCGCTGCGAGAGGCACGGCGTGCAACTCTCCCTCCTCATCCGAAAGGAAACAGTCTTTGCTGCAGGCCATTCTAAAACGGCCCAATCTGATCCCCTCTGCTGCCTTTGCCCAGCGAAGGGAAAGAGAAAGGGGAGGAAGAGAAATAGCTATGGAAGGGAAAGAAATAAGAGAAAAAGAGAAAAAAGGCTTAGCCTAGCCTTGTGCTGCTGCTCCCTGTAGAGGCAGGAACAAAACTGAGGGCGGGGTTATTCCGAAGGCGCCAACAGGAAGGTGAAAAAAGTGTTTCCTGCCTCCCTGAAGGAACAGTAGGAATAACCCACAGAGATGTCCGACAACCTCTGAGGGAGAAGGGAAGCTTGACTCTCTGTCCTATGTGAAGCAGAAAATAGGAGAGACTGGGCAAAAGCCAGCTCTAATTCTGGAAATGGGAAGGAGGAACAGGAAGCAGAAAGCAGCAGACAGCCAGTTGCATGTGGGCCTGACTGGAGCCCTGCAGGGGCCAGATCCAGGCCACAGGCTGTATGTTTGACACCCCTCCAAAGAATTTCCTTGGATGCTCTCGTCAAGACCCAGAAAAGATGGTGGTTGACCAGAACAAGGAACAAGAATAAACCCAGATATTATGTATCTTTCCCCATCCATAGGATGTAACTGTCAGTCAGGTCTGTTATGAGCATCTGATGTATGATAAAACTCAACCCCCTCCATACAGACAGATCCAGGTGGGAACATCTCAGGCTCATTCACTGGCTCATCTTCCAACACCATGTATGCCTTTAAGTGTGCCAAAGGATAAAGGACACAAATCTGACATCAAGAATCACAAAACTGAGAAAGTTGTAGGAGAGCACTTCAACCTTCCAGGACATTCAATGGGTGACCTCAAAGTAGCTGTTTTATTACAAAGGAATTTCAAGAATAGAATGGAAAGAGAAACTGCTGCATTACAAATTATTACAACACTTGGAACAAACTCCTCTCCAGGACTCAATAGGGATATTGTTTTTTATCTCATTAAATATGTTAAACCCATCTTCACCAGATAGAGTTATACATCCACTGTATTCTAATGTATGCTTTTTGTATTGGCAAACTGGAAAAAATGTTTATAACGCTATGCTACATGTTAAACTTTGTACTATTTTGCATGTTTATTCACTGCCCACTGTCTATATGTAGCACTGCTCACTGTATCCCATTTCATAGTCTGATTAAGTGTGCATGCACATGAAAACTTACACCCTGAATAAAAAAAGATTGTTGGTCTTTAAGTTGCCATTGGATTCCCCCTTCATTAACTTTGCCTGTAGTTAAAAAAATTTCAGTGAAGGCAAGAAGCCCTGATTATCCTGGCATCTCTTCAAATGACAATCTGTATATTATCTGTGGTCCAGAATTACTCTGGGTAACCCCTCTGTGTATCAAGGAGGAATCATGGAGACACATATCTCCATATCTTAGATGTTTAGACTGTTACCCTGGACTCTGGAAATGTAAACCATTCTTTTTAGGACAGAATGCACTCTTACTTGGAAAAACACAGCACTTAGCCAGATTACAGATGCTAAGCCAAAGACCTGACAGAATAGAGGCCGGGCTAATTCAAGCTACCATACAGAAATGCCCCAGGCTCACTTATATTTCTGCCACAATTTGACACCAACTGGAATCTCCAAAGTTGATTTCAAAGAGAGACCTATGCAGAGTGCATTACAGTAGTCTGAGCCTTGGATGTCACTGTGGCATGGATCCAGTCAGCCAGATCAGCCAAGTTAAAATAAGGGTCTAGCTTCTGGGCTGTAAGTTGGGAAAAAAGCATTTTTGTGGCTATATTAGCTTGCTTCTCCAGTAGTAATGCTGGATCCAGTATAACCCCATGGCTCTGAGCCTACTCAGCAAGGGTCAGCTGAACCCCACCAAAGTGAGAAGCACAATACAGTTTAAGACTTCAGGCTCTCCACCAGTGTCATTTCCATCTTATCTGGGTTCAGTTTCAAAATGTTCACTTTTAGCCGTTTCACCACAGCAAGTATACTGATAAATTAACAGTGTATCTTCAGGGCTCTGGGTGAATTGCTGTAGAACCTGCAACTCTTCTCTAGAAGTTTTTGATTAAAGCAAGAACATCTCTGGTGATAAAACAAAACAGAGGTTCAGTGGCACCTTAAAGGTCAACATTTATTCCTGCACTTCTTGAGATATAATAGTTTCTGTAAAACTGAGGTTTCTCCTATTGTATCCAAAGAAGAGAAACTGTTTCACAAAAGCTCATCCTCAAGGGTTGTTAATCTTTAAAGGGCGACTACACTTTTGTTTTGCTACAAGCTATGCCACTGTAATTATCTCTGGTGATAAGATTTCATTGTTGGACTTTTGAGGAACACATTAAAATTTCTGCATAATTTGTAAATTACAAAGTTTCTCAGTTATAAAAAAACAACAGAATCTGTACTTCTGCAGGACTGATTAGTTCATAGACCACAACCCCACACCACCCTTAATAACCACCCCCTCTTCCCCTTTGTTCTAAATTCTAGTTATTGCCAGGCAGTTGGGATCAGTTGATATAGCAAGAGCTTGAAAACACAGCAGCTGCACTGTGGTAATACAGCTAGGAGGCCGTTAGGCGCTGTCAAGATGAGGAAGGAGGCTGCTAGAGAAGACAAAGGCTGCCATTTGCTCCCCGTTTTGTTCCAGTGGAAAAAGGACTACTGCAGATATCCAGAGACATGAACGGAAGGTTGAGGACAAAGCCCTTCTCTGTCTTTGCAAAAGAAAACGAGGGTAGATATGCAGAAAGCTGTGGTTTGAAAATCAACCCTAGTCTTAGAATTAAATCAACCAACCAGGAATTACCTTTTGAATAAATCCCTGTGCACAGTTCTTTAAATCCTTCTCTGACCGTGGGAAAAGATGAGCATTTTTGTAAACCACTAACAAGTCAGAAAAGCATGGCCCAGACACAGTAA
The DNA here is from genome assembly GCF_032191835.1 of Heteronotia binoei. Lineage (NCBI taxonomy): Eukaryota > Metazoa > Chordata > Lepidosauria > Squamata > Gekkonidae > Heteronotia > Heteronotia binoei. Next base: position 20,132,460 of record NC_083239.1, on the reverse strand, counting down.
TACAACTCTTGTTACAGGGTTGGCTGGGCTTAAGAGATGTGACAACCTGGATGCCTAAGCCCAACAACAACAAAAAAAAAATTGAAAAGAAAATCCCAACATTTTTCCAATAGAAAAATAGTACATTTGGGGGGAAGCTAAAACAACTCTAAATAAGTATTTTGTTGGGTGAGTGAAATGCTTTTAGGATAAAATTTTGGTCAAAATGTGTAATATGATGTGTATTATCATGCATCTGTAGCATTAGTGATATGTATACAGCAGACACATACCGTAATACATTTTTAAAAATTTCAATGTGACTGAGCTTACCCACAATTAACATGGTATGTGCATAATTATACTACTAGACAATAATTCTTTCAATGCTAGCTAGCCAAGCATGCTGCTAGTCCTATTGTAATTGTATGAGACAAGTAACATTTTCCCTTTTGTTTCCTATTTTCAACTTTCGTTCCCCCCCCCCACTACTACTTAGATGACATAAACTGTATCAGTGCAATCCTAAAGAGTTACATCAGTCTAAGCCTATTCATTTTTATGGGCTTATACTGGAGTAAGTCTCTTTAGGATTGTGCTGTAAGGCAGATGGGCATAGAGTTTCTGTCTAGTATTGCTTTATTGGCTTTTCTTATAGAAAACTCCAGCATTTAGACTATCAAATTTTGTAAATATGTCAAATATTATTAATGCTGGAGTTTGGGATTAATAAATATTACTCAGACAAACTGACATTTGTTTTCCCAAACAAAACTATTTTTATGGCTTCAAAATTTTCAGAAAGCAACTACAAATACTTCAGCTTGCCCAGTTAATCTCACAAAGGAAAATATACTGCTTAGAAGCCACAGGGAAAAAAATCAGTGAAAACCCCCATAGTCTTGTTATGTCTGAACATAACTAAATGAATCAATTAAGATAGTAACTCCATGAGAGCAGCCTAACACCAAACTACTCAGAATCGACCAGTCTCTCTCTCTCACACACTTCTTGCCCTAACACTTCCAGGTTCAAAGGAAGATTCAGGAGAATACTGTTCCCACTACCTAATCTACACTATTAAAGAAAACAAAAAGAATTGAAATATATGCAGTCCTTTATCAAACCTCAATTTATTTTACTGCTTTAACAGTATACATTACTACACTGAACTCCTCAGCAGTGTATTGTCATAATTAACATTACAGCAGAAATCAGAAAGTTTAAATAAATGCCTTCAGGGGGATTTTTTCCCTCCAGTGCTTTCTATTTTTCCCCAGACTTTTACATGCCTAATCTAGGTAAATTTTGTATTTTAAAATACTGCTGCAAATTCACAGTCTTTACCCAGTTGCCAAATTACCTTGGATCTTAGGAACAGTTGAAAAATCTAATTTAAGATTAATTCAGATTCAGGGAGGAGTCTCCCTACCTTCTGTTTGTGTCCTAGTAAGGGAGGCTTTTATGTGAGTGCAAACAGAACACCATTCTTAGACAAAGAAAAATTAATTTTCTCAATATTGCAGCTACTGATTACAAAACAGAAAACCATAGTTAAGCAAAAGCTACATAAGTACTGAGAAAAATAAAAATAAAACCTTTGAGAAATGCAATCCTCTCTTCCTTAGTCTAAAACTTAGTTCTCCTACCCATAATACATATGATCAAGGACTATGCAGAAAACGCTGAAAATTCTAAGCCCCTCTTTCCCAATAATTTCTGTTTCTCTTTCATTGAATTCTCTTAAAGTGTTCCCAGGGCAATGTCAAATCTTATCTCCAGTTCTCTATCATTTGTTTTCTCAGCTACTCCACATCAGCATATAAACTGGCATCTCACTAGCCTTGGTAGACTGAGGGCTACAGAAAAGAACTTGACCTGTAACCTTGGTTACCTGTAAAGCTAATTTACCTTAACTTCTGAATATTAACAAAGTACAATTTAAATATTTATACTCAGGGCTTTTTTTGTAGCAGGAACTCCTTTGCATGTTAGGCCACCCACCCTCATGTAGCCAGTCCTCCAAGAGCTTACAGTAGGCCTTGTCAAAAGAGTCCTGTAAGTTATTGGAGGATTGACTACATGAGGGGTGGGGGGAGTGTAGCCTAATTTGCAAAGGAGTTGCTGCTACAAAAAAGCCCCGTTTATACTGAAAAGGTCAATTTTTCACACAGGTATATGTGGATGAAATCCTATCATTTTGAAGATAAACATTTTCAACAATAATGGCATTGTGTGACTAAATTCACAACCATGTGCAGACAAAAGCATAACTGTACCCAGAAATATGTTCTTACAGGTGCAAAACTCCAAGCTTGCAAACAGCTATTAGTCTGGCTGTGAGTGACATCCTTGGTTTTAGAGAGCAACAACTGCCTCTGGTGGCCATGCAATACAGAATTTAAAAACTGCAATACAATTTCTTTCACTCCTCAGAAATTCTGTCAAAACAGGTTGATTAGTTGTATTTGTGATTTTATCTCAAATACTAGACCTGGCCAGTGTTTTATTACCATGTATATGAGGCCTAACGTCTATTAATGTTAAGTTCCGTCAAAACTGGCTCATCACTGGCTCACAAGGGGGGGGGGGAGCCATTAAACTTCAGTGCAAACATTTATCAAGAAGTCTGGCTGCTTTCTACCCTCCCTCAAGTAAACACAGAAAAGGGCAGTGGAAATAAATCGGTCTTGCTTGTCTGGTAAGCCTTGCTTTTATAAATGGGGTCTATTCATTACGGGGACCCTGCCTAACCATACGGGGGGGGGGCGAGAAGGGAGATAAGATCCATACTGGGTTCTGTTCCTACTTTCAAAATATATACCAATTCAGTTGTTTAAAACTGTGTGCAAAGTAAGGACGAAACAAGCTGGCATGGCCTAGAGTTCAGCACAACACCCGCAATGCCCACGTGTAAGCAAGATCCGAAGGGCCGAAAAATAATCCCCCCAGCCTCCTCAGACACGCAACACGGTTGCGAACATTCCCGAACAGCTACCACTGAAATTGGAGGTGTGCGCGTGTAAGAGAAAAGGTCCATCAGACGATACAGCTACCTGTACCCGCAAAGCCACCAACGGAAGTTAGCGCTGGGCCCCGTTTCCATTTTGTACAAAATCAGCGTAACTTTTCTTAACATGCGTACGCTACAGGCACGCAATCTGGTGCTGAATCATGTACGCGCCCATGGAAAACCCGCGCGTTGCGTCCCTCCCACGAAATGGCGACCTAACCTATGGGGAGCTTGGAAAAGAGCCACGGGTAAGGGCGGGCGAGTCAAGCCGTCTACTAAGGCCATCTCAGCAGCAACATGGGGGAAAGGCCTTGCCCAGGCCTGCTCCCTCCCTCCCTCCCCACTGTGGGCCCGGCGGCGGCGCAATTACCGGCTTGCAGGAGCTGCATGGCATGCGTGAAGGAGGGATCCAGGCTGTCCTTCTCGGCCATGAGCTCGGGAAGGTACTTGTTCTCGGGCTCGGTCTTGACGGTGGCGCCTGGCATCAGCGGGGTGGGCGCGCTGCTGGGGGCCGGCGGGGCCGAGCTGGTGGCGCTGGGCGGCAGGAGGGGCGGCGGTTGAGCCCCCCGCGCCCCTCCGCCCCGGCCCGGCCTACGCGACGTGCCAGCAGCCTGGGCCGACTGGAGTCGGGCCGAGGCCGCGGCACCGCCCGGGGCCCTGCCCAGGCGGGCGGTGGTGAGGTCCTCGCGGCGCTGCATCCGCGGCCGAAGGAGCGGCAAAGGCGCGCGAGGGAACAGGGTTGCCACGCCGACCGAGCGCCGGGGCCGCTAAGAGAGGAAGTGATAGGAGAGGGAAGGCCCGGAGTGGAACGCCTCGCGCTTCTCCGACTGCTTTTCTCTCAGGCGCGAACCCCGCGGCCGCCACCAACTGTCACTCAGCCTAGCTCTCCACTACGCTTGCGTGAGCACTAGGAAACCGCGGACTGCGCACGCGCAAGGCCCACCTCACGCCGAACGACCAAAAAAAGCACCGACGCACTGGATCCACTGCGCAGGCGCACCATCGCCTGACTGCGGGCACCGCCTTCCTTTCTCCTCCGCTCGCCGCGCGCACCCTTCGCGCACGCGTAATGTGAAAGCGTTTTCAAAACACGCATGCGCTGTCAAACAATCAGGTCTCCGGGTGGGGGGTGGGAAACAAAGCTTGCCTGGCGAAGTTTATTGCTGCGCATGCGGAAGGCTGCCTGCGAGGTAAGAACAAAGCGAAGCCATGGGCGCGTGCTCGCTAGAAGAATTGCGCATGCTTACCAGAGGCGACTTTTTGGCTGGGCGGGGTGTCCGTATAGTTAGCTGCCGCAGTACGCATGCGCCTTGTTGCGCAGTTTTAGTCCATGGTGCAGCGCCTTAGTTCAGCTTCATAGGCCTAGGGGTGGCCAAATTTGGTCACCGCGAGAGCCACATAGACTAAACATCAGTGTTTGAGAGCTACAAGACATGAACGTCAGCTGTTTGAGAGTTTCAAGACGGGAAGGAATGAAAATAGATGGGGAAGGTGGAAAAAAAGCAGCTTTAACTAAATGCATTCTCCAAGCTGCCGGCTGGCTTGGCGAAGTGACTTAAAGAGAGAAAGGCCTTCTCCAAGCTGGCTGGCGTGGTGGTGGGGGCTTCGAGAGTCTCCCAGTATGTTTGAAAGAGCCACATGTGGCTCCTGAGCCATAGTTTGGCCACCCCTGATGTAACTCTATAGTAACTCGCAGACGTGGTATTCAAAATGTAATAGGACTTAGAACTGCACAGAATTACAGCTTGTAACTGTAGTATTACAGCACAGTCCTATGCATGTTTACTCAGAAGATGCTTCATACACTTTGTTTAAAGGGATTTATTTCCAGGTAGCAATTATAGTGCTTGGCCCCAAGCCAGCTGTATAGGGTGGTTTAGTCTACTTTCTGGAGCTACGAGAAGTTCCTGTGTTAGCACTGCCTGGACTGATGCCCTTTGGAAGGCATGAGATAGAAACTTAGGACTTTGTAATGTATTTGTTTTATTTACAAATGTACAGGTGAGGGCAGAGATGCTACTGTTCATCAGATCCACACAAAGAGAGATTTTGTAGCATACTTCATTACTCATTTAACTCCTAGCAGCATGCTCAGGTTTTCTGCTCCCTACTCAAAACTGCTGTTTCATCACAGGCAACCCACAAGAAGGAGATACCATGTTTTTATCATCTATTCCAGGTGAAACAGTCAGTTCAGTTTCTGCCCCCCCCCCCCATGATGAATGCAATGATCACCTCCAGGCTAGACTACTGTAGCTCACTCTTACGAAGGGCTATCCTTGAGACTGACCTGGAAATTGCAACTCGTCCAGAATGCAGCTGAATGCATTCTTACAGGAACATCCGTCAGAGCATATATTCAACCAGTGTTCCGCCAGCTGCATTGGCTCCAGATTGACCACCAAATCATGTTAAAGTTTTGGTGGTAACCTTTAAATCCTAAATCAGTGGTCCCCAACTACCAGGCCTGCGGATCGGTACCGGTCCGTGGCCTGCTACCAACTGGGCCGCAAAGCAAGGCAGAGCCCCCCCCCCCCCCCCGACTACCTAGGATCCAAGTGGATAAAAGAGGCAGTGTGGCCTCACTCCGAAGCTGCATCCTCTTGTAGGGGAAGCAGCCTTGGATCAAGGCTTTGTAATGTATTTGCTTTATTTACAAATGTACAGGTGAGGGCAGAGATGCTACTGTTCATCAGATCCACACAGAGAGATTTTGCAGCATACTTCATTACTCATTTAACTCCTAGCAGCATGCTCAGGTTTTCTGCTCCCTACTCAAAACTGCTGTTTCTTCACAGGCAGCCCACAAGAAGGAAATACCATGTTTTTATAATCTATTCCAGGTGAAACAGTCAGTTCAGTTTCTGCCCCCCCCCCCCGATGAATGCAATGATCACCTCCAGGCTAGACTACTGTAGCTCACTCTTATGAAGGGCTATCCTTGAGACTGACCTGGAAATTGCAACTCGTCCAGAATGCAGCTGAATGCATTCTTACAGGAACATCCGTCAGAGCATATATTCAACCAGTGTTCCGCCAGCTGCATTGGCTCCAGATTGACCACCAAATCATGTTAAAGTTTTGGTGGTAACCTTTAAATCCTAAATCAGTGGTCCCCAACTACCAGGCCTGTGGATCGGTACCGGTCCGTGGCCTGCTACCAACTGGGCCGCAAAGCAAGGCAGAGCCCCCCCCCCCCCCGACTACCTAGGATCCAAGTGGATAAAAGAGGCAGTGTGGCCTCGCTCCGAAGCTGCATCCTATTGTAGGGGAAGCAGCCTTGGATCAAGGCCACACGGCCTCTTTAGTCCACCTCAATTCTGAGCCAGTGGAAGGGGCAGTGCTGCTGCAACCTTAGCCTACTCATTTATAGAACCCCGCCGATCAACTGGTTGGGTGGGATCTTTAAATGGGAGGGTGCGGCAGATTGGCCTGCCACCTGGCCACCTAGTGGGGAGATGGCAGAAACAGCCGCAGTCTCCTCCCCACTTTTAAAGACCCCCATGGGGGGCAGGGGCATGGGCTGGGGAGCAGCCTAGGGCAGCAAAACCCCCAGTTTGGTGTAGTGGTTAAGTGTGCGGACTCTTATCTGGGAGAACCCGGTTTGATTCCCCACTCCTCCACTTGCACCTGCTGAGATGGCCTTGGGTCAGCCATAGCTTTCATAGAAGCTGTCCTTGAAAGGGCAGCTGCTGTAAAAGCACTCTCAGCCCCACCTACCTCACAGGGTGTTTGTTGTGGGGGGGTGGGGAAGGTAGAGGAGATTGTGACCGCTCTGAGATTCAGAGTATAGGGCGGGATATAAATCCAACCCCCCACAGTGCCTCCCACATCAGTTCACGGAAAAATTGTCTTTCATGAAAGTGGTCTCTGGTGCCAAAAAGGTTGGGAACCACTGCCCTAAATGGTCTGAGACCTGGCATACACCCAAAGAGCATTGCACTCAAGCAATAAAAACCTGCTGGTGATCCATGGCCCCAAGAGCATCCAGCTGTCCTCAACTCGAGCCAGGGCTTTTTTGGCCCTGGTTCCAACCTGATGGAACAGTCTTCCAGATGCGATCTGGGCCCTGTGGGATTTGATACAATTCCGCAGAGCCTGTAAAATGGAGCTATGCTGCCAAGTGTATGGTTGAGGAAGACAACAGGCTTTTCATTAGCACTGGCCTCCTTTTCTCCTGTTCCTCCTCCTCCTGCCTATCAGGCAGTTTAGGTTTTAAACATTCACCCCCTGAGAATTTATGCCATTGGTTGTGTAATATATCTGATTGTTTTTACTGTATTTTATATTTATGGTATTTAAATTATTAATATTTCAAACAGTATGTCTATATCAGGGTGGCCAAACTGTAGCTTGGGAGCCACATGTGGCTCTTTCACACATTGTGTTGCTCTTGAAGCCCCCACCATCCTGTTGACTGGCTTGGAGAAGGCATTTCTCTCTTTAAATCATTTCTCCAAGCCAATCCAGCCAGTGGCTTGGAGACTGGTTAAAGTTGCTTTCTTTCCACCTCCCTCTTCCCCCATCTATTTCCCTCCCTCCCTCCCTCCAACATCTGAATTTCATATCTTGTGGCTCTCAAGCATCTGACATTTATTCTGTGTGGGTCTCCAGGATTTTAATATATATATAGTGGCAAATTGTGGGCAGGAGATATGGAAGGTCTCACATTCAGGCCATTTAAAAGGATCAGGAGGTAGCCAACGTGAAAGCCCTCGGTCAGACTGCAGAGCTGCTGCCATTTTGAGTAGAAAACACTGATGTTGAGTCAGTAGAAGGCAGCTTCAGGAGTTCATGTGACTCCATTAAAAAAGCGATTTTGTCCTCATGGCAGTTGTTGTTGTTTAGTCGCACAGTTAAGTCCCACTCTTTGCGACCCCATGGACAAAGTCACGCCAGGCCCTACTCTCTTCTACCATCCTCTGAAGTCTGCACAAATTCGTGTTATTTACATCAGGAACGCTGTCCAGCCATCTCATCTTTTCCTGTCCCCTTCTTCTTTTGCCTTCTGTCTTTCCTAGCATCAGGATCTTCTCCAGTGAGTGCTCCCTTCTCATTTGATGGCCAAAGTATTTCAGCTTCAGCATCTGACCTTCCAGGGAACAGTCTGGGTTGATTTCTCTTAGGACTGACTGATTTGATCTTCTTGCAGCCAAGGGACTCTCAAGAGTTTTCTCCAGCACCACAGCTCGAAAGCATCTATTCTTCTGCTCTTGGCCTTCCTTATGGTCCAACTCTCACAGCCATACGTTACTACTGGGAATACCATAACTTTAACTATACGGACTTTTGTTGGCAGGATGATGTCTCTACTTTTTATTATACTGCCTAGCATAGCTGTCCTCCCAAGGAGCAAACGTCTTTTAATTTCATGGCTACAGTCACCATCTGAAGTGATCTTGGATCCCAGAAATGTGAAGTCTGTCACTGCTTCCATGTCTTCCCCTTCTATTTGCCAAGGAGTGATGGGGCTGGATGCCATGATCTTAGTTTTTTTGATGTTGAGTTTCAAGCCTACTTTTGTGCTCTCCTTTCACCCTCAACAAGAGGATCTTTAGGTCCTCTTCACTTTCTGCCATTAGAGTGGTATCTCACATGGCAGTAGATCCTTTCACACCGTGCTGAGGAGAATTAGCATTAAGGAGAATATAGAGCCCAGGGAGAATATAGTGTGCCTCACTTGTATATTTCTTCCTTCAGTCCCTGAGTTGTCTTTTCCTTCAGAGCCAAATGCTGTTTCTTTGCTGCTCTCTAGTGGTGAAACAGAAACATAGTGCAGGTGAAACGGAATAGTGAGGATTTAACTTTTCTTCAGTCAGGTCTGAAAATGAAATGCAAGCAGTCCTCATGAGATTGTTGTGAAAATGGCTACATCATGTATGCAGGAAGGCTGGGAATACAGATATGATCAATATTTCCTCCTGCTTCCACACCAAAGTCTCAGCCATTAGAGCCTCACACTGGTTTCTTGTTCTCCCCTCCACAGCCTTCTGGTCAAATCTGGTTCTCTCCTTCCAGCACATACTCTAAAGAGTTCCGCTTGGCGCTAAAGCGTTCTATATAAATCTGCATATCCCCGCAGGAGTAAATAAATGTTCAATAATACTGGTAGCAGCAGTGGGAAGAAAGTGCAATTCCGCTCACCTATCATTCCTGTAATGTTCAATTATTCTATTTAATTGGAAGATTTGTATCCTGCCTCTCCAGAAACTTGCTGAAAGGTTAAAAAAAGAAAGGATAAAGTCATAATGCAACAGCAGAAGGATTACCAGTATTAAAACACACCATAAAAATAAGCCAGGGGCAGAAAAATGACATTCTGCACTCTACAATGGTATCAAAAAATGGTCCTCTGGTTAGAACAGGACCTTTACACATGGGTTGGAAGCTGCAGGAGGAGTTATCCTATAAGTATCTCAGCAAAAGCCTTTAGGACCTTAATGGTAAGATACAATCTCTGTATCCAGCCCATGATGGTATTGTGGTTGCTGCTTCTTGGACCAATTGAAGTTTCTGGGCCGTTTTCAAAGTCAGCCCTATATACTGCAGGCTACAGTGATCTAATCTGGACATTATCAGAACATGGATCACCATGGCCAGATCATGCTTTTTAAGGAATGGCTGAATTAACATATCACCCCACGCTGATAAGTGGTGCTATGTGCCCTTGGCCTACAACTGTAACATCGGTTTTTCAGATATAATGTAATATTTTCCATGTACTAATTTCAGCGGAACATAAATCAGCTGTAAAGCCCAGTGATAAATGCACTGGGAAAGTGCTCATGAAAACTGGCAATATGTTTAGTTTCCCCATCCTATGCACTTTCTTCCCTGCCAATTGTGTCCTGGGGTGTGTGTGTGTTCTCTTTTTGTAACTGGGAAACCCCTCCTGCATTCTTATTCACACAGGCAGGCTGCCAGTAATTTTCTACTGGCATCAGCCTTGAAGTTATCTGTCTCCAGATTATGAAGTCAAAATTTGTGACTGTAGGAAAGGAAGGAAAATAGGAGTACCATGTTAGCAATCTGTGTCTTAGGGTGATCTGGGAACTATTCACTTATGTTATATGGACAAGCAAATATATTGGCTCATGGTGGCTTTCTGCCCATAATTGTCCAGTTTCCTTGGCACTGCCATCATCGGTGAGCCAGCTTTTGGTATGCGGTTGAGACCAATGGTGAGGCTGTTTCCATACAAAGGCATCCTAGAGCTAGCTTTGAAAGCAAAAGTTTGAAAACCACAGTGGGTCAAAGTTCTTAAACACAAATGTGTTAGGGACCAGTGTTCTGGTTTTCTTCTTCTTTGTGGCAAACCACATTTTCTTTCTCCCCTTGAAAGGCTTTCAAGTTAAAACTCAGCAAGTGAATTTCTCATTTGTGGTTGCAATATGTCAGAACTATGCACACCATATGTGTGTAGGGAGGACAACTGTGTGACCATCTGAGGATTTCTTTTCAACTTTTCCTGCAGCTGCTTGCACTGTTAAAGTGGTTAAGTTGCCTTTCTTAAAATTTGCTTTGGCATGTGGTAGAAACTTCAAAGAAACATGGCTGCTCAGTATATTCCTCTGGTTTCTGAGTGCACCAAGGACCATTGACAGCCATCACTGAAAAATCACCTCACTCAATCTCAGGAAATGCTTCATTTGTGAAACTGAAAACCAGATGCTAGTGGAGAAAAAGAGGAGAGGGGTGCTGCTATAATGCAGCAGCAGTGTTGGAAACAAGCTGTTGGCTTGGATGGGTCCTTGGTTTGATCTAGGATGGCAATTTAAAAAAAAACATGTAAGGTAGGAAATGCAAAATGAAGCTAGGAAAAGTTGAAGGCAGCAGGAAAAGAGGAAGATCCAACATCAGATGGATTGACTGGGTAACGGAAACCTTGGCCTTCAGTTTGCAAGAACCAACTGAGCAATGCTGTTAATGATAGAAAGTTCTGGAGGACGTTAATTCATAGGGTTGCAATAAGTTGGAAACAACTTGATAGCACTTAGCACACACCCACTCCATGCGAAGAATGTTAAAACATACTAAATAAACCAGGAATACAATTCATAGTGATATTGACTGATAACGGTAGCCCTCCTCCCTTGTGATATATGCCTATTTATGCAGAAGTAAGCCCCTTTGGGGAGGGAAGGTGACATGATATAGCCTGATCTGACTGAGAGAGGCCATGGTTTAGTGACATAGCATCTGCTTTGCACACAGAAGGTCTCAGGTTCAGTCGCTGGCATCTCCATTTGAAAGGCTCAAGTGAAAGACCTTTGCCTGGAGATCTGCTGCCACTCTGAGTAGACAATACTGACTTTGATAGCCCAAGAGTCTGATTCAGTAGAAGGCAGCTTCATGTGTCCCATATGATCTTGTCAGATCTTGGAAGCTAAGCGGGGTCATTACTTGGAAAAGATATCCACCAAGGAAGGCTCTGCAGAGGAAGGCAGTGGCAACCTCTGCTTCTGACTTGCCTTGGAAGTCCCTCGCTGGGGTTGCTATAAGTCAGTTGTGACTTGATGACATGTAGGCAATCCCCATCATTATTTAGGATACTCCCCAGTATGTGTGTGGCTTCACTCCCCCACCTTCTTTCTCACACCCAGTTTAACAATAAATAGCCCATGTATCTATAAAACATACCAACTGGCTGTCATCGGTAAAATCATTACTCATGTTAATTTTAAGTCAATCAATTTGCCAAGTTAGTACTTGTGGAGCATGTATGTCTGCCTAAGGCACATGCCTGTGGCAGCAAGCACCATCTTAGAGACTGTTCCAGAAGGAATTGTATTGGTCTGCAGCAGAACAGTTAGAATTGAGTCCAGGAGCATCGTAAAGACCCACAAGAGTTCCAAGGTATATGCTGTCCTGAGTCAAAGCTCCCTTTGTAGGATGCAACAGAGCAGAAATGGAGATGGAAGGACTCAGATCTCCATTTCTGCTGTCTGACGAAGGGAGCTTTGACTCTCAAAAGTGTACCCTGAAACCCTTCTTGGTCTCTAAGGTGCTACTGGATTCTAACCATTTTAGAGATTGCATTCCTTCCAGTATATGTGTGAGAGAGAGAGAGAGAGAAAGAGAAGGAGACAGACAGAAGAGGACCATGGGGATCCCAAGTATTGTACAAATAATGCAGAACAAAAATAAATGCAAGAGAAACACAAGAAGAAGCTGGGAAAAGTACAGAAGAAGGCTACTAAGATGATCAAGAGGCTGAAGCAATTTTCCTATGAGGAAAAGCTGGAGAGTTTGGGGCATTTTAGTTTAGAAAAGAGAAGCATTGCATTCAACAAGCAGAAAGATTTCAGTCCAGATGTTACATTGCAAAGCGTGGATAGAAACAAGATCCAGGCCAGGATGAATATAAACAAATAACCAGTGCTTGTAGAGAGAAAGTTAGGAAAGCCAAAGCTCAGTATGAGCTTAGGCTAGTGAGAGATGCTAAAAACAACAAAAAAGGGTTATTTTCTTATGTTCAGGGTAAGAAAAAAAACAAGGCCACCGTGCATGGTAGGCCCCTTTTAGGGACAGAAAAGTGAAATTGTAACGTGATAAAGAGAGAGCAGGACTGCTCAGTTCCTACTTTTCCTTTGTCTTCTCTTGGGATGGAAAAGGTGCTCAACATGGCAAAAACAGAACACGTGATGAGAGACAGGAATTGCAGCCTAGGTCCAACATGGTAGTACATAAACACGTGGGGGGGACTTTACTTCTACTCCTTCCCAGGGATCAGTAGGTTCTTTGCTATCCAGAGCCTTTTCAGCCATCCGGCTTGCAAGTTGCCAGTGCAGATAAACCCTATTGGTTCAGTTCCAAAGTGTCAAGCGAGCGGATTTCAAAGTAACTAGTCCTTGCTTTGAAACAAAGTATAGCTTTATTGTTAATCCATATGCTTCTATTGAGCTGAGTGTTGGAACTGATACAGTGTAGCAGCAGAATGCATATTTTAAAGATGGCACATCAAAGGTTCTATAAACAAAGTTACAATTGCTAAACATTCTAGTATTCACGTGTGAAAAGTTACACGGTGCTCTCTCTTATCTCCCTGCGGTTGTTCTTCCTGGGTCCAAGCTAGGCCTCGGAAAATGTCCCTGGAGGCTTTTATCTTCAAAGAGCAAATTCTTGCATTTGTTAGTAAAGGCGAGAGAGGCGCAGGGAGGGGTGCCAGCTAACTCTATTGCTTTGATGTGCCTCAGCTTGAATTCAGGGTTAGTAACAGGTACAGTATAACAGTTATAATAAGCATAGACAGTTATAATCGCATGAAACATCGCTTGACAGGTATGACCAGTGGAGTGCCTCAAGGATCTGTCCTGGGACCTGTTTTGTTCAACATCTTTATGAATGATTTGGAAGAAGGAATAGAGGGGATGCTTATTAAATTTGCAGATGATACGAAATTGGGAGGGTTAGTAGAATTGAAGATATTGGATTTATATCCCGCCCTCCACTCCAAAGAGTCTCAGAGTGGCTCACAATCTCCTTTACCTTCCTCCCCCACAACAGACACCCTGTGAGGTGGGTGGGGCTAAGAGAGCTCTTACAGCAGCTGCCCTTTCAAGGACAACCTCTGCCAGGGCTATGGCTGACCCAAGGCCATTCCAGCAGGTGCAAGTGGAGGAGTGGGGAATCAAACCCGGTTCTCCCAGATAAGAGTCCACACACTTAACCACTACACCAAACTGCAGTATAAGGCAGAGTCAGGATTCAGGATGATCTTGAAAGGCTGGAAAATTGGGCTAAAAAAACAAAATGAATTTTAACAGGGATAAATATAAAGTTCTGCACTTAGGTAGGAAAAATCCAATGCATAATTATAGGATGCAGGAGACTTGTCTTGGCAGTAGTATGTGCGAAAAGGGACCATACACTGAATATGAGCCAGCGGTGTGATGCAGTAGCTAAAAGGCAAATGTGATTTTGGGCTGTGTCAAGAGAAGTATAGTGTCCACATCATACAAAGTGATGGCATTACTTTACTCTGCTCTGGTGTTTAGTTTAGGGCACCACAATTTAAGAAGGATATAGACAAGCTGGAATGTGTCCAGGGGAGGGCAACAAAGATGGTGAGGAGTCTGGAGACAAAGTCCTTTGAGGAAAAGATGAAGGGGCTGAATATATTTAGCCTGGGGAGGAGACAACTGAAAGGTGATATGATCACCATCTTCAAGTACTTGAAGAGTTGTCATATAGAGGATGGTGCGGAGTTGTTTTCTGTTACCTCAGAAGGTCGGATCATGACCAGTGGGTTGAAATTATGAGTTTTCAACTAAATATTAGGAAGAACTTGCTGACAGTTAGTGGTTGCTTAGTGAAACGGGCTTCCTTGGGAGATGGTGGGCTCTCCTTCTTTTGAGGTTTTTAGAGGCTAGAATGCTGATTCTGTGAATTTAGGCAGATCATGAGGGCAGGAAGGGTTGCATCAGTGCTTAGTTCTTGTGGCCCTTTCTTACATGCCCAGGGAGATGTTCGCCACTTTGGTGTCAGGCAGCAATTTTTCTTCAGGCCAGTTTGGCAGGGATCCTGGAGGGTATTTTTGCTATCTTCTGGGCGTGGAGGAGGTGTCACTGGGTGTGCCTGTGTGGAGGTATTTCTGAAATTCCTGCATTGTGCAGGGGGTTGGACTATATGACCTTGGAGGTTCCTTGCAACCCCATGATTCTATAAAATGAATCAACAATCTGCCTAGAATGGGTGTGGACCACACCCAACTGCTGATAAACTAGAAAAATAGTTTGAATCTGAATAGCATAAAGCCATAGAGAGGAACAATTTTAAAATGAACCAATCATCCTAAACTCCCATTTAATTATTTTTAAATTTATTTTGCTTAGGGAGTTTTTTTGTAAACATTTGAGTGACTCAAGTGGAGTTCACACTGTGGGAACTGTACTTATAGTTAAATTATAACAGAGGAATCCAGCAACATCAGAAAGACAAAATGTATTCCAGGATAAGCTTCTAGGAGTCTGAGTTCTCCAGTACATCTGATGAAACCCATGAAAGCTGTGAGGCCAGCCTCAATTTTGATAACCTTTAAGATGCCACTGGATTTGTTTTGCTGCTACAGACTGACAACCACCTGGAATTATTTAAATTATGCTAATTATGGGGGAACGTGTATCTATAAAAGTAAAATAGCATATGCAATTTTGGAGGTGTGTCAATAGTGTGTGTGTGGGGGCTCATACTATCTACATCCTCCTTAGATTACCACTGCCGTCTTGACGATTAAAGTAACATTTCCTGCATGCTGGAGAGTGGACTCTACCCCCCCCTCCAGTTTATGACACTCCTTGAAGAAATCCCTTAGCACCTGTCACATCAACCATCACCAGTGGTCTGACCTAGCCTCAGATCGCAAAGCATGGAGGCACACCATCCACCAGGCTGTCTCTTCCTTTGAGAACGCACGCATAGCTGGTCTTGAGGACAAAAGGAGATTGAGGAAGAATCGCACTGCTACAGGACCAACCCTAAATCAGACTTTTCCCTGCAGCCGCTGTGGCCGGATTTGCCTGTCCCACATTGGTCTTGTCAGCCACCAGCGAGCCTGCAGCAAACGTGGACTATTGCACCCTTCTTAAATCTTCGTTCGCGAAGCCAAGCCGAGAGATTATATATTATATATATATTAAATATACATTGTTTTCAGAGTTCAATCCAATTTTCAGAGTTGGTTCCACTTCCAGAATAACCGGGCCGTACTACTGTTCCACCAAAGAGTGTGCACCCGTCCACACCACGGGGCGGAAAGCACCATCGCGTTCCCTCTGACTCCTTGCCCGTAGCGTTCTAGGGGGTGGGCGGGGGCAAAGCTGTCAGTGGCTGGCGCCGGCGAGGGTGCGGGGGAGAGGAGGGCAGGCCGGACCATTGGGCGACGCGCGGAGGGTGGGGTGGGTCGCGTGCGCCTGCGCGAGGGAGGGCGCGGGCGGGGCCGTTTCCCAGCGGGCCTTGTGGTTGGTGGGTGGCGGCCTGTCTGTCTTTTTCACCCTTTCGCGCGTGCGTCGCGTCGTCGGCCGGTCAGGTCCGGTTTGGGGGCTGCTACGCGACGTTGTCCTGTTGGGCAGTGCGCGTTCAGGTTCTTCCTCTTGCTCCTTCTCCCCCTTCTCTTCTTCCGCGGCTCTGGCCCACTTCCGCGCCTTGAAGCAGGCAGAGGGGTCCTCCCCGCCTTGGCCGTGTGGGAGGCGCCCGGCCCGCTCCGCGCCTGAACATTCAATGCTCTCGGTGGGTGAGAGGCCGGCTGAGCCATGTTCGGGGGTGGGGGTGACGGAGGGATGCCACTTGTGGGGCCTTCAAATGCTGCTTTCTTAAAAAGGGGGGGCTAAAACTGTTATTTGAAGGGAGAGCTATTAACAGGGAGGGGAGGGTTTATACTGTAACATTTGGGGACAAGAGAGGCTGAGCTGAATAAATTTAATAAAAAAAAAAACCGGGGGGGGGCGGGTAGGAAGCCTAGCTTCCGCTATTGCTTTCCCGAGCGGGAAGGGGGGGGGGGGGTAACTGGGATTTCTATGGGGAAGTTGCTAGGGAGAAAGCTTGGGCGTGCGGTGGTCTGGGGCCAGAATAGGAATATATCTGGGGGAAGCTATGCCTGGCTTTTGGGAATGTGGGGGCCAGTACTGTTCTCCCCTACCCCCCCCATGTGCGTAACATAGAGCAGGAGCACCGTAGAGATTGACTCTACTGAGTCACAGCATCAGAGATAGCATGTGGGCTCTGACTCATGAAAAGTTATGCAGGAATGCATTTTGTTAGTCTTTAAGGTACTTCTGGATCTTCGTTTGGCTGCTACAGAAGAATATGACTTCCCATCTAGATTTATTTCTGTGCTCATAGTGGATTGGGGTGCTCTTGAGACTGGAATCAGTGGTTAAGGGTTATACTGTGAAGGATTCTGTTTGGGCTGATAATTCTTTCCGGATAGGGGTTAGAAGTGAGAAGGAGAGTATCTTCTGTTGCTTTTCTGTAGTCTATCATTAGCAGTCTCCTCAGTTTTCTTTTAGAACATTTCTGAGGGGGTGAGAGCTTCTAAAACTTGAGTTGGATGTTTAGAGGGCATCTTGAGGGCAACATATCTTGTGATGGAGAGTGGGGTGGTAGAGGAAGAGGTTAAACAAGTGTGTGTGTATGCTTTGATTGTGGTTGGGAGAGCTGGATAAAGGCCCATTTGATAAGCCTTGGATGGAAAGGCTCTGGTGGTGGGAAAGTTGTGAGGGGGGGGGGGGCGGAATGCCAGATCCCAGGAGCCGCGTTGTGGAGTGGGAGGTGGTATAAGTGGTTCTGGGAATGTACAAAGCAAAAAGCAAAGTGCTCTAAAAATAAGGTATAAATAATGGAAATACTGTAGTGAATAGATTTGTGCTATTGATCGGTTATTCTTAGAAAAGTTCACCTATTTTTATGGAGTGAGCTTTTTTAGTTTTGGATCGTCCAGCAAAAATCACAGGCTTGGTAAGGAAGGCTGGTGTTGCATTTGAAGGATGGATGAAAGATTGAGGTAGAAAGTATAATAAGGATTTTAAGAAGATTTGATGGGCTTCAGGGGTGTGCTACAAGGAAGTGAGATGATGAAAGATGCAATTGAAGAAACACAGAGTACAGGCAGAGAGTACAGTTCTAAGAGAGTATGGAGATGAGAAGTGGTCACTCCTGGGAAAACAAGTAGTACTTTTCCTCTCAGATGTATGGTCCAAAGAAACTTACAGGCTACTACAAAGGAGTTGGGGTGATACAAATGAGAATCTAGAGCAAGTGTTGCATAGTGATTAGAGTGTTGGGGTATCATCTGAAAGAACCAGGTTCAGTTCTCCACTCTACAGTGGCAGCTTGCTGGGTGATCTTGGGCCAGTCACACACCATCAGCCTAATCTACATCACAACATTGTTGTCTTGGAACCAAAACATTGTGGGTAGAGATATCTACAGCTTTGGAGAGTAGTTTGGTGGTGGAAAGTGAAGTGAGACTTTGACCAGGATTGTAATTGTGTATGGACTTTAATGTCAGAGTATGAAGAATGAGGAGTGTATATAACAAGACGTGATGATGTAAGGCAGGGTCACTCAGTCTGTGAGTATAAGAGGTTAGAGGTGCATGGTGCACATCAGAGTAGGTCGTTAAGAAGCTTAGGAAGTGAGGATCAGGCAGGTAAGGTGGGGCAGTGTTTGGAAAGAAATAGAGACAGAGGTTGCTAGGGAAATAGATTTTAGAGGTGAAGTTACATTGAAGACTCAAGCCGAGGAATGGATACAGTAGGATCAGCCTATAAGGAGGCATATATGTGGTTCTGGGTAAGGATGTATGCATGTTCTGTGCCAGTTTTATTGCAGGAGATTACAAGGCAGCATGGTTCAGTCGTTGGAACCCTGCCAGCTGCCCCCCAAGTTTTCTTTACTTGTTAGTCTCAGATTGCTTCTTCCCACCACACCCATGTGGGGCAGTTATCACTTTCAGGAGTTCTTGTGTGAACTGAAAAGGAGGAGCACGCCCACTCTTGTTGAATGAGCTGGGCAGGTTGTGACTCAGAACTGCAGTAGTAAAGAAAAAGTCTCCTCCCTATCTGACTCAAAGAAAATGTTTGGTTAGCCCTTGATGGGAAAAGCTGGGTATGGGGAGCTGGAAGACCCTGGAGTAAGATGCTCATGAATGGTTTTCATTGTGGTGAAAAGAAGCGGGAGACTGGCCCTTTTCAAAACTAATAACATTCATGACTGGCCCTGCCACTAGGGAAACTAGATGTTTAAGAGATGTCAGACATTTAAGAGCCTCAAGAGCTGAATGTCAGATGTTTGAGGGCAGCATGAAGGGGCAAATAGATAGGAGAGCTAGAAAGAGAGGCAGAAAGCAACTTTAACCTTAAATGCATTCTCCAAACTGCTAACTTGCTTGGCTTATAGAAGTGATTTAAAGAGACAAATGCCTTCTTCAAGCTGGCTGACTGGGCTTCAAGAGCCACACAGTATGTGTGAAAGAGCCACATGTGGCTCTCAAGCCACAGTTTGGCAACCCCTGGTCTATGGCCAGCCCTGTTAACATTTTATGTCATCATAATATTTTGTGGGTTAGAGCCTGCTTCTTCAGATGCATTTTTTAAAAATTACGCTGGGGTTTAGGGAGCAGTGCCTCTAGATATGGCTAAGTAGGCTTATTACATTTTGTAAGAGATATTAATTTAGTGTCTCAATTCTGATCCAAAACTTCATTCTTGTTTAGCTGGATTCTTAATATTATCTGCTGTCCCTGCTTTTTGTACTTTGCCCTGCTATGGAATGTTGCACTGGTTAACTCTTGAGGCCTTAGAGAGAAAGAGAAAAGGCAGGGTCATATTGCTGCTGCTGATACAGAAAAATTGTAGGCTTTTAAGAAAATGCAGGCAAGTTTTCCTTTTTGCAGCTCAGTACTATATGAGCAAGGTCTGGATTTATTTTATTTTTTATTTATTTATTTTTATTTTTTGATGTTATGGTTTTTCTGAAGTGGTTTCTTCATCCTGCAAATAGCCTCTCTTGTAAAATAAATAAATTTAAAAACATCATGTCACTGTGAACTAGCAGGGTAATTGTATTTGGACTAGGCTCATAGTATATCTCTGTATAGTATTGAACAATAATATGTCTGTTTTGAGAACTAAAATGTCGTCTTCAGCCTATAGTTGAAGGGGAGGGACGGTGGCTCAGTGGTAAAGCATCTCCTTGGAAAGCAGAAGGTCCCAGGTTCAATCCCCGGCATCTCCAACTAAAAAGGGTCCAGGCAAATAGGTGTGAAAAACCTCAGCTTGAGACCCTGGAGAGCCGCTGCCAGTCTGAGTAGACAATACTGACTTTGATGGACCGACGGTCTGATTCAGTATAAGGCAGCTTCATATGTTCATAGTTTATGCATGCTTTAGTGGGAGCATGCCCTACTGATCTATATGAGATGTAATGTTCAGGTCAACATAAAATAAGATCAAGTTGTACAAATCCTGGCAGGAAGATCATTCATACAGGTCCCTATACTTTTTTCATAGGCAAGCTGTTGGGCTGAAGACATTGGTTTCTAAATGCTGTTGGTAATGCTGGCATTAAGATGGTGGTCTGCTTGGAATATTATATGCAGTTCTTGTTATCATTATTGACAAAGAAGGTTAGGATGACTGCTAGAAAAAATGCTTTTAAAACAGCTGATACTCTGGTCATAGACAGTTATGCCGAAGAGAAGGAATCTCTTAGAGACAGATGCCCTAATAGAGATGGTATTTGTGCTGTAATACCTGGTTTGCCAGTTTTGATCAGCATGCTGTGCTAAATGAACCATAGTCTGGTCCAGTATGGAAATATAATAAATGCTTCAAATCTATTAAAATAATTCTACTATAATTATGTAGTGGGTCTGATGCTGCTAGAATTCCTTGTAGTAAACTAACTGTCTGAAAAGATTGTACTAGCTTAATTGTCTGTATAATGTGGAGGGACATCAAATAATTAGTCATTGGGTAAACAGAATGGTTGTTGACATAGGTCATAGAAGCTTGTGGGTGGGTTGTTAGGGTTGGTAGATGCTGACATCTGGCTCAGGGTGGTGAACAGAGGTGATATTTAGAAAAAACAGTTCTGCATTCTCTCTGTCCCGGCTGGTAACGGTGATTATGAATAGGAATACAAGATCAAATAACTGTTAAATGGTATTGGTTTAAACTTATTTGCTTTTGAGAGTTCATTGCCTGTTGTTTGAGTGCTGCAGGATATAATCACATAGTTGACTTACTTTCTCTCTGCTACTTGCCTTGTTCCTCATTCACATTGTTCAGAAGGTTTCTGCTTAGAACTTTCTATTGCTTCCTATTAGTAAGTGCCTCTTTTGAAAAGGAAAATTCCAGTTCTCAGTAAAAATACTGGACTGTAGCTTTCGTAACAGGTAGTTCCCCTAAAGGGACAGTACTGTAGTTTTGCTCTGAGTCCCATTTCTCTACCCTTATCTCTAAGAATTCCTTGTTAACGTGCCTAGATAAAAATATAATTCTTCTCTTGTATCTGAAACTGCTCCCAAAGAGTTTGAGAGCATGCTTATCTGTACCCTGTGCATGAGTGAATTCGGAGATAGTGAATTCTAAGAAACTCCAGACTGCTTGCAAAGTTTTATTCAAAGTTGGTCAGACTATATTAAACCCTTGAATCCTTGAAGCTTTTCTTCTCCTGAATTGACCTGTTAGTCCATCAAGGTCAATATTGTCTGCTCAGGCCAGTTATGGCTCTCCAATATATTCTTAAACAGAGGTCTTTCCAGTCGCTTACTGACTGATCTTTGCAACTGGGGATGCTGAGGAATAAACCTAGTACTTTCTGCATACAAAGCAGATACTGTACCACAGAACCATAGCTGCTCCCCTTCGCATGCCTATCCATTCAAACAGGATCATGTCTGCCTTGTTCTTCATTGTATTGTTTCCACTGTGGAGGCTGAAAGTGATCTGGTTAGTGAATCTTGAACAATAAAGTATGTGGAATGTGCACAGTATAGGATGAAAAACTGAAGGTGAATATCTAGCTGTTGATAACCATGGAGAGGAGTCACAGCTGGGTAGGATTGCAGCAAGAATGCAAAGTGGAAAAGGCGGAGAGAAGAAGGTGCAGTGGCTGGCCAGATCAGAGATCCAATGTGACTCTGTAGGAGAGATTACTTGATCACATTTTCCTCCTAGGATGGCAGGGCAGTATGCATTCTGCCTTCCTACCCACTTTATTTCCACAATATACCCATGTGGCAAGTTAGACTGAAAGAGTGTGACTTCTCCCTAAGTTGCTGGATGGCAGGGTTTAGACTTGGATCCAGGTCTTGATTATCCAAGCCCAGAACTCTAGCCATTACTGCACACTGGCTTTCTTAAATAGCGCACACCCTTCTTTCCATCTTGTAAAGTTGGCAGCTGCTTTGTTGGTGAAAATGGTACCAATGGAGAGTTAGCAGCTTGTCCTAAGTAGCTGGCAGTTGGGTTTATATATACAGGAGCATCACTCTTCCACAGTTTCTTATATGCAGTGTGACCACTTTGCCCAGGTCAGTCTCTGGTGCCTGCTTTCCCCGACTCCTAGAAACTTGATATTGGTGCCTAGTGATTTCTAATAGATGTGAATCTGGAGAATGAACGGGATCATTGAAGAGTCCTCATGCTTTTGCTAAATTGCACCGAATTGCAAAAAGGATAATATGTTAAATAACACATAGAAATATACAATTAAAAGGGAAGAAGATGATAATCAATCTTACCAAGACCCAAAATTCAGAAATGAGGAGGGGAAAATGGGCAACTCTGAGTGTTTTGCTAGGACAACTGCTTGTTAACTCTGTATCTTTGTGTATGCATGAAGAGTAGGTTCCTTTATTCATGTCGGCTGGTAACATGAAACTGATGAGAAGCTGGTGGCTGTTCAAAATCATGGCCAATGTTGAAGCAAATATTCTTGTCTTGCTGAGAAGATAGTATTTGATCATGGTTAGGGGCTATCTCATCATGGGTTTGAAGAACCCTAGTTGCACCTTTCAAAATTAGTTATGCAGGTTTTGCTTTTCTGAATTAAAAATTAGCTTTTGGAAGTCTTCTGAGAAAATTAGAAATTTTTCTCCCTGAGCTTGATAAAAAATTCATAACTTTTCAAAGAGATTCATTCTAACCCTGGGAAAAATCTATGTGTATTGAATTCAGCAAGGAGTAAAATGAGTTCAGATAAACTAAACTGCAAGGTGTTGGTCACACACACAGAGGTGTGATCTTCTCTGACTAGCTGACAAATTAACAACTCTTGCTTTGTGCCGTGCCACTTGGCTGCCTTATGTGGGAAGGTGATCCTGATAACCTTTTCCAAACTATGCATGTCTTGCAATCTCGGGAAGCCACAGCTGCTGCAGTCTTTCTTACTGCCTTGGAGCAGCTACAGCAACATTCTTAAATTCAAGTTCCTCAGGGGAGCGGGGCTTTTAAAGGCAAAGGAATATCTTTCACTCTGTTTCTTGGTAAGCGATCAAATAGAAAATTGGGATGAAGTTTTCCACCATTGCTGAACTAGCTGTTCCTTCAGCAACAGCAAAAATATATATGCTAGGCTGCCACCATGATGATCCAAGTCAGCTCTCTTGCTCAGCCTTTCAGCCTACAGAGAATGAAAGACTTCTGGCCCAGGCAGCCAGTGTTTTGACTGATAAACCTGCAGTCAGTAAACTCTCCATGTGTGTTCCTGTGCCCACCTTTCTCATCAATGTCTGTGCTGCAGACTGTCATGAGCCCTGACAAGGAGGAGCTGGAAGGGTTAACAGACCTGGAAGAGTTGCCAGCCAGTTCCTCAGGTGAACAAACAGCAGCTGGCTCATCAATCACTCTCCAGTCACCAGTGTCAGCTGTTGACGATCAATCTCCTCCTCCCATCTCAAGAGATTGAAGCAGGCTCTGGAAAGAACTTTCAGAGCGAAGGCGTGCGCACGCCGATGCTTCAGATCTCTCAGCCCTGAGTTCTAGTAAAGTCACTGCCACCCAGGGAGCAGGCTGATTGAGACTCCCATATAACTCCCACCCAGGACTTGGTAACCTTGTGGAAGCAACAAGTCTATTCTTTGGCTTGCATCCATGCTCCTTCCTGATCCTGACCTGCTTGATTTCCTTCGCACCCTGACCGTTTGGCTTTTGGACATTGACTTCTGATTCCGGTTTGTGATTCTGCATTGGTGACTTGGCTTCTTCTTGACTTCCTGGACTTTGACCTTGGACTGGCTTTGGACTCCTTCCTGCATGCACCCTGAGAACGTGACACAGACCTGAAATATATTTCTTTAGTTCCATTTTCTCACTGGGCACCAGCTTATTGAATCCATACTTTTGCCTTAACAGAAGTGAAGAGAGGCTTACCTGCACACACTTGCTTTGTGTCACTGCTACATAGAAAATGAGGCACTGCCTAGGGTCTCACTTTGTTTGAGCTCCACAGGGTAAGCCCTGATGTCTGTTTTCAGGGCGGGCCAAATATTGAAATAAGTGTGGAGATGCACATGGAAAGTCCATTGTCCTGATTGCTGAAGTACACCTCAGCTACAAAGTCCTCACACATATGTTGGGAGTGTATGTGGCATGACTGTCATCCATGTGTTTACACCACAATACCACTCTGTACAAATCAAGAACTGTCTACCCTCTTTTGTCAGCATAAGGCTGAAGGGAAATGATTGCAACTTCTGCAAAGTCTAACACAACTGGAAGCATACAAGGCAAAGCCAGAGAGGGAGAACATCTGAGAACCCAGCCAGCCCAGCTTTGATTGCTTTCAAAACAGACTAGTTTGGTGTAGCGCTTATATGGACTCTAATCTGGGAGGACTGGGTTTGAATCCCCACTCCTCCAAATGCGCATGGTGGTGTAACCTTGGGTCACCCACAAGTTCTCTCAAAGTTGTTCTCTCAAGAGCAGTTCTCTCTGCACCTACCTCACAGGGTGTCTTTTGTGGAAACAGGAAAAGGAGATTATAAGCTGCTCTGAGACTCCAAGTGAAAGGCAGGGTTTAAATTCAGTCTCCTCTTTTTCATTAATTCTTGTTCAGTAGCACAGTTGAGTCCGACTCTTTGCAACCCCATGGACAAAGTCACACCAGGCCCTCCTGTCTTCCACCATCCTCCGAAGTCTGCTCAAATTCGTGTTTGTTACATCAGTAACACTGTCCATCTCATCTTTTGCCGTCCCCTTCTTTTGCCTTCTGTAGAAGTTGCACCTTATGCCACAAACATGATCTCTTTATCTATTCATTTGTCTTCTAGTAATTTTTCATAAGAGTTTTATAATAGTAATAATAATAATAATAATAATACTTTTTATTTGTATCCCGCCCTCCCCGCCAGGGCAGGCTCAGGGCGGCTCACAGCATAAAATATAATATACATCAACAATTAATTTTCTGCTCTACCTCTGGGACAACCTGTCATTTCTTTGTCTGTCCCCCTCAGGCCAGTCTATACTGTGCAAGGGTTCAGTCCAATATTCAGTGGAGAAATCCCAACATAAAAAACGATCCACTTTAAATGTTCATCCCACTTCTCTCCAGCTGCCTTGGAGGAGTTTCCCCCCAAAACAAACAATTAGACTAACAAAGGAAAGACAGAAGCTCCTTGATAGTGAGAGAGTGAGGCCAGCAGGAAGGGCACTTTATCTGTGCACCAGGAAGGGAAATGGCTCAGCTTAGATGGAGACATTTTTAAAAATGGTTTCACACATGCCCTGTTCTGTCTCCCTGGTAGCTGCCAAGGTAGAGGGCTGTATATCTTCTTCCCTGTTGCATTATGTTCATGGCATGATGTTACCGTTGCAAGCAAAATATTTGATTTATGTTGCTCAGCGTGTATGCAAAGTGGCTGCTCAAGAATTTTATTCATGCTGTGGGTTGCATATCTTCCATTCTGCTGGTACCTGTGTGCCTGGTGGGTTTCACTGAAACAAGGGGTATTTTTCATTTTCATTTTATTTAGTTTATATCCCACCCTTCCCACCAAAGCAGCTCAGGGCGGCTCACAACACAGAAGTTCTAACATAGGATTAAGTTTTAAAATACATCAATTTACAACATTTAAACAATAAACCAGTAAAAACAGTAAAACAAAGCCATTTATCAAAGTACCATACGACAGCCTTCTATTCAAAATTTTCAAGTACGGATCAGTTGTATGCCAACCGGAAGAGGACTGTCTTACGGGCCCTGCGGAACTGCCCAAGGTCCCGCAGGGCCCTCACCTCTTCTGGTAGCTGGTTCCACCAGCAAGGGACTGTGATTGAAAAGGCCCTGTCTCTGGTCGACTTAAGTCGGGCCTCCTTTGGCCCGGGGATTGCAAGCAGGTTTTGAGAACTCGATCTCAGCACTCTCTGGGGAACATGTGGGGTCTGACTACCTGGGGTCAGCTGGCGCTCAAAGGAAGAGGTTGCCAGTGTGTGGGCTCCTGACTGTGGGAGAGGCCTACTCAAGAGGAGGAGGACCCCAGGCAGTCAGACCGAGTAAGTCATCCACAAGGCAGGGCAAGTTTAGATCAGGGACAGTAGGATGCGTTTAAAACCACCTTTTATTTGTCATGCTGGTTGCTCTGCGGGTGCTGTGCTGTGCTAAACTTTTACATGCAACTGTTTTTTTTTGTTTTTCTTTTCTTTTCTTTTTCTCTTTTAATTAAATATTTTTACTGTTTTGAATGCTGGCAGTCAAACTCTGTACCACATAGATCCCCAACCGCTTTAGACCACGCTTCATGAAGGGGGCCCTGGGGAAAGGGGGAAGGCCTGTGGTTGGATAAGGTGCTAATCCTCCAGGAGTTCCCCGAAGAAGTGCTGTGGTCTCTGTGAATCCCAAGTACAGGGTGGCAGAGGACCTTGTGGCCTGGCTTCAGAGCTGGAGAGGGGGATTGGGAGTCCTGTTCCTCTCAATCCGAACCCCTAGACTGAGCAGGTGGTGGCAGCGAGCCCAAGTGGCCGAAGAAGAAATAGTTCCCTCCAGGAGTTGGCAACTCAATAGGGAGTTGACGGGACCGGGTCTGAAGGCAGAATCGGGCCGGTTCCGTCACAGGCTGGTAAGGGGATTTCCCTTCCCGGGCCACAACGACCCAGGCATAGGACCTCGTGTCTTGGCTGGGTTTAGCTTCAATCCACTCAGTCTGAGCCATTTAGCCAGGTCCAAGTTTTCTGGGACACAGGCAGGCTGGCCATCCATAAGTAGATAGAGCTGGGTGTCATCAGCATACTGATGGCAACCCAACCCATACCTTCGGGCAGTCTGGGCAAGGGGGCACATATAGATGTTGAACATCGGGGAGAGCACCGCCCCCTGAGGCACCCCGCAATCAAGTGTGTGTCTCTGGGACAGTTCACCCCCAATCACCACCCTTTTTCCCCCGAAGGAAAGAGGAAAGCCATTGTAAGGCCAGCCCCTGAATCCCCGCGTCAGCGAGACGGCAGGTCAGCAACCAATGGTCGACCATATCGAACGCTGCCAGTAGGTCTAACAACATCAATACTGCCGAGCCGCCTCGATCCAGATGCCGCTGAAGATCATCCACCAGGGCAACCAGCACTGTCTCCGTCCCATGACCCGGGCGAAAGCTGGACTGATGGGGGTCAAGAACGGAAGCATCCTCCAGGAAACTCTGTAGCTGCAACGCCACTGCCCTCTCAATGAGTTTACCCAAAAAGGGCAAATTCGAGACCGGCTGGTAGTGTGCCAATTCGGCCGGATCTCATGTTGATTTTTTTCAAGAGAGGGCGGACCACCGCCTCTTTGAGGGGCGCTGGAAAATGCCCTTCCATCAGGGATCTATTTGTTATCCCGTACAGGATATCTAAGCTCCCTCTGGCAGGTTTTAATAAGCCAGGAAGGGCACGGGTCCAGATTACAAGTTGTAGGGCGTGCAGATAGGAAGATCCTGTCAACTTCCTCCAAGCTGAGAGCACCGAAACCATCTAGAATATGATCCAAAGACAGGCACGAGGCCTGGGGTTCACATACTGTCTCCATTATGGCAGGGAAGTCGCGGCGGAGCAACGCGATCTTATCTGCAAAAAAATTCGCAAAAGCCTCACAGCCAATCTCCAATTCCTTAGAATTTGGTCTGCCTTGTGGCAGCGTTGTAAGAGTCCGAATTGTATTGAACAATTGTGCCGGGCGTGAAATTGCAGATGCAATCTTAGCCGCAAAGTATGTCTTCTTTGCGGCTTTGACTGCCATCTCATAGGACCTCATAAACTCTCTATGTTCTAGTTGCTTTGTCTCGAGTACGCCGCCATTGCCTCTCTAGTCGTCTGAGCCCTTGCTTTAATTGCCGCAACTCCTGGTTATACCAAGGTGTTGGCTTTGGATGAGGGTGCAGAGGACGCCTAGGTGCGATCTCATCGATGGCTCTGGAGAGTCTATCATTCCAAGACTCTGCCAGATCATCTAAAGAGTCACCAGGAGGCCAGGGGTGCCGT